>NW_028186305.1:1226042-1251075 GCF_003343005.1 Rhea americana
CTCGGCGCCCCGGAGCCCCCCTCCACCCGCCCGGGGGCCTGCTCGAGCAAGCCTCTGGCCCTCGCCCCGGGCTCCGTGAGCCCCGGGCAGGTGTGGATCCCGGAGGGAGGCAGGCGGGGCTGGGCGCGGGCTGCGCGGCCCTCCCCACGCAGCCCGCCGACCCGGGCCGCGGCCCTGAGCCCTCCGCTGTACCCAGCCCCGGAGGGTCGCGTCAGCCCCGAGCCCTTCTCCTGCCCCCGGGCACGGCCTTCGGGGAGCCGAGAGGGCAAGTTCAGAGCCAGCCAAAGCCGTGGGCTGCATCTGCTGCAACACCCCCCCTTCTCCCCTGCCAGTTTCCCCGAATCAGAGGGAGAAACCTACTGTTTCAATTTCACTTCACTCTTTCAGGGCAGCTTTTGTGAGTTTCAGGTCTCCACCTGGGTTCTTTATCCTCTTTTTGCACCCTTTTAACTTAGTTTGCAGCAAGGGAGGAGCCCCAGTCCAGTGCCCCAGCCCTGTCAGCTGGGAGCAGAGCGTTAACACAGCTGCTCTGGGAAGTGGGCAGCTGAATTCACACCCCTTTATGGGGACAAACACCTCTTTCAGTGGCCACGTTATGCCCCTCGGCTGAGCACCTGCAATGAGGCTCTCACCAGGGTAAGGATGACAGCGACTCGCTGCCTTTTCTGGTCATCACCATCCCTGCCTTCCTATTCAGAGCTGCTAGGCTGAGCTTGCTGTAGCCCTCACTGCCCCCCTCCCCCCACCCCATTTTCCTCCCTGCATTGAGAAATCTTCTAAAAAAGAGATGAAGGATGAATGAAAAATCAGCTTGTCTCATTGAGAAAAAAACTTGTTAGGAATCTCCATGCAGAGGGAGCGAGAGGCCACTAGTAAAAAGTAACGTTACTTTACTACTTCATTATTGATTTACTTCACCTAAGAACAGCTTTGCTAGAAACAGAGCGGCAGGCCCCTTACAGAGCTCGGCCAACAGCCAACTTTACTTTCTGTGGATCTCAGTTAGGATCTGTCCATGCTGCGGTGTTCCTTCTGGTGGGCAAAGGCTGAAGGCAGGGCTAAATGTACAGCAGGCAACATGGGTCAAAGGGCTGGTGCATCCTCAGGACAGGATGGAGACTCCTGTCTGATCCACACTCATTTGCAGCCCAGTCCCTTACTAGGTACCTTCCCTTGCAGGTGGCTCTCGTTGCACAGCAGCCTCTTCTCTAGCCCAGTCTTGGATGGTCCCACTGCCAAAGGCTATGAAGAAGATCAGGCCAAACAGGTTGAGGGCTGCAGATACGAAGAAGGCATTCCTCCAGCCAGTCTGGAGATCCTGGGGGAGCCCAAGAACAGGTTATAGTAATATCACCTTTCTCTTTATCTCCATGTAGAGATCACCCAGCTAGTGCCACACAGACCATAGGCGCTTAATTAGTCTGTCTCCATCCTCTGCTTGCTACTAGTATCAACTACAGAAGAGCTTTGCTCAGCTCTATACATATGTCAAACCCCCTCTACCTGGAGATGTGTTTCCTGCCTTGGCATCTTTGGAAACACTGTGAGCTATACTGAATTCGGGAAGTTTTCCTCATTGGCACAGAGCTTCCTCCTCACCCCACTCCCTCCAGTCTCTCCCCATCTGTAAGTACATCCAGACGCGGCCCATGTGGTGCTCTTCCTGCTTTCTGACTCATCCATGTATCCTCAGAATGGTTTAGAGTTCTGGTTTGCTGGGTGCTACATGGCATATGTTGGTTCAGGAGAGGGAGCCCAGGGAAGGAAGGGGTTGGCTGGGAGTAATTTTTGATTTAGTGCAAAGAAAAGATCCATTTTTGAGAGTGGATCTGTTTTCTTCCAGGGATATGTTTGTGGTTTATGGCCCCAAATTACCTGGCTGACAAGAAGTCCGACTGCAGTGGGAGCAATAATTCCTGAGACTATACCAAAAGTATTTGTGATTCCCAGCAGGAACCCTGCATATCTGGGGAGAGGAAGCAAAGATTTCCTGAGCAAGGCAGAGAGGAAATTGTCACAAGAAGAGAGAAGACTAGGTTCTGCCAGTCCCTTCCCTGCAGGGGAACAGACTGAGATCTTCAACCAGAACAAACAGGTTTTAAAACCTATTTAAAGAAAGTCCATGGGCTCATTTGCATGAACACTGCCTTTCCTGCTGAGCRACGCTCAGATGTTAGACCTCTATTTTACTACTCAGCTTACAATTCACCAGCTGCAGAAGATGAGGGAAAGAAGAAGCAACGGGAGTAGCAGAAACCTTTTGGGATCAGGGACAGGAGAGGTGCAAAGCCAGGGAGGTGACGACTGACCCACTTACCTAGGAGCTATATCAACATGGTTAATATTGATGCCTGCCCCCGTCATGCTGATTATCGTAAGAGCCAGTGTTAGAAGGACCACGGCAGCCGTGGAACTGCAGCCAATGTAAGGCACGGCCACCAGGCAGACAGCTGGGAACAGCATCCCTTAGGAGTAGAAATGGATGTGTTTTATTACAGGCCACATAAATGTGTTGGAAAGGCTGGATGGGAGATGAAAGCTTGTCCTCACCTAGCGCTGAGAAAAGTTTCCTGACAGCTGCTGTGCCAAGCACCTGCCTGGCCAAAAGGAAATCAGCCAGCAGTCCAGTCAGGATGTGCCCCAGCCCGTTCCCAATGTAGGGCAGGGCAGACAGAAGGCCGTTCTGCAGAGTGGAGAACAAGGCACTGTCTGGAGAACCATGGCCTGAAGCAACAGAGCCAAGGACTCCGCGACTGCAGTACTGCTTGTCGCAGAGCCACCAGCCCCCAAGAAGGCATGTCCCCGAGGAATCTCCCCCCATTCCCATTGAACAGAGGGACGAAGTCCCGTCCCTGTTGCAGGGACCAGCCTCAGGGCAGCACTCACCTCTGTGAGGCTGAAGTGGAGGACGTTGCTCATGAATGTGGGCATGGAGGTCAGCAGCATGTAGAACAACCAGTCTGTGCAGAAGCAGGCGATGGCAATCGCCCAAAGAGGCAGTGATTTAGCCATGGCCACAAGTGGAAGGGAGCGGCCATGAGAGCTGCCCTGGAAGGGAAAATTGATGGGTCAGTGCCTCCTTCCTGATTGCCMATCCCCTAGGCAGGCTGCTCACTCTTTCCTTGGCCTCTCCACTTGTTACTGAGCAGACTGGGACTACCTTGGCCACTGTATAAAGCGCCCAGCCAAACTTACTAAGAGCAGTTCCTTTGCCACAGTGTCTGCAGCATGATCAGTCATGGTTAAAAAACTGTGAGTACCTGGTGAGCCAGCGACAACATGATGTACTCCTGCTCCCCAGCACTAATCCAAGGGTGATGTGCAGGGTCTTCATACACAAGGAGGAACCAGCAGAGGCACCAGGCACAGCCAACACCACCTGAGGAGTGCAGAGCTGTCAGTGCCAGCTACTCTTAGGATGTTCATCCTGGAGATAGGATGACTCCAACCCTGTGCCCTGTCAGGCTAGGACAGGAGAAGGCAAGGGGTGAAAYGTGGAAGAGCTGAGAGCCAGTGGGGTGGAGGCTGGTACTAGTAATACAGCGAAAGCAGGAAGATGGGAAAGGTCATGRGCTGCTGCGCTTTAGCTGAACCCATCACTCACAGTGGAAGGGGCTGGGCTGACGGCATGACATGTTCAGTAAAGGCATATTCCTGTAAGAGAACCCTGGCAAAAAAAGTTTCATCCTGACTTGAGGGAGAGAGGGGAGTCCAGAGCTCTGTATGGGACTAGTGAGGAGGGAGGAAACCTTTTGGGAGCTCTGCCAGTAAATGCTTTGCAGTGGGGCTGAAGTAGAGCAATGTGATGGGCYATTACTCACCAAAGATATAGAAGACAAAGGGCCATCCCAGACTCTGGCAGATGATCCCAGCCACAAGGAGAGCACAGAAAGTCCCAAAAGTGCATCCTAGGGATCAGAAACCAGAAAGATTGGTTTAATGGGTCTGTAGTACCCCAGCACCCTTTCTGGATGCAATTGGCACATCTTGTGGCCAGCAGTGAGTGATGTGTGAGAGACCTCCCCTGCCCCCACTCAACCTGAGCCAAAGAGACAGAGAAGACACAGGATGGGAGAAGGAGAGGCAGAATGGCTGCTAACACTTTGCCAGGACTCACAGCTTTGAATTCGAGGCTGCTACAAGGACTGGCTTGGAAAAGAGGGGTGAGGTCCTGGACCCACTGAATTGGTGGCAGGGAAAGTATTACCTGCATCAGCGATGTTCATGAGTCTGCTGCGTTCGAGCGGAGGGGCCCATTTTGCCCAGAGTGTGTACTGAGCTGGAAATATCACCCCCTGCAAGGGACAGGAGGGAGCTGGAGATAACCAGAGCAAGTTTCCTAGTGTGGCAGTGCCTGGAGCCAACACTGACCTCAGCCAAGCCCAGCAGCACCTGCAGCCCGATGAGGAACCTCACGCCAAGGTCTGCTGCTTGGGGCACGAGGAGGGTGAGCACGGAGGTGAGCAGGAGCCCACTGCCCAGGACGTGCTTCCCTCCGAAGCGCCCGGAGCAGTACCCACCCAGCGCCTGCGTGAGGCCGTAGCCATAGAAGAAGGAGCTGAGGACGATCCCTTGAGTCTCAGTGCTCCAGTTGTACACCGGGGCCTAGAGGAAACCGAAAGTGGCTATCAGAGGGGTGAGTGTATAACCCAGGCAGGGGGAGGTCTATTTTCCAGGCACAGACTCTTCCAGAAGGGGAGAAGCATCCAGGAAACACAGCTCTGAGTACAACAAACTACGAGCTCTCTGYTCCCTCACTCCCCATGGCCTCAAGGCTTTTCTCTGCTGCTTCCAAGTCCATGCTGCATGGAAACACAAGGATGGACAGAGCTATCAGTTATCTGAGACTGCCTTCCACTTACACCCTGAGCAGATCCTCGGTGGGAGCTGTTGGGACTGATGCKGGATGAGCCGTGCGGAATGCTGCTGTTAGTCATGGCGACGATGGCGATGCTGAGKCCAACCCGGAGCGAGTATGCCATGAAGAGAGAGATGTGCAGGACAAGAGCCAGGCCACAGCGAGCTGAGCAGAGCCCTGCAGAAGGAGAGCACCTGCGAACCGGAGCTGGTCAGGGAGGCTGCAGGTTAAATCTCACCCACTTGTGCATATCCACATCACCAGGAGGAAGGAAGCCCCAGACGATCACCTTACTACAGCAACCCATTGCTCTTTCCAGATACCCTGCAAGTATCTTTCATAACACCTCCTGTGAGCCCCTTCCCTCCTCCTTTGCAGGGATGGCACTTTGTGTGTGTCAGTTTGTTCAAAGGAGAAACAGAGGGGCAGGGAKGCAAGGCAACTTGCCTGAGGATGAAGAGGACATGTCAAAATCAGAGGCTTSTGGCTGCCAGTCCCTGCTGAGGGCCTCACTTCACCCTGCTCCTCTCTAAGGAGTAGATTTACCTGTCCTGAAGGACGTCTGCTGAGCAAGCAGAGGACTTTCATCCTGCTCTGCCTCTGGCCTGTCTTCTGTCTGCGTGGTGTCAGCATGGCACTGCATCTCCCTCCTGCCAGCAAGTTCTCTTCGAGACAACTTCCTGCACTGTTGGGAAAGTGAATTTCAGACATCGGTAAACACRGGAGCAGACGGACCGCTCCAAACTGGCCCCTGGCATTTCCTCTGACCACGTAACTAGCGGCACAGTGAGTGCGCTGCAGGGCTGGTGATCACAGACGCCTGCGCGGCCAGCGCGAAGGGCACAGGAGCTTTATGAGCATCTGATTTACAGCAGCATCAGAGCTCCCCGGGTCGGTCTTATTTGCATCCCCGTTTTTTAACCATTGATCACGACAAAGCCACGGAGTCTCCCCACAGCGGCGTGCTCCCTCCTGCGCTGGGCAGCTCCTGCCGTCCGTGCTCTGGGCCTCATCAAGCGAAGCGCCATCCCCCCAGCGTGACTCGCAACCCCCAGCGGAGTCCCCTCTGCACCGGCCTCCCAGTGCCGGCTGCCTTCCCTCCAGGAGGCCACGATCCAGATGTGGATGGTGAGGGCTGCCTTCCCTCCAGGAGGCCACGATCCAGATGTGGATGGACGGGGTCACGTGAGCGGCAGGCCACGTGACCGCGGTTTTGGCATCTGTCTCCGGAGTGGGGAGCAGGACGCTGCCACGTGCGTTTTCGCAGAATTTGGGATCTTTGGGAGAACCTGAGCCAGGAGGGGCAAACGCCAGGGCTCAAACCAGCCCGCCAGACCGGCCTGGTCTGTCCGTGGGTCCGTCCCCGTGTCTGTCCGGGGGCGGCGGGCCCCGTCCGTGGGTCCGTCCCGGTGTCTGTCCGGGGGCGGCGGGCCCCGTCCGTGGGTCCGTCTCTGACTCCCCCCCAGCAGGCCCGGACCCTCCCCGGGTCCATGTGTCCCACCCCTCGGCCCCGCCCCCTCCATCCTCAGGCCACGCCCCCCACGCTCAGGCCACGCCCCCCACCCCCGGTCATGTGCTCACTCAAGATGGCGGCGCTCAGAGCGGCGGCGGCGGCGCTGCTGCTGTCGCTGGGCTGCGCGGCCGCCGCGGTGCCGCTGGTCATCTGGCACGGCATGGGTGAGGGCCCGGCCCCGGCGGCGGGGCCGCTCCGGGGCGTGAGGGACCGGCGGCGGGGCCGCTCCAGGGGCGCGGGGTGAGGGCCCGGCCCCGGCGGCGGGGCCGCTCCGGGGGGTGGAGGTCGTGGGGGGCTCGGCAGGCCCGGCCCGCTGCGGGTCCCCCCTGCCCCGGGCCACCCTGCCTGAGAGCTCTCGGCGGCGGGGACGTCCTCGGAGCTGTGGCGTCSTGGTACCTAACGAGCTTCCCCTCCGCAGGAGATAGTTGCTGCAATCCGCAAAGTATGGGCTACATCAAGAAAATAGTTGAGGCGAAAATACCAGGGATTTATGTTCTGTCTCTCAAGATTGGAAACAACGTGATGCAGGTAAATCTTTCTGCTTGGCTCGGCTGCCTTCGCAGGCTGCTGATCTCTGTGCAGATCTGAAGGCGCGGTAATTACTGCAGTCTCTGCTCTTGATTTGGTTCCAGGAGGATTGCTCTAAGTTGTCCCTGTTAATTTCCTTCTTCGTGAAGGAAACAGCTCTGACAGGTAGCAGACAATAAAGTCTCACTAATACCTACAGAACTGGTAAGGAAACAAATCCCTAGTCCAAATTGGATTACTATGCAAATCCACTGATTAGCTTTCTATAACCACTCTAGATAATACGAAGACATGTGATAAGCTGCCATAGTCTTTTAAGGTAGAGCTTTGTTCCGTGACACTTTTTGTCACGTTCCTCTTTGATTTGCAAGCACTTGCTTGCTATACATTGCCAGTAGAATAAAGATATAAGCTTTTTTTGCACCTTTGTATTTTTGACTGTTCTGCATAGCCCTACTGAATGTCTTTAAATAGTCTCTCAGGATAACGCAGTCTTTATTTTCTAGGAGCTGGAAAGTATGGGTGAATTTTTTTTACATATATATATATATATATATATATAAAATATATGTGTGTGTGTATTTAAAAAAATCCTAAAGCGACTCATATTGTTAAGATGTCTGAGGAAATGTAACTGTTCTGTATAAAAGAGTTTTGCCAGTAGAACAGGAAGAATGACCTGATAAAAGGAAGTCTCAAAACTTGGATTTCATTTCTGTTACATTGTGAAARTTAAATGTCCTCTTTCAAAAGCAGCACTGTTAGTCATCTGCTTGTAGATCTGTAAGCTACTGTAAAGCACAAATTGTAATTTTTAATCTGACTAATTCACCAGGATATGGAGAACAGCTTCTTTATGAATGTAAATGATCAAGTGAGAGAGGTGTGTAGCCAGCTCGCAAAGGACCCTCGCCTGAAAGGAGGCTACAATGCAATGGGCTTCTCCCAAGGAGGCCAGTTCTTGTAAGTTGACACTTCTGCTGTATTTCCAGTGACTTTTCAGTGGGTTTTGGATTGTGATACTTAAAACTCTAAACACTCTAAAGTATTAAGTGAACTGTCACTTAAGCCCCTTYATGAAGGCAAGAGCATGTCAAAGGAGGCAAGAAGACAGAAGGAGGGTGCTGTTTCCTGAGTGCCTGAAGCTCTCCCCTCTCAGGAGGGCTCAGTTATATYTGCAAAGGTTACCCAAGTGCCTTAGCCCATGCAGCAGCAATCTTCACTACCGGCTGTGCTAACTCAGCTCCTTTATTTTTCTCCACAGGAGGGCGGTAGCCCAGAGGTGTCCTTTTCCACCCATGTTCAATCTGATCTCCGTTGGGGGGCAGCACCAAGGTAGTGTGCTCTTAAGCTATCACAAACCCTAACCATGATGGAGGGCCCTTCTTGGCAGAAGGGATGAATGTTTTGGCCTCTTTCTGAAAACTGATTTTCTTGTGAGTTAAACCATCTGAAGCTGGTGATCTGCTTTGGCTCAGATAGCCGACTACATTATCTTCTGGGCTGGTCTTGCTTAGCTGGTAGGGCAAAGGGACTTATTGTCCAGGCAGAATTATTATACACCTTGTAAGCAGCTTGGATAAGTTGTTTGTGAAGAGGAAGTTTCTCACTGCTTCCTGGGTCACAGGGATATTTTTCAATCAGCATCTGGAAAGCTAAAACCCTGAGGAAAGGGAGGTGCTTTTCATGGTAAATTAAAGAGGCAGTACAAAATGTAATTTAGGAGCTGTGCAGTTAAGTATCTGAGAGAGTGGCTGGCAATGAATTTCAAATACTCTCCCCTGGGAAGTTCCATGGCTTGAATCTACTTCTTTGTAGTGTAGTGGGGCAGACTGGTAGCAGACTGTCCTGAAACCTCCTGGGAACAGATTAGGTGAGCTGGAGACTCTTCTGCTTGTTCTGTTCTCCATAGCAACATCAGTTGCTGGTCAGTGCAAGAACACCATCCATTATCTTTGTGTATAATAATGCCCAGGGGCAGGAGGGCTACATAATGGGATTGCAGGATTAAAGGCCTCCTGATTCCCTGGGTAATTCCCGCCACTGGTCTGTGAGAGGGTGGCTCTTTACCAGATGGAGAGATTAAGTAGATTTCGGTTTGGCTTACTGAGTTGTTACACATCTGCATAACCCAGGAGTATATGGCTTTCCACGCTGTCCTGGTGAGAGCTCCCATATCTGTGACTGGATCCGAAAGACACTGGATCTGGGCGCCTACACGCAAGCTGTTCAGGAGCAGTGAGTATATTCGTCAGGCTGCAAAGATGGGGTCAGGCCCATGTGGGCAGCTCTGGGTTTCCAGTTTGATCTTTGGTTTCTCTTGTCTTCAGTTTGGTACAAGCGCAGTATTGGCATGACCCTTTGAAGGAGGAGGACTACAGGAAACACAGCATCTTTTTGGCTGACATAAATCAAGAGAGGGTAAGTACCTTACTGATGTGTAAGTGCTAGCAGTAGAGCATAAGCCTGAGTAGTGAGTTCCTCCATGTTTGTTCTTCTCGACAGTACCTTTGATAGCATTTGAAGGGGAGCATTTGTGCCCTGCAGCCCGGAGTGTATCAAGCATTTTCAGAGACTTATGAATGAGACTTGTCCCATGTCAGCAGTTTTTGTCACCTTCAGAGTGATCTGAGTAAAGATACACACAGTGCTCAATCCATGCATCCACTTACTAGTGGGCAAATCTTCAACCTTCTCCTGGAGGGAGGGTAGAGCCACCTCCTCTTTACAGCCTGAGGCTCACCTTTACAGGTGAGGCTGAGTGACATGAGCACAGCACGGGGAGACTGATGATGGAAACATGTTCCTGGCTACAGGGCCGGTGCAGTCCAGGGTTTCCTCTAGAGGTATGGAGTGAGTTGAAAGCAGGCAGTTTCCTACTCCATGTGTCTTGCTGGGGGCCTTCCAGTATCTTAGATCTGTTCTCTRTATTTTCATCCAGGGCATCAATGAGACATACAAGAAAAACTTGATGGCTCTAAAGAAGTTTGTGATGGTGAAATTTCTCAATGATACCATGGTTGACCCTCCAGCCTCTGAGGTGAGGCAAGCAGGATGGATGCTGCCTTTGGCCAGGGTCCTGCATATTTGTTTGTTTTGCGCATTTCTGGTTTACCTTTGATGGCAGAACTTGAATTTGGTGAAAAGCAGGCCGTGCAAACATAAGCCTGATAAACTAGCTTATTCAGACAGCAACTATCTCCTGTGAGCCCTTCAGCAACTGTTTCCTTGTTTTTATTTTGACAGTGGTTTGGATTTTACAAAAG
The DNA here is from genome assembly GCF_003343005.1 of Rhea americana. Classification (NCBI taxonomy): domain Eukaryota; kingdom Metazoa; phylum Chordata; class Aves; order Rheiformes; family Rheidae; genus Rhea; species Rhea americana. Next base: position 1,236,208 of record NW_028186305.1, read on the forward strand.
TGGCCAAGCCAAGCAGACTGTTCCACTGAAGGAGACATTGCTGTACACAGAGGTATGTTCTCCTGGGTGCTGAGRGGTTTCTACTATTTCACTCTGAAGAAGATAGTGTCCTGAAGTAAGAGATTTTAGGAGCTCTAAATCCAGCAGCTCTGCTCTAGTCACTGCTCTGCTGTTCCTGCAGCATGGGCTTCTCTTGCCAGTAGCTGTTTGAGAAGGCATTTACCTCTAGGCCAGGCCTGGCAGCAAGGATCACAGTAACCATCTCAGGTCTGCAACAAGACCGTCTTGATTGCTTGTGTAATGAGTTCTGCTCCTTTTAAAGCCTTGTTATAAGAGTCATCCAAATCTGGCTTTCTCTGTTCTCTGAAAAACTTAAGAGCAGAGGTGGAACCCACTCTAGCCTGCCACAGCCACTGCTGCTGCGGCAGCTGTGTCTCAGTCAGGATCCTCAGGCCCTGCTATGGCCAAGCACTGCTATGGTAACAGTTCTCTCTCTTCAGGATCGCCTGGGGCTGCAGGAGATGGACAAAGCAGGAAGGCTGGTGTTCCTGGGGGTAAAAGGGGATCACCTGCACTTCTCAGAAGAGTGGTTTTACACCACTATCCTCCCCTTCCTCCAGTGAACCTAAGAGGAAGCATTATGTGAGAGCACTGTGGAGGTTCTGTCATTGTAGTTAATGCAGCTGCTACTGTGCAATTGCACTTTTTGTGTACAAGCCTGGGGGGGGGGCTTTTGGCTCATCAGTTCTAGAGTATGCAGAGGTGGCACCCCTGTTGCAGGACAGTAGGAGACTGATTCCTCTGGATGTAATTAAACTAACCCTAAAGCACTCCAATCCTGCGCAGGCCTTGGTAAGGCTACCTGTGTGTGGGTGTCAGAGGTGCGGCTGTTACAGTCACTTGGTCGTGGTAAAATGGCTGAGTTGCTTGCGAGGTTTTAACAGTCACATTCACAGCCCCTGGTACCTGTTCTTCTTGAGAAGCAATGGCACTGTTAACCAAAATCACTAGTTCAAATATGCTGCATTGCTGAAGGAAATCAGCACGTAGACTTACATGGCTGTATGCAGAGGAAAGAGTAGAGTCTCTACTTCAAGGCAGGGAAAAGGGCCAAATTTAGGTGATTCTAGGGAAAAGGGAGGGTTTTGCATTAAGTGGGTATTAACACCTTTAACAGTTTTCAACTAAAGGCTTGTTTTATGCACTTTGTACAGCAATTCATATCAATAAAAACTTYACATCTAACCAACTAAAAAAGGGGTTATTACTGGCAGGTCCATTCAGGGAAGGAGAAAGTCTGTATTTATTCTTCAGTTTTGCTGCATGGGGCAGGTGTTCTTCAAARTAGTCTCAGCAGAGTTATGCAGGAAGGGGCATTTTGTCCTACCTGAAGTTCTGTATGTCTCCACACAGAGTAAACGAGAGCCACTGTAATGAGCAAGTTGGCATTAACTTTATTCTATCTTCTGTATAATCTTAAGTACATAAGAAAGGTTTTTCCACAAGCCTCAGGAGAAGACAAGTACAAGTCACAGGACAGTCTCAAAATAAAAAAAAATTGCATATTTTTTTTATAAGTTTTGTCCTAGAGAAAGAGAACATTGACACTTTACAGAGGAAATGCCTTTAAGATATGCTTACGCCACCCGAGGCATTGGAAACATGAAGGTCAAAGCACGTGCAGCGCCCTGTATGGGTCAGTACAGTACTGTTTTTTAGATTCAGTGCTCTGCTCCAGGGCCCTAGAACAGAGACGACAAGCCTCCAGGAAAGTAAAGAGCCAAGCAACAGGGAAAAGGGGAGGTTGAGAAGTTTCACTCTGTGGTGAATGAATGCCAATGAGAAAGAGAGCGATGAACCAACTTGATCCAACTCAGGCGTTTACCGCACTACACTACTGACCCTGGAATGAAGGAGACCATTCCTCTGCAGAAGGGGACAGGTTCAGGAGAACTGTCCTGGAAGACTGAACCTGAGTTCAGCTGCTCTGAGAAGGAAGCCCTAGGGCAAAGATTCCCTTTAGAGGGTGGAGGGCTCATGGAAAGAGGTGCTCAATTGCAGGCTACCAGCCAGACTGCCAGGGAAGGGTTACTGCAGTCACTCCACTGCAGTCTTACTGTGGCACCAGTTAATAAAAAGCCTCCTGTCATGGCACAATCAGAAATACATTGAGCTAGTAGGAACGATGGAAGGGAAGTCAGTGTGGAATGCTACAGCCCAAGTCCTCAGCCTTTGGTCCAACAAAACCATTCCCATGTCCTGTAATGCCACTGATTACTACCCAGAACTGGAATTAGCAGCTTCCAGGATGCCTTTGAGACATCTGCCATAGCAACCAAGTATTCTGGACCCCAATCAACATCATTATTTGTTGACTCAAAAAAAAAAAAAAAAAAGGACAACTTTCCTCTCACATGAACAGTTTGCTTAAAGGCAATATTAAAAAAAAAAAAAAAAGCAACGAACACCACTCTGAAAGCCAACTGCCAATATTGGCTGTGAAGTTCACCACCCAAAATCTGACATGATCAATTGGTGCAGTTAGATTGGACAAGGGGAGAAAAAAATACACCTTCCTGCTAATAGATGTGGACGATAACTGACCTGCCACCAACACCAAATCCCAGCCAGAGGTATTTCAGTGATGGCAGGCAGCTGTGTCTCTTGGGTAGAAGAGAAGCAGTTGGAGAGCAGAAAGGTACAGGAAATCTAAGAGAATCATCTGAAAGCAGATTTGTCCCACAGCAGGGCCAGGGGAGGGCATGAGCCTTGGAGCTTTTCTGCTTAGCCAGCAATTTCTGTCACAGTGGTAACCAACTTCTGACCGTTCCACACTGTCTTGAACTGTTCTGGGACAGGGAATTCAGTCTGGAGGGTAAAAACAGAATTGTCATCAAAAAGCTGTTTATGATTGAGACAGGTAACTATTCCCACTGCTTTAGGCACTTTTCTTAGACACATGCTATGCCCCCTCCTGTACCCCAAACATTGCCTGTTCTGACCTCTGGGGTCCTGTGAAAGAAGAAACTCCCACAAAACAGAGCAAGTATCTCACTGCAAAGAAAAACAAAATGATCTGCTGGTTTTACACCTAATCATCATCCACAACCTCATTGTCCAGGATTAAAAGGTGTGAGTCTAGAATTGTCACTCTAGACCTCACTATGACACTCACTGATGGGCTCAAAACATGCCCTGCCATAATCTTTTCTCAAGGGCTTGTCTTTATAGCAAATTCCCCAGTCAGCAGCAAGATTCTCCTTCAGGAAGGAAGATCACTGGAGTGGGGAAGACTCCAATTCTTTTTCTTTGACTCTCCTCACTGCCATCCCCTTGCATAATACTTCTCAAACATCAAGATCAAATAGCAGACCCAGAAGGATCCTTCCTTGTATACATCCTTCCCCCTCCAAGACATACGGGAAAGGCTATCGCTTGGACTGAAATGCTGTGTAGTACTAAAAATTCCTGCCTCTCAAGGCATCCTGTCCTGCTTTTCTCCACCTCTTGTACATCTCCACAATGAGTTCAAAAACCCAACACTTACAAAGTCACCGCCCTCCGTGGGAATAAGGACATTCATCTCTGATGACTTGGCACTGACGATTTCACAGTCTAGAGAGTTCTTGCTCAGATAAACATGGCAACCGTCTGTCTTGTTGATGGAAATCGTTGGCACTTTACCCATTACCTAGCAGATTGGTCAAAGCAGCAGTTACAGGAGCATCATCTTGAATTGGACAACCACAACATTTGTCTTTTGCAGTTGCCTTCAAGGCAAGAGGTTTGTTTGGCTTTAACAACCCCTCACCTCCTCCGAACACACAGAACACATACTGCCACCTTTGGCAAAAATCCAAGGTTATTTCTTGTTTTGGTCTCTTTAGAACAAAACTAAAGTAAAAACCTGGCAATTCACCTGTCATATATCAGATACCAAAACTGGAACCGGAGTAAGATTGTGCTGTTGGCCTCTTACTTGAGCAGTCAGATCTACTGCCCACCTTGCAGAGACTGATCTTTTATCTAGATCCCTGAAGCAGCTCAGTGATGTAAATTCCAGCCCTTAAAGGGCTGAGCTTGGCAAACTGAAGAGCCTAGATCAGATGATGTTTCATGAACTTTCTCCACAGCTGGACATTCCTGTTCTTTAAATACAACTCAAAGATGCAGGTGCTACAGATGCACCATTGTCCAGTGCAGGTTCACACCCTAGGCAGCCAGCAAGTTGCAGACACTCACCTGAACTTTAATGTCCCTGCTGTTTATGATCTCCACAATGCCCACTACATCATCAAACACCAGTCCTAGCTTCTTACAGTTATCTGCAAGTAGAAGACAGTAGCTCAGAAAAAGGTTTTGCAGATTCAGTCTTCTGCACGCAGATCAGCATGCAGTTTTGAGCGTAGCTCCACTTACCAATGGTGATAGAGTTGATTTTGCCTTTGACTTGGAGTGTACTATTTGTGCACTTGAAAACATATGCTACTTGCTTCAACTCTGTGTCGCTGATCACCAGGTTAGTGGCATTCTCCTGGTTTTCCTGAAAAGGCAGGGAAAGTGCTCTTTATTTTGGGAGGAGGACCAGTTAATCTGTACGAACGGCTGGGCAGTGGACACCCTTTAAAAGAAAACTGCATGTTCCTTTGGGCTGATGCCTCTTACAAGAAAGGTGATTAGGGGAACTTCCTTCYATCCCTCTAACACACACTCATGCTGATGTCAGGCACTCACCACTCTCCACTTTTTGCCTTCTAATTCTAGCAATGGAGGTTCCTTCTTCGGAGAGGTTTTTGTGGTGGGATTACCACTACATGCTGGTTTGGGGGCAGTGAAAGGTTTGGGTCCACTTCGCAAAGGACCCCCTTGGTTCTTCAGTGCTGGATTCTTGTGGGTCTTCATGTCATCTGAAACATGTCTCAGGCCTGCAGAAGAAACCAAACCTGAGCTCCAGCCCTCTGTAATGCAGTTTCACAGACACCAGACATCAGTGATTAGTGATCAGCATACTAATGTTTTTTAGAATACAAATCAGCTCTTGAAGCTGGGCCTAAGTTGACCCCAATTGTGAGTGACAGCTATTGAAAGAGGGAGCCAGAAACACTGTTTCAGTATTAATGAAAATAAGATGTGGCATAGAACCAGAGGGTCTCAGCTGCTCCATTCTACAGTTGGAAAAAGCCTCGAGCTAAGCACCTCACCTTTGTTTCACATCCTTCCTGATATGCTTAACCCAAAAGGGTTAAGTTTTGTGCAGGCATGAATAGGTGAAAAATTGCACTTTTGTACTTCAGATGTACATGCAACTGAAGACCTCCCTTTCTCCTCATCGCAGCTAGAAAATAATCTCTCACTACACCTGAGAGATGAGGCTGAGAATGGTAAATCAGATGTGTTCCCTTTGTCCTTGTGAATTGCCTCAGGACTGCTTCTGGCTCCCAGCCTCATACTCCAGACCAGATGGTCTTTTGTTATTGCCAGTGTACGTTCTAAGCAGGTGTATTCATGGACAGCAACAAAAGACGAATCAAAAAAGCCAGCCTTTCAGGATTCACAGCACAACAGTACTCGTGCGCACATCCTCGCTCGCGGCTGCCCACCCTCTGATAGCTGCTTCTACCTACCAGAGGTGATGTCTTCTCCCCGATTGATCTGGGCGAACAGCGCTGAGCGGGAGGCGGAGGTGTCTGTGCTGGAGCTTGTGGGGGCAGGAACAGGTGGGGGAGGAGGGCCCGGCGGGGGAGGCGCAACCCCACCTGGGGGAGCGCATGGTACATTAGCCACTTCTGTTGCTACTGGACCCTGTTAAAGGCCAGCAAGAGGAAAGATGATTGCACAAGCTCCACATCTGCTGCAACAATCATGCAACACTCATTTTCTAAGAGGTTCCTGCAGCTGTAGCCAACACTTACTGTTTTGTTCCAGGTCAGCCCTGTGGTGTGATACTCTTTGATATAGGCCTGCAGCTCTGTCCAGATACTCAGATAAGCTTTCACCCAGTCCACTTGCTTTTTATCTCTGAGGATACAAGGAGATCATGAGGAGTGAAGCAGCACATTTGCCATCACAATGTACAGACTGTGAACAGATTCTTATTTCTCTCCACCTCTCAGCCTGCAGACAAGACTCAGCTGGACAAGCACAGCAGTCTCAAATCTCCAGCATGAAGTTCCAAATTCAATAGTCATCTTACACCTGGAGGTGGAAGGCCACAGGCCTGCTCTGTACCCCAGCTTAATTGAGGGGTCTGGTAATTCTAACAAAACACATTTCTGAGATGTATCTTGCTGCCTTGAAAAGCAGTTCAGACTGCCACCAGATGATGCTGAAAGGCCGTATGCTTGCTACCAGAGAGTCAAGCTAGGATATGAATACAAGTAATCTTGGCCAAAGAATAAGGGAAAAAAGTCACTGAGCAAGACTTTATAAATATACTCCACCTTTAAAAAGAAGAATGAAGCTAAGATCAAGGCAGCTGTGGTTATATACTAGAGYAGCCCCTGTACACCCAGTCAGCTGGGTTCAGTGATGTTTTTAAGGAAGAAGGTGAACTTACACATCCTTGTACTCCTTAAGGATCCGGTTGGTATAAAACATGGCAGCATCAGTCATTTCCTTCACATAAGGGCCAGGCTTTGGAGCCTAAAGAAGAAAGAACACATTGGCATAGAGCCGCTAAGGCACCAGAGAGCCAGACATTGCCTACCAGCCCACGGAAAMAGTTTTCCACTGCCGTTCTTACCATGGCCACCCAGCCCAGGGCTGGGATGCTCTCACTGACAGCTGATAAGTGATTGAACAGTTTGCTACCACGGTTCTTCTCCCTGAAATTCTGCACCATCTGGATTTGCTCCGAAATCGGTTTCAGAAGTGTTGAGAACTTACTCTGCRAGACAAGAAGGGCAGCAACAATTAAGAAGGTTAGTACTGCTCTAGAACAGCAGCRCATCTTCATGGGTGGTTTTGCCTGAAATGATGGTCATTCTGAGAAAGAYTGCAACTGGCGCAAGTTCCTGTACAGCTCCCATCCAGACTTGACCCTTCCCATGAGTTGAGCTCAGTCCCAAGCCCAGCTTCTCCAGGGCTGAAGTCATAGTCCAGCCGGACTGGTATTATGGGAGTACGCCAAGAACTGTGACTCATGTACAATCCAAGAGACACTGACAAAGCTTGTTAGTAACGAGGACAGAAATAGAACTAAAGAATCCAGGAAAGGCAAATGCTAAGACAGTTTTTCAAATTTTTCCTCTCCTCCATAAATGCTTGCAGAAAAGGAGTCCTATGTAGGATTTTGCAGTTTGGGATCTCCAGCTGGCATTACAATCTGAGTCCCAGCAAGTTCTCAACTCACCCCATCAAAACTGAGATGATGCCTGGACTTCAGGATTCAAATTACTCCTCAAATCAATCCAAGCTTTTAATATTTGGATGATAAAAGTTTTTCCTGGGTGTTGGCAACTTGGAAATCTGAATGTAAGCGCATAGAAGTCTTCTGAAGTGAGACCAGCCAATACARATTTCAAGGGATGCCTCTTGGGTCACTTTTTTTTCCTTTAAGATCAGAAAGTCTCTCTCCTGGTGATGGCAGTAGTGACAGATAAACTTAGGCAAAACTTGGTTTTCAAAACCTACCTTGGCTTTTCCTTTGCTGTCTCCTCCTCTGCTTAGATGAAAATATGGAGAGCTASGATGACTATCTAGACTACACTTTAAAAAGCTCCAACCTAATGCCATTCTCAGGTAACAATATGGGGAAATCCCTCYCCTCTCCCTGCTTCCCCCAACACACACACACAAGCAGTAAGAGTTCACTCATTCAACATTTTAAACTGGCTACTCCAGAACTGACTAGACTCCTGCTAGGCAGCCTGCACAAAGACCTACACTGGATTACGGTTGCTGTCTGTTCATAATCCTTTATTTAAATAACGTGTCAGTGGAATTTATAAGCAGATTCTCGAGCTGGAGGCTACACAGAGCAGCATCCTAGCAAGCCTGGTTAAAGATAAACAACTTTCCAGTGCTGACTTTGTGGAAAAAGATGCAGACACATTTTGCAGTGAAAAGCAAAGTAGCACAGAAATCCAGCTACTACAGTGTAAGAGCAGAAGCCACAACTGAGTCAGAGAATAACTGCAAAGAAAAGTAGGGTGGGATCCTGTTGCTCAGGAAAATCACTTCTCAGCAGGGAAGMGCCAGTGCTTTCAGGATCAGATTCTCAGTCACTCACATCCTGCTGAGAAGTGGCAAGCTAAGGTAAAGTGTTAAATTACTCACTAAGAACAAATCAGTCCTAAAAGCCTAGCTATTATTTGAACACCATTCGAAGACGACAAACGTCTATTCTATCACAGAAGGAATCTGTTCAATGCTTGAAGATGTATTAGCATTACAAAATGAAAAGCACACTCTGCGCAGATTGTACTGCGGCTCCTGTTTCAGACAGCTTCTTGTCTGTAGCTTGCATCTTAGGGCACAGTGATTGTGCAGCATTGTTTCTCAAGTTTCACGTGGCACCAAAGACTGTGAGATGATATGCACAAGCTGCTTTGACAGTTACAGAAAACTTGCTGTTCTAATTACTGGATGGTTCTGCAGCTCTAGAAATCAACTTCTGGAATTCTGCATGGGATTTAGATGAGCATCCAGCACAGGTGGCACTTTCAGCAAATGCCGTCTCATGGATGGAAGCATCTCCAGGCCTAGTCTGGTTCCTCTTTTCAAGGAACCCAGATTTGTAGGCCCAGTTCCCCTACATTTACAGTTAACCCCCAACTCTGAAGTAACAGCATACAAGGTTTCCGATGACGGATTTTCCATGCTTACCTCTGTTGGCTGCTGATGTTGAGACGCTAGCACCAAAAGAGACCTCTCACTCATCAAGCCTGCATGAACCATCTCAGCCTAAGCATAAAGAAAGATGTGAGCGAGCTTCCCTTGCTGCATCACTGGTAGACAGTGCAATTATGCTAAGAGAGTCATTTAAGCTCCCACTGCCCCTAGTTCCTAGTCTGTAAGAAAGGAGTTATACTGATCCCAAATGTTGGGAAACATATCATTATATATTAGCTACCGACCTGTCCAGAGAGCTGCTATAGTTAACTCCACACATAAGAGAACATGTTGCTAATCTAGCCAAGATCTAGCCTTCTGACCTCAGACTTGGTTATGGTTGCAAAGGCAGGCAAGCCTGCGTGTGTAATCCATTTCTCACTCTGATAGCAGTGCATATTCTTGGAGACAACTATCCTCACGGAAAACTAACAAGAACTTAACAGCTCTGTGATTAGATACTTCACCTGCCTCCTAAAGGCATGTGCCAAAGTCCATAAAGAGAGCAAGGCACCTAACTGTCATAGGCTTCAAAGGAGGCTAGATGCATTGCATAGGTAGGTGGCAATCTACTAGAGGTTATCTGGCCACCTGCATGTCTTGAACCCTAAGGGATTATTAACATCCTAGAAAAAAGTGCTAAAGGAATACAAACACAGACAGCATGCTTGGCCTTTAACTCCCCTGAAGGATAAGCAGCATCTATTTAGAGCAGAGGGAGAAGAAAGTGAACCTTACATGTTTCTGCACATCCCCGCCAACTTCTTTGCTGATTTTGATGTATTCAGCTACAGGGCCAGCTAGAAGAGCATCAAAAGCCTGCACATACTGTGCCACTCCTGCGGAGAAAGAATGACAGCACGGATATTACCGCCAGTGGGATCCTGAGCTGCAAGTACTCACATGCACTGTGCTCCTGGGTTACACCACCCACCCGCTTCACACCGAACCTTCTCCCAAGATCATGTCAACTGACCACACAACGCTCATCCTGAAGCACGCAGCTAAACGCAGGCAAGGGAAGTGCTGCAGACACAGGAAGTTCCTATCTTAGCAGGATAACCACAGGCCTCCTTGCATTTGTGCAGTATCTGCTGTGAAACTTACTTCCCCTCAGCCAGTTCATGTAACACCTCTTTGCATGTACTGCACAAGCATCGGCTGCTCTGCAACAGGTACTGCTGTTGCCTGACACTGTTGTACTGCCCGGCTGATGATTCAGCACAGCGACTGCTGCAGGTGACCTGCTGGTGAACAGGGGTTGCAGCTGGGGCTTTACCTTTGGAAGAGCCATCTCCGCACATGCCAGGTCCTTGGCACACCACCTCCAGGCGCTCCACAGCCTTCTCCAACCGTTCAACCAGTCTTTCCATATCTACCACTGGTCACAACCTGCACAAACAGACTATTATTATTCGTTTCCTCTGACAGTATGAAAACCATAAGCTAAATATTCAAGAGGGTTTATCAGCTGTCTGGTACAAGCTCTACCAGTTCCAGAAGAAGAATTTCTGCCTTGTTCTGCACCTTGTGATGGATGGCAAAGTAGCCTCACATTAGCAAGGGCATTCAGATTATGCAATAGCCATGCGCGCAGCCACTTTTTAGGACCAGTCAATCCATAAAGACCATATAGTTTCTGTTCTGCTCTAGGTACTTATTACACTTATTAGGATATTAACACAGTTAATCTTCTTACCTGGTATAGACATCACTCAATAAAGCAAAGGTCTGCACAGAATCTTACTGCAATTAGTTACTGGCCAAAGTCCCAGTTCCAACCATATTGCAAGTCAAATCTAACTGCTTCACTAGGAGGAGTTCACTGCACTTCATGTTAGAACTGGTGGTTTCAATTAGTCAAATACATCCACAGGGACCTTCTGGAGTCCAGATACCACCTAGAGACATTTATGACTCCAGCATCACCACAGTTGAGAGCATCTTTGTGCAAAATGAGCCACCCAGGAACATGCCAAGACAGGCAGCTGCACAAACTGAGAATGCATAGCTACTTCTACAACAATATGCCCCTGTTCATACTCTCTTCTTACAGGCTTTTGTATCTAGACTGTAGAATCTACTCTGCAAGCAATTATCACACAGGAAAGAGATTTAGGCACATAAGTCATTTTAAGCTTCTCATCTASAAAAGTCTTAAGTGTAATATAAACTTTCCATTAATTACTGATTTGCAGAGACTCAACGCTAAGGAGCGAGACAAGCCACCCCCTAAGCACACTAATGCACACGAAATGTAGGGAGGGAGTAGCAACACACCAATGACATTTTTATCTTATCAGTTGTTGAAACATTTTACAATATGAATCACGATTACAGCCTGAACACAGCTTCCCTCTTACTGCAAGAATCTGTGAAAGCTCAAAACATTGCCTGAAGGAGAATGTTCTTCCCAGCACATTCCCCAGCACATCCAAAGGATTCATCTAGCTGTGAACATAAAATGGGACTAGATTTCCCCTCAGAAACTAAACCCTGAATTCTATTATTTTGCTTTTGCTCGCAAGCCTTCTCAGCCCTACTCTAAAGTCCACATTTTTGCCTGAATTCCAGAAGACGTGGGGCAGATCCAACATTAGTCATGACCAGCACTGATGTCACAAGACAATGTCCTTTCCCACCCCTCTTTTGCCTGCCTGCATGAGGAGAAGCAGCACTGTGGTATGGGGGGAAGGCTACCCCCCTTCTAAAAAGGAAGAGAGCGGTTTCCTCCTCCGTGCAAGTGAGCCAGAGGATATATTTTGCATAGAACTGGACAGCAGTTACTGGATGGATTCCAGATGAAAAAATGTTTAGAGAGGCTGAACTTGTGGGCGGTCATCCATATAATCAACAGTAATGAATACTTCTTTTTTTATTCTGTACAATGTAGAAATCCTGACCACAGGACCGAAGCGCTCTGCTTCAACTAAAGACGATGTATCTAGAATGGGGCTCACGTCTCCAAGTAGGCGTGCAGCCAAGAGCAGCGCTCCGCCTCCCCCGCTCTCAGCACTCTGAAGGAACACTTTTTTTAGAGAGCCACCTGTTAAGGATGCTTCCCTGTGCTTTGAGAGCGCAGCAAGCTGCAGGCACAGGGGTTCAGTGGAGGGGTTTCAGAAAGGACACCAGCTTTACCGAGTGCCAGGCGGACAAAGCTGCTATTCTGCACCACTGATCCCCACCACATTCCATATGAAGCTCTAATCTGATCAGCCCYATTACTGAGTTGCAAGCTGTGCTACAAATCAGGATTACAAACCAGAAAGTCCAGATGGAAAGCAGCTTCATACCCTGAAGAATAAAACATGCTGTTGTGGGCCTGTACAGCGAGGACCATACAGCATTAGTCCTAGATATGCTGTTGGGATCAATGTCCTTTAAAAGATATTGCTCCTTGAAATTCATTCTCCTTGCCATTTGACAGATCATTCTTGAGTTCAGCCTTCAGTGTGTTTTCCTTTGGAAATCCAGTACTGTCTGACAGACAGTGAAATCACTTTAATTGTTTGATGGACAGCATACGGACAGCTTGCTAGAAAAGTCAGCTGGTAACGTGGCAGCAAAATCAGAATTAAGTACAGGCAACACACAGTCATATGGCAGGCAGCTGGCTCACCCTTACTATGCTCTCTTGTCTATAGATACAGCTCTTCTGCTATCCACAAACCCAGTCTGCATGAAATATAAAGGTTTAGTCGTACAGGCAAGAATCTACCCAGCATCAACAGCAAGAGTCTGCAATCCAGAAAGACTAACATACAGTGAGAAAAAAAAGAAAAAAAAGACAAAAAATCACAAGATCGACCTGTGCGGGCTATATCTAAATAGTGTTCTGTCTGTTGAGCACTTCGAATGCAGAATTTGTCAGAAATTGCACTTCAGAGACCTTAGTAAAGTATATATAAGGGGATCTTACTGGCCTTTTTTTCAACAGGAAAAGAAGACATAGGGATCACTTAAGAGTCGTTTTTGTCCAGTGCGTTGTTTTGTACTCAGAATAAGCGGAGAAAGGTTTTCAAGCTATGCCATGCAGCAGGGGTTAGAGTTCTCCAGATGACAGATACTGGAGTTTAGATGAAGCTCTCCCTTTTGGGACTGTAATGCAGGATTTAAATCTAGGTCTTGTTTAAATTCAATTGAACTTTGATTACCAATGGAGCAGAAGTTATGAAATCACAGCAAATGCTTGCGCAGTTCACATTTCAGGAAAGCCTATTCATTTTCATAGCACATTTGGTTAATCTATTAACTAACCTTTATTTCTGTCAAGCCTTGGGAACATGGTTTTCACTACAGTGGTACATAAAACAAGCTTTCACTTTACAACTAGTCTGCCTTACATACAGCAATTAAGGGGAAAAAAATTCATTTGTAAAAATACTTGTTAAATGTTAATCCAAAGCCAATCACATACAACGACACAGTAAGAGGAGCTTYCTGTTTAGAGAAGTCAAGGAGTCGGTATGTTCCTCAGCAGTCAGCCAAAGGCTGCTCCTCTGAGGAGTGAACAAGTCCTCCTGAAAAATGCATAAATAAAATTCACCTGGCTGCCCAAGACAGTACACTAACCTGACTCCTCATTTAGAGATTTTACAAGAAACAAATGCTAGTGTTAGAGCCAATGCAAGGCAGACCTGTGCCTCTGTTTGGATTCAGTTTTTGTGAAGCCCAACAAACTGCTGTCAACAACACGAAATTTGCATCAGCACTTCCTGTTTCTACAGTCAAAAGGAATGGAGATGGAACAACTAAATTAAGAACATACCATAGTTTATTTTTGAACTGACATTGCAGTATCCCAGGGGATCAGCTACCAGATGATTTCCAGCATTTACATGTTCCAAAAGCCCAAAGATTTTTTTTTCTTTTTTAAACAGTTCAGCTGACTGAGTGAGGAACTATTTGAAGCAAGACAGGATGCAAATGACTGATTTTAGAGTGAGTTGTCAGGGCTAGAAACGAACACAAGACAGCTATTGGTAGTCTCAACAGCTGCCAAGACAGAGATCTCTGCTGTTTATAGTACAACAATACTTGTTGACATTGGTCTAGAACCCATGGTGCCTACTCCTGGAATTACTGCTCTACTTCATTTAGAAAACTAAGGCTGTTAAAAAAAAAATCCCTCTGGATCCTATTTAAGCTCTCCCAAATAACAAAACCTATTGAAGTCATTAAAAAAAATGTTATTTGGCATTTTTACTTAGACATTAAGATAGATTAGAAGTATCATTTCACTCTCCTATGGCTCTCTCCTTGCTCATCACAATTACACAAAATAGGCAATTTGTGCTTGCCAGATTTACTCTCCTCTTTTATTCCCAATCCCCAGTCAGGATGATGAGTCCACCAAGGACCAAGGAAGTAATGAAAGATCTCAAGTCTAAACTAATTTGGATATAATACAAGCTCTCTATTGGGAATCCTTGTCGGCATTTTTCCTGAGCTGTGCCTGCTCAAGCAGAACCTGCTTGGTCGAAGTTTGTTACCATGAATAGTATCGGGTATTTTGGGCTTTCAGAAAGCTCAGCAATATTCCAGAGACATAAGGATTATCTTAGGACACATTTTACTTTTTGTAGGTGATTCTGTAGGAAGAGAAATGGGATACATAAGCTTCTCAAGGCTACTGCTTCACGATTTTCCAGTGATGCGCATCTACAGCACAAATACCAATGACTTCCAGAACCTGATGTGCCAAATCCTGTGACTGATGCATGAAACATCTCTGTCATTTTTCTCGTTTCACTGCCATACAAAACTGAAGTAATCAGTTTGACCCACGACCTTGTCCTATTGACCATCAAAATGTAAAAACTAAAGAGAAAAGTCAGCAACAAAGAAAAAAAAAGTATACAGTAACACGTAAAGAGTACCTGGCGCTCTGACGCTCCTTACTACCGGAATATCCTCGCCTGCGGCTGCAGACAGATCCCTCCTGCAGGCGAAACCGGAGCCGTGACTCGAGCCCGCCCCGCTGCCCTGCGCGAGCGCCGGGGGACCGCCGCCTCGCCGAGCCACGGCCTCGCTCGC
>NW_028186305.1:1251884-1269662 GCF_003343005.1 Rhea americana
GGGGGCTGGGGGTCCCCGGAGAGGTGCTGGGACCCGCAGAGCGGTCGGGGGCGGTCTGGGATCCTCGACGCGCCTCCGAGCCCCGCAGAGGGGAGGGGGAGGCCCGGGGGGGGGCTCCTCAGGAGGTCTGGGGCCCCAGCGTGGGGCTGGGGGGCGGTTTAGGGGGCTTGGGACGCCGTGGGGGGTAGGCTGGAGGTTGGGGCTCTATAGAAGTGCCTGGGGGCTGTGCCCCGGGACCCCCAGCGTGGGGCTGCGGGGGGCAGTGGCCCTCTTGGGGGGGCGACGCCGTTGTAGAGGGGAAGGGGGCTCCCCTGGGTAGGCGCTTCCGGAGCAGAGTCGGGGGTTGCAGTRCGGATACCCCTCAGAGGAAGAGGAAGGGACGACGCGTCGGGGCTTCCTTCCCCTCGGCAATGGCGTGGTGGGGAGCTGAGGTCAAGGCCCCCTCCGAGCTAGGTCTGATGCAGGGCGTTGGGGAAGGCTCTCCTGGAGACTGTTTACAATTAAAACAGCTACACCCTTTCCTCAGGATGAATCCTTGGGGGCTGGAACAGATCCAGAAGCACTGTAAGTGTCCAGGGATGCACTCCTGGCATCCTGCTCGACAGTAGCACTTGGCTAGGGCACAAGCCATTTCCGCTCCAGCTGAAGCCAAAAGAGCGGAAAGTTCTCTCACCGAGGAGCCTTGGTAAGCAAAACCTGCAAGGTGAGGTGGGCTAAATACGAGCTAAACCAGGGCTAACGGTGGGAAAGGCTTTTTGCATGAGGAGACACAACTCTGCTTCCCTGGAGAAGGACAGGCCAGGAGCCTGGAGATCTTCTGTCCTGGTGCTGCTGGTGTTCTGTGCAAGGGAGCTTTTTATTGCTAGGCTACACGTGGCAAATGTAAATCTTTTCATTTTTAGCTTGTGCTGGCTTAGCCRAAGCATAAGCGCTTCTCAGAAGGAACCTCCTACAAGACTCTTCTACTCTGCTGGGTATGATGCACTTTGAAGCCTTGCTGTGCTCACAGACCTTCTTTGATCTGAGGGTCTCAAAGCACTCGGTAGAGGGTGGATAAATATTGTTACCCTGGCTTTTTTTTTATGGAGAGATCAAGAATGGAGAGGTCAAGGCAAAAATTACTTGGCACCAGGAAGAAGTCCCTGGAGTCAACACTGTGTTCCTCCCACACAAGGCTCCCCTGTCTGCTTTTACCATTACAGCAGGACTTGCTGTGAGAAGGTGTTTGCTGCCACAGTTAAAGAAGGGGCAAGTGTTCTGCCAGTCTGCTGCAAGGACTGAAGCTTTCCTCTGCATTTTCAGATCCACTAGCTAAGCGGCCSCAGAAGCAGGAGGTAAAGCTGCCCTCTGAGCTCAGGGTTTCTGCAGGGAAAAACAGACTGAGCATCTCTCCCTGAGAAGGCTGGGGCACTTTTACAGGATGGGAAGGAGGAGAAAACCCAATGAGATCTGCTGACTTTAGCACTGCTTCCTGTCCTCTTCTTTGCTACCATAGATGGTAACGTCTGCYGCAGCAGCCGCCCAGCAAAGTGGAAACTGGGGACGAGTCACCGAGTCACCATGGTGTTGCCTCAGAGCTTCTGAGTTGAGCTGGAGCTCTGGGCTCTGTCTGTGGTCCCTGWCAGGGGGAGGCAGGAAAGGAGGTGTTGGTGTTGAGCTGTTGGGAATTGCCAGAGGGATTGGGAGCAGGCGAGTGAGGCTCTACTGACATCTAGTGAGGTTGTCTCCACTAGCTTTATGTTCCCTGTGTGCTGGGGAGGCATTAAAAATCCTCAGGCTTTGCTTTTGGGGGCTCTGAGGGGGAGCAGCAAGTTGATAGGAGTCCTGCGTCTTGTTGGTGAAGACTGCAGCTCTTGTAACCCCTTTCCTCTCTGCACAGCCCCTTGGCTCCTGGCCAGCCACCTTGGCAGATCACACGGAGCTGAGTTGCCTCTGAGATTTGAACTGTTGCCCTCATATTTTCCTGCCTAATTAGACTGAAGCTGATAGTGGATGCAAGAGCAGTTCCTCTGCTGTTGCCTGTGTGATCTGCCTGACATAATCCGAGATGCTGTGCTCAATGCCCCCTTGCTCTCCCAGGTGCTCTGTGTAAGGGAGCTCTTGTTCATGACTGATGCATTCTCTGTTTTTTTTGCTCCATTTTCCACCATGCCAATGTCTGTCTGCCTCTTGTAGCTCTCTCCGTCTCTGGATGCATCACARTGAGACTCTTTTGGAGCTATCAATTAACATGATATGAAATAGAAGATACAGCTACCTCTTTTCTGTACAGTCCTATGTGCAGCATCCTACAGGTAGGTCTGATCCCAAACTGCTTCAGGAGAACGTGTTCACACTGGGTGGGAACCCAGAGGGAAGTATAGGCTCCATAGTCTGCTCCCACACGGGCTGGTCGTGTCAGGCCAGACTTGGCTGCTCGCAGCAATAAAACACAAGCCACGTTCTATCTAGGAGGCAGCTGCTTTGCTGATACGTGGGCAGGCAGTAATCCTGGTGGGCAGTGCACACAGCAGCCCTCCTGCCAGGCTGCTTTCATGAAGAGGAAGTGAAATGGGGGAGAGGAACTAGAAATAACCGAGTAAGTGAGGAGAGGAAGAAAGCTTCCCAGCAGTGGAACACTGGGGATATCACAAGGTAGTCCCAACCTCTAGCTTGTTTGCTTCTGGCRTGGCTTCTGCTCAGGCTTTTGTTCAGCTGAACGTCGTTCTTGAAGGAACAAAGATCAAGATCCCAGTAAGACTGAGTCACCAAAGCACTGCCTGTATGGGATCTGCTGTAAACCAGGTCAACACTCAGTAGAGGATCGGAGTGCCAGTAAACCAGTATGCAGTTGTCCCAGTGCCCTGTTTCCAGCAGAAAGCTTACAGCTTCCCCACATTGCTGCCAGGCAGTTGGTGCCTTGTCTCCCTCTCCTCCAAGGGCTATGGGGGCATTTGCTCCTAACCTCGGGTACCTGTCACACTGTCCAGCAGGCTGGAGTCCTGGTTGTTTCCATCTGGGCCCTGCTCCTTAGCYCAGTCACACTGTTTGCAATGATTGGCAGCAGTGGGCTCTGCCCCCAAAGAAGATC
The DNA here is from genome assembly GCF_003343005.1 of Rhea americana. NCBI lineage: Eukaryota > Metazoa > Chordata > Aves > Rheiformes > Rheidae > Rhea > Rhea americana. Next base: position 1,254,955 of record NW_028186305.1, read on the forward strand.
TAGCCCCAGGGTAGATTTTTAAAAATGCTTCCTTTTAGCCATGAGATGCATTGCATTTGTGGCCCTTAGGTGGCCTCGTTATGCTAGCTGTGAAGGAGAGCACTTGTTCCTTCTGTGCAGTGGTGTGATGCAGATGCGTATCTGTGCTCTAGCCCAGGTCCTTGTGGTGCTTAGCAGCCTCTGAATCCGCCACAGAGGCAAGCAGTCCTGGCAGGGGCAAAGACAGTCCTGTGCTGTAACTACACTCCCTGAGCCACCTCTGATTAAACCAAAGTCTGAGCGTTGACCTGCCCTCAGCAGTTCATTTTCCAGCAAAGCAGTTTATAGCTTCATTTCTGAGGAAAGGTTTGGGGGATTCTTTTGTAGCAAGATATCTCATCTCAGTGCCACATTAATTTCTGGCCATGTATGGAAGTGCCGTGGCCGCATACATCATTGGAAGCAGTGGTTTTGTAAAACATTAACTAAAGCCCGCTAAAGCAGGCCTGTAGCCTTCAGTCCCTGTTTGCAGATGAGGTGAATGAGCTCAGCTGGCTGACACAGCCAAGGTGACCCCCGGGGCTGGCTGAACCCAGAATACCTCCGTTGGGTGGTTCCTTGGTCAGAACAGCTGGCCACAGCTTAACTCTGCCTTCCCTGGCTGGTGGCAAAACGCAGCCTGCAGGCAGATCGGCGTGGCGGGGAGGTGCGTCTGCTCCCACGACCCCCCGGCAAAGCCTGAGTGCCACCCTGCTCCTGCAGTCCTGCCTCTGCCCTAAACTTTTCCTGGCTGAGCTGGATCCGGTCCCCGACGCGGTGCCCGSGAGAGGACACCGGCACAGCGGAGCGGCTGCACTCTCGAACACCCCTTTCTGCGGCAGCCTGCGTTTGGTTCAGCTTGAAGCAACCATGAAACCAGACACTAGTGGTTTCCTCCTGCTTCTGCGGTCAGCTCAGGGCTTGTGGGTTCTCCAGCCCAGGGGACTCTTATCACAGGGGCTGAGGGAAAACTGTCCCCCTGCAGCGGCTGTTTGAAAGTTTCAGAAATCTCTCTCTGCAAGATAAGCTCGTAGCTCTTTGCCCTTTTCCTGTGGATAAGGAGGGCAGTTAGTCCCTGCGTCTGCAAGGAAAGACTTTTCACACTTCTGCTTATCCATCCTTGGGTAAACTGTGGCTGGTGTCACCTCAGAAGCCATCTTTTCAGATCTCTGATCCAGTCCAGTGACCTTGCTCCGATCCCTCCAGTCTCTCCTGAAACACAGCCCTCAGGAGAGACACTGACTCYTGTCTGGCCACCTCAGCCGGGAGGGTATCCATGTGTTTTGCATTGCCACCATTGGTGACAGAGGATGCAATTCCTACGTGGCAGGTTCCCCTGCTGCCCTCCTTGGAAGCCCTGCCATGACTGACATCTGCTTGGGTTGTGTCCCCTCCGAGGCCTGTGGCTGGGCTGAAGGTCTGTGCTTGTCTCCTGCCCGTCTCCTCCCAGTCCCCCTGCGCCTCTCCCTCCTTGCAGGTGTCCAACCTGACAGCACGTCGCTGGCTTGCTTCTGGGCTGCCCCGTGGCCTGGGCAGTGTCCTGAGCTGACCCGCTGTGTGCTGTGAGAGCCAGCACTGCACACCAGTCCAGGCTCAGCTGTGCATGCTGGGTGCACTGGGCCCCAGCACCCAGCAGGTTTCTCCAGGGCTTGAGTGAGCTTTGCAGCTGGACTAGAGGCCCTGGGAAGGGTACAGGGGTGCCCTAACGTACAGTTCACTGGCTCTGCTAGATGCAGAGGCCTTTGGGGGGCTGTTTAGAAGGCTTTTGTAGTCAGACCTCCCCAGCTGCAGTATAAGGGATACCAATGGCCCTGAGCACAAGGGGCAGTTCTGTTTGGTGACCCTGCAGTCAGCCCTCCTGAGGGACAGGATCTTCCACCCACTGGGGTATCGGAAAGCTTGAGCTCCTGCTGGTAAGGACCACAACCAGCTCAAATGCCCAAAGCTCCCCTGGACAAACGCACAGGGAGAAGCAGCTCCTGTCCTGGGAGTCCCGGCTCATTCAGCAGGGAGGGGGTCTGCAGCAGCCTGCACTATGCTGACCAGCACGGCCCATGGGTGACCTGCCCTGGGTGGCACCGGGCCCCTGCAGCCAGCCCTGCTGGCCTTGCTGTGGCGGTCGAGAGGGTTGGTCCCTTGTGAAGGAAAGGAATGAGACGAGTTGCTTCTCTGAGCGAAACAGAAGCCCTGTGCTCCCCTCCAGCGYGGGCAGCAATGCCCTCCGGCTCAGGGAAGACTCCCTCAGCCCCTCTCAGCCTGCCCCTGAACCAGGTGGGAAACCCACYGCCCCAGCTGGCCTGGGAGCCTCTTCGAGCCGCTCAGCTGGGAGTTGGGCTGACTGCCTGCACCCACATATGGTTTGGGTACAGCACAGCCCCAGCCCATATGCTATTAGTGGCATCGGCTCAGCAGGTGCTGAGCACACAGCTGACACCAGCATTTTCCGTGTTCTGACTTTGATTTCCCAGGGTCAGCTCTGCTTGGCTGTCYGTCTGTCAGCTCCGACGTGCGGTTCACCCACCCGGCCTGGAGGATGCAGCAGCGACGTAGCCCCAGCTCTGGGGGAGGAACGCCCCTGCCGTCCGATTGCATTCGTTCTGCTGTTAAGGTTAGTGCARATGAAGCCACAGCACAACTGCTGCTCGAGGCCAGCTGCTGCCACAGCAGCATTGCCCCATGCAGCACAGGCTGGGCAAGTTTCCTGGGCCAGAGAGCCTTTCCTCATGCCCCAGGCACCGTTTCCCTCCATGCGTGGTGTGAAAGCCCTCTGTAATCACAACTGCAAGACATGGCCTTTGCTTAGAGGCTGGAGTTCTGCCCAGGGCTCAGTGGTGTTAACTCCTACAGTCATTTTTTCCTCTATCCTATTTTCTTAAAAGTCTCAGATAGAGGTGTGTTCAGCTAGGAATTTCTGGGCCCAGTTTCAAGCTCAATGTGCTTTTAGCCTCCTGAGCTTACTGCAAAAAGACTGAACACAGGCTCTTCATGAGCCCTACAGAGCCTGAAAACAGGAGGCAAAGAATAAAAGGAGAACCTGACTTCTGTTGAAACTCTTTGGAAAAGAAATGGTAGCAGCAGTGATGAGCAGGATGACTGCTCACAAACCTGGCCAGGAAGGAGATCGGGGTTAGTATGTTTGCCACAGTCTCGAGCTCTGTGCACAGCTGGAGCTGAAGCACTGCCCTTCTCCTGCCTCCCCAGCCTCATGCCGCCCCAGCRCTGCAGGAACAGTCACCCTTCTCCTTCGCAGCCCTTTTGCTCCTTCCTGCTCCCCCAACACCTTGGCCGAGCAGGGCCTACATAAGAATTCCCAACTAAGATTTAATCCCTCATGCTATTTTTACCCCCTGCTTCATTCCTGTCTTCCTCCCCCCAGCATGTGGGTGTGAGCTGTTCACCCCTCAAGTCCTCCCATGCAAAGGGGCTGCTCTTGCCTCAAGCACTTACTCCACTAATTTCTTGTTGGTGTCAGAAATGTGCAGGAGGCTTAAAAGGAAACTGTGCAGAAGGTGGCTGTGGGGAYGGAGGAGCAGAGCCATCGTGCCCCTCTCACTCTGCAGCCATTTGCCCCAAACTGTGCTCGTGGCTGCTTTGCCTCTGCTGCATYGTGCCGTGGCCGTGCTCCAGCTGGTATTTCCCCTATCCGTTACGCTTGCAGGATTGCGTTGCTCTTGCAGAACAGGCAGGGCAAAGCTCTCACCACTTCTGCTTTAGAGGGGGAATGAGAGAGCAAGGTATAAATATCCACAGCCTTGATGAGAGCCATCGCAAAGATTAGCGCTTGCACAGCCATCCACCAAGGGAGAAAGCGTTGAGTGTCACACAGCCTGCATTCCCTTTCTCTCTGCTCTCCAGCTGCCTCTCCTGTTTCCAGTCCTGGGCTCACAATGTCCACCGCCAGCGCTTTCATTTCATTCCTCCCTCCACCCCCCTTTCCCTCTTGAAGGAGGGAAAATAATAGACCCTTTGTGGGATTGCTGCGGTGCAGGCGCTGAGCAAGGAGCCGCACAGGGCAAGGGGCTGCTGGCCACGGCTGCCTGCCGGGATTACGGCATTCCAGCACCTTCAGCTTGTGGGAAGTCAGGCCCACAGTGTGTGGAAGGACCTCGGTTCTGGCTTGCTGACATCCGCGAAAGAGCAGTCGAACAAAGAAATTCCCCACACCAGCTCTGCTGACTTTATGTAAATTAATAGGTCCTTGAGTTTGGTTTCTGTACAGACATATACAAATAAGAAACAGCTTCATATTTACATTAAGTTAATCAATTAGGCTCTATAAAAACAACAAAAGAACAGCTCTAAATTAGTGTCTTATGTACAGACAGCAGAGGTTAGCGTTCACATTGACAGTGTAATGTACACTAACCTTTATCCCCTGTCCCACAGGTGAGCCACGAGGCAGCGCCAGGCAGACCGGCCTCACGCAGTCCAGGCACAGACAGGCAGCAGGCACAAGTGTTATGAGCAAAAGGATCCTAAGTCTGGGCTTTTCTGCTCTCTGGGGCCTGGCAGGTGAGTAGTGCTTTTCTTTTTTTTTTTTTCCTCTCTCATGAGGCACTCTAGTACCACAGGGTCAATTTGTGTAATGTACACTACCAGTGCTCTGTGGATCCCATGGAAGGCACAAGACCAGCACAGATCTCATGTTTGAGGCGATGGTGGATGCTCTGCACAGCTGCCCCGGGGYGCTCCTCGGTGGTACATGCCTAGAGCAGCACAGGGCTGTTCCAGCCCCTGGMCGAGTCCTTCGAAGAGCCCCAGGTGTAAAGGGAGGGACCCAGCTCAGGATCACACGATGCTGGCGAGTTCTGTGTTGTCCGACTCAGAGCTGCTGTTGCTCTCCTCCCTAGGGGCGAAAGGTTGGGGAAGAAGCATGAGGCCAGCCCTTCCTCCCCACCAGCTCCCTGGCCCAGAGGAGACTTCTGCCTTTGAGTCCCAGAAGGGCTCGAGAGGGACGTCACTGCCTTGCCCAGTCCTTGCACAAGTTCCCTTTAGCAACACTAAAGGCAGGTTCCCTGCTGACATCTCGTACCATTACTTCTGATGTTGGGATTGGGAAAGCCAGCCCCTCCCTTCGCTGCCACCCACRCCAGCGGATGGCGTGCCAGCGGATTCCTGCACAAGCTGTGCTGTGTCCCAAGCAGTCCAGGCCTGATCTTGCCCCCACACACCCTGCTGATGCACCACGCTTGCCAACTCCGTGGCACAGGCTGGGATGCAGAGCAACACTCACCTTAAGTCCTGCAGGGCCTTCTTGTTTTTCCTCCGCTTCTCCTCATCGATGGGGTACAGTTTGAACAGAAGCAGGCCCAGCAGGATCAGCCCCACAGGCACAGCTGACACCAGCATCTTCAGGGTGAAATTCACCTTGCTGGGCTGGGAGCAACCCCGGGTCTGGTACCCTGCAAAGCTACGGACAGGGAAGAGCCTTCAAGCAAGGGCAATACAAACCAGCACCTCCTCTCCCGCACTGGCTTGCGGGAACTCTCCCAGGGAAGGTGCAATCACTGTAGGACAGTCCTGCAGGACAGCCTGGCTTTGGCTCCAAGCTGCTCTCAGCCAGAGCATACCATCGAGGTTTCTAACCAAAAGCTGCAAAGCAGCAAGGTCTGGTACCTCAGTGGTGCACGTGCTCTGAACATGACAGGAAGGCAGCTCGCGTGGTTTAGGATAGGCAAGGTACAAAGCARTGTTTTCCCTTTGGGAAAAGGTTTGTGAATTTAGACCTCTCTCCTCCCTTCCTGACTTTGGAAAGCAGAGACTCCTCTGCTCCCGACTCCTGCAAGAACTTACTCTAAACTGAGTGTGGAGATGCCCAGGGAGACCCCAGAGGTGAACTTGGTGAAGAAGACATAGAAAGAGAAGAAGATGGCTTCATGGCCACGGGAGTCAGGGTGCTGCAGCTTGAAGTCGTCTATGACATCTGGGAGCATGGACCTGCATGGAGAGTGGGAAGACGAACACATGGACCAAGCCAATGAGGAAGCATCTCCTCCTGCCTCTCCTAGGAGGATTTCCCACCCTGACACCCATCTTGGGCTGAAACATGGCAAAAAAAAAGCCTTACAAGGACTTAAAACCTCCAGGCTGAGCCAAGAGGCGAAAGCAGCACAGGAACCTCACACTCACCAGGGCAGGAGGAAGGCAGCTGCAACGCTGATCCCAGCTGCAACAGCCACAATGTACGTAACGATGAGGTTACTGTCCATGACAACCACCATGATGAGGAAGGGGATGGCAGACTGGACGGGACAAAAACCAGGGTTGGCCTCAGCAGTGCCTGATGCAGACACCCCTGGCCTTTCCCCACCTCTGTCCCACACTTGCCAGCCCTCAGGAAGGGCTGCTTTCCAGCCACAGGGACAGCTGGGGAAGCAGTGGTGCAGGCTTCCTCCCAGAGCCCCCCAGCAGCCATTTCCAGGACGAGAGGACATCGTTTCCTCTGCAGCGATGTTTGCAATAGCACGAAAGACAGGAAGAAGGACAGATGCCAAATCAGCCCTTGCCCAGCTCTGGTCCCGCTCCGGGGGATGTAGTTTTGCTTGCCCTGTGTGAGAWACCATCCTGTCGTGCACCTCTGCACCCAAGGGGACCCACTCACCGAGATGCCCACATAGACAGCAGTCTTCTTTCCAAAGCGGGTGAGGAACCACTGCCAGAGGGGAATGGTCAAGGTGGCAGAGAGCTAGGAGGAAGGAAGAGGGTTGTGGCATTACTGACTAGCCAGGGTCTTCTCTGGGACCAAATCTCTTCCCAGCAAGGAGCCTGGACAAAGCCTCCCCGTGACATCCTTCCCAGCGCCTCTGGTTTCTACACACTCACAGGGCTGGCGTGCATCCACACTGCCTGCGCCAGGCTGCCTGCCCGCCCTCACCCCATCCCTTCCCTGCCTCCACTCCCAGGGAGGAGAGCTCMCGATTGGAGCAGGTCCATGGGGCCACCTCCTCCCCAGGTGCTCAGCAGCTGGTGTCTGTCCTCAGGGCACCCAGCTGCTGCCAGCACACCTACACCCACCCTGGGGGCTGGGCAGGGGGAGGATCTTTCTCCCTGATTCTCAGTGGCAGGAAGGGGCCTGATGTTGGCACAGCTGCACGAACACAGCGCAGCTGAGAGCCAGGGGCTGCTGCAGCTCCCTCCCAGGGCACTCCAGGACCTGGTTGAGGGATGCAGCCTGTCCAGCCTGGGTGACGATCCCCTCTGGCTGTCAAGCCATGGGGCTGAGGGTCTCTCAAGGGGCCAAGCCACGAGAGAAGACACTGCCTCCTGCTTACAGCCCCAATGAACAAACAGCCTGGGTCAGGCCTTGGGAACGTGTGGGCACAAGGACAGGAGGGCTGCCTTGCCCCAAGGCTCTCACTGCTCACACTTCTCCACCCCATCAAGCATGGTGGAAAGGGCTTCCAGGGAGCTGCTTTGCTCCATCCTCCTAGCAATAAACCCTGGGATCCTTTTCTTATGGGGGAAGGGAGATAAGTGGCAGGATTTGGACAAAAGGCCCCCATGGCTCCTGTTCTCCCCCCTTTCTTGGCTGCCTTTGCATGGAAACAAAAGCCTTGCTGTTCTCACCAGCTGGCCAGGCCTTCACAGAAGGTTCCGTAACTCCTTCCTCCTCCCTGTCTCCTGGGGCACCTTTGGTCACTGTTCCCAGGGCAGATGGTTGCAGCCCCATGGCCTCCCTCCCCTCAAGCACCCATCTCATGCCAACTTCTGGGGCAGACCCACGGGAGTCCCAGGCTCCTGCATCTCACTACAGCGCAATCCCAATCCCAAGAGGTCACAGGAGCCTGTACACACCATGATGGCCARGAGGATGTTCTGGAACTCATTGCGGAAGCCCAGGGTGTAGGTGCAGAACAAGGCAAAGTTGCCCTCCAGCAGCTGAGGAAGAGAGAGACAGCAGGTTAGGGGAGGCTGATGGACGTCCTACCCACCCCAGAGGGATGCATGCACTCCTCCTGCAAGACTGCACCCAAAGCGCAAGCAGTGGAGGAAAGCAGCCGTTCACTAACCCATCTCAGGGCATGAGGCCACATTTTCCCTCTTTGCCTGGGGCTGCTCCTGCCCCTTCAGCCTGGCACCTCGCATGCTCCTGGCTTGCCAAGATCCCGTGCTGCTCATACCCCAGCAGTTATCGAGCTGCACTGCTGTCTTTCCCTCCTCAACATCCCCCAAGCCCAGCTTTGTCCTTACCATGAAGGCCAGCGAGGTGAAGAGGAAGCCAGCAATCAGCTTGATGTAGGCACCGTGATTCATCACCAGCTTCAGCCCCTGGAAGAAGGAGACGGGCTCGTCCGTCTGGAGCTCGGAGGCCTCTGGGAAGCACAGCAGAATGAGATGATCATTAGAGCCACAGAAACAGCAGCCTGGGGCACAGCACCACACASCCAGCTCCAGAGCACCCACCCCAAAGAGTCAGGGCAACGTCTGAGGATGCCATGCCCTGGCCCGGAGGTCCCTCAGCACCATGCAGAGGGAGAAGGGAAGACCTGGGTGATTTGCCTGGCATGAGCAGAGCTGGCCACAAAGCAGAGGGAGGGAAGGACAGAAGACTGCTGGACTTTGAACATCACCCTACATCCCAGGGTGTCCAGGCTGGCACTAGAGACCTTGGYCAGCCAAGCCTATGCTAGATAACATTTATCTCCAAGAGACTGATCAGGCAGGTAAGTCCTTAGGGCTATGCTAATGTTGTAACACACCCTGAAGATGCTCTGGTCATGTCCTTCCCACAACACTCTTTCCGCAAAGCTTTCCTTGCAACCCTGTGCCCAGGCGTCAGCTCTATCTGCCCCCTTCCTTTGGGGCTTCACCTGTGGAACGAGAGCAAGTTCACTATGCCAAGGTAGAGCAGATGTGGCAAATGTAGTCCTGGCTGGAGGTGACCAAAGCCTTCCTTGTACTGCACGCTGCTCCCCAAGGAGCAGGAAGGGCTCAGATGGGCTCATAAAGATGCCCCTGGCAGGTGCCCCAGTACTTCCAGGAGCCCAAAGTATTTCTGCACATCACAGGGCTTAGTGGCCCATGACAACTCAGTCCAGGGACAGATGCAACTGTACAGCAGCTCTAGAGCCTCCTCTCCACCCGAGGGGCCAAGGACTGTTCTCTGAAACAGATCCCCATGTTTGTCCTTCCTGCTCTTTACAGACAAGCGAGTGTCACCTAGTGAAGGACCTTGCCAGGAGACAGTCACCCCAACAGCAGATCCGGCCCTGCAATCTCGTGCCCCTGCTGAGCAGCAGTTTGCAGAGCCTGCGGCCCAACTCACCTCTCTCCTCCCGCACGCCCACCGACAGGATCACGGCGCAGAGGATGTAGAGGCCCCCAATGACCCCCGCTGCGATCATGTAGGCATTTCTCTGTGCGAGAGGGATGGGGAGCAGTGAGGGAGGCTGCTCCTCCCAGGAGCCAGCCCTGTTAAGGGGGCCAGCAGCCGCAGCAAGGAGGACATGGCAGGGAGCACCAGCGGGTCCCCTCGGCTTACCGTGTCTGTGAGCGAGCCAGTGTCGTGTGTCATGTTCACCTCCTCCATGGCCACTGAGGAGTTGGTTTCACCAAGGAAGACAGGGCTCTGGATGCAGGGAGTATCCACCTTGCCCACGATCTGGCCCTGGATGGCGGTGCCCAGCACAGTGCCCAGCACTTCCACCGTCATACCTGCGCAGAGAAGCCAGCGGGACTGAGCACAGCCCTCAGARCCAGAAGGGCAAGCACAAAACCCTGCTCCACGGCAGAGCCTGACTGCCCTCCAGCTGCGATTCATTGCCCTTCACCAGCAGAGATGAGTCAATGCAGGTCTCCTACAGTTCCCTTGGGAACCCAGTGAAACCCTGTGTTTACTGGGGAAACTGAGGCAGGGAGTAATGCCAAGACTTTGTCTTTGGTGCTCAGCCTGCTATATGACAGAGCAGGAGAAAAGGCTTGGGAGCTCAGATCCCCCATCGCTTGCTCCACGCACTTGGCCATAACAGAGACCAAGTCCCATCRGCCCAGCTCTCACCAGGCTGGACAGGGGAGTTGGCAGGAGGAGCCATGGAGAGGAACAGGAAGAGCTGGAGGCTGCGATTCGAGCCCTGAACAGTCTGTCGCGCASCATCCTCAGGCCAGGATGTGATCAAACGAGCCTCGCTGGCAGCGCACCGGGAGGCTTCTCAGCCCAGCGAGAGCCGTGGCGAAGGGCTCCGAGTGCCTCAGCCGGGGCCGAGCACCCGCCGCCGCACAGAACGGGGGAGGACGGAGGGGAGAGGCGGGGAAAGGCTCTTACGGTAGGCGGTGGCCGAATCCCGCTCGCTCTGCTCCCTGCTGATGAACATGGTCAGCGCCGAGTAAGGCACGTGGAAGCACTGCAATGGCACGAAGAGRAAAATCAGCCCAGGGACAGCGTGAGAGGCCGCGGCACCGGGGTGGAAGGGTCCTCAGCGGGGCTGAGGCAGGGAGACGCCCTCTCCATCCCTTGCCCACCGACCGCAGGACGTGCGGAGCCCGGCTCACCGTCACCAGGGTCTGGAACACGCAGTAGAAGATGAGGTACCACAGCACTTGGCCTCTGGAGATGTCCGGCACAAACCATATCAGGAAGTAGGAGATGACGGCAAACGGAGTGGAGAAGATGATCCTTTGGGAGGACGCAGCGTTAGCCTCGCGGGCAGGGAGCGCSCCGGGTGGCCGCCGGGCTCGGCTCCCCAGCAGCGTCAGCGCTCGCGGCTCTCGTGGGCTCGGGCACCCGATTCCGGGGGCTCCTCCGAGCTGCCCTGGCTGCCTCACCCCGCTCCAGCCCCTGGCTGAGGAGCAGCTGCTGCCGGGAACACTTGGATCYGGCCGAAGGCAGCAGCTCCGGTCAGACGGGCTGGGAAACGGGATGAGCCAACTCGGGCTCGCAGGGAAAGGGCGTAATCTGTGAGAACAGCCCTGCTTTGACRGCAGGGATCGATCCGCTCCCGCCTCAGCTTCCGCCCCCGGCCCCTACCTCTGCCGCGTGTTCGGCAGGGTGTAATCGCCTCCCTCCTCCCGGCGAGGGCTGGGGAGCTGCCAGGCGGCACAGCCCTCCTCCCGCCGCCCTGAGCCCCGCGCGCCAGCTCCGCTTTGCTGCCAGAGCCCTGGTCCCAGGGCCGAGGCCACCTCCGTTTTCCTGGCAGGGAAGGGGCACGTTGCCAGCCAGCAGCGAGCTGGCTCCTTCCTCCGCTCCTGCGCCAGAGCTGCGGGCGCAGGGACAAGGGATGCAAAGTGCCACGGAGGATCAGAGGAGATTGCTCAAGCGCTAGCGCTTGGCGGCGGTGCCCGCAGGACAGGCCAGCGAGGGCGAACGCGGGGGGAAGCTGCCTGGAGCATCTCTCGGCTCCGTCCAGTGCAGCGACAGCCCTCGTCCTGCCGCAGGCTGCAGCGGGGGGCAGCTCTGCAGGGATSCGGATCTGCAGGGATGGGAAGTGCCTGTCGTTCGGGAGGGCACAGGAAGAAATCCTCCTCCTGGGAGGAAGCTGTGTCAAGATCAGCCTGGGAGACCGATTTCACTCTGCTTCTCAGTTACTGCGTCCCAGCAGCTCCCAGCCAGAGGCTGCGTCCTGCAGTTAGGCTGATAAAACCAGGCACAGGACAGAGTGCTCTCCCGAGGGTCAGGGCTTTCCCTCCACCACCCTGCAACGAGGGCGCCAGATCTTTCCTTCCACGCTGACGTTATGAGGCGCAAAGTTTAAATTTAAAGCGGGGAGGGCGCGAGAAACCGAATCTCCGCRGACGGAGGCAGCAGGGAGAGGCTCGGCGCCCAGCACATGCACATTTTTTTGCGCGCGTGTCACTCCGGGGAGGGGGAGGGAAGGGGCGAACCGGCTCCCAGCCACTCCTCTAGCGCCCGCTTATCGCCGCGCACATACGTGGAGCCAAGGGAAACTTCAAATGAGTCACCGCAGCCCCCGCGGGAACCACGTCACGCTGGCCGCGGGCGCCAACGCACACACGCTTCCGCCGGGGAGGACGCCAAAGCCCCCGCCGGGCTCCCCCCCTCCCCGTCCCCAGCACCCGGCTGCGGGTGCTGAGCCCCGGCCCGGGCTGCCCGGTGCCTCCCGGCAGCCAAGTGACTGCRAGTTACCCCGACCCGGGCCGCGGCGACGGGGAGGCTCGGAGGCGGCCGGCCGTGACGCGCTCTCCCGCTTATTGGCCGCGGCGCCATGGCGTGTTCCTTTGTGCGGCTCGCACACCCCCTTCCCGGCTCGGCCCTTAACCGTTTCCACGCGGCCGCTGCCCCGGAGGAAGGTCAAACCCGGGGCTCTTAAGTCAGCAACGCGTCAAGGAAAGCTTTGCTCACCGGGGGCCGAGAGAGCGTGCGCCGCGCGGGGCTGGGGACRGTGCAACGACCCCGGCGCCAGCCGAGGGGGACGCAGCCGGCACCCGCGCTGCTGGAGCGAAACGGGACAAAAAGCGTTTTAAAAAAGAGAGCTCAGTGGAAGGGGGGAGGCGGCGGTGGCTCCCGGGGAGGTTTGCTCGCCCTTGCCAGCTCGGAGCTGCGCGCCGGCGGCAGCTCGGCCCGACAGCAGCGTCAAGCAGTAACCCAWGCGCCGCGGAGCCGAGCGTACGAGGGGGTGACGCCGGGTCACCTTACGGTGCCGAGGGTCCGGAGCATGATGCACCGTAGCATGGGCGGCTCCCGGCTTCGCAAGCGGGGAAACCGAGGCCTCCCGGCACGGCTGGCCCCACCTGGGGCCAGGGGTCCGGCGCTCCTGGACCCTGAACTCGGGGGGCTCTAACTCAGCTCTAGCTCAACTCAGCCCAAACTGGCCCTTGAGCCACGAATAGCAGCCCCGAGCTAGCGCACGCAGCCCGCTGCCCTGGCACGGCTGGGAGGCCCAGCACGAGTCAACGGCTCTGGCAAACTTTCACGACGCCAGAACGGTTTGGAGGAATGCAGCAGCTCCATCCCCACCCCCTGCCTCGCCGGCGCGAGATTACAGCCGGGGCAGAGCCGCGGCGGCGGCGGCCCTGGGCGCGCACGGCTATCCTGCGCAGCCCTGCCTCTAATCGCCAGACCCCAGACCCCACCACGCGCGCAGCGGGGAGAGGAGCTATTTCAGGCTACGCACGGAGCCTGGCTTAAACAACAGGCAACTGCCRTGCTGCCCAGAGCTATTCCAGGAAGGCCCGGAAGCGGAGGGTATAATCTGCGGGGGGAAGGACTGCATCCCTCTAATTCCTCTCCCCCTGCGCCTGCCCCTCTGCTGCGTTGTATTTCAGCGAGCCTGCAGGCGCCCCGGACACGGGTTATTTTCGCGCGGGACATTCGGGATTAGCACCCCGCAGTCCTTCCGCTGCGCTCGGGGCAGGCGGCACCGCATCGCTCTGCGTCCCGTGGTGTTGCCCCCCCCCCCGGGTGCAGGCACGAGCCCCCTTCCTCACCCAGTGCCCTGCTCGCAAGGGTGGTGACAGCACCCCCGTGCAGGCACCCGAAGCCGGGGGCGGCTGCTTGCCCTGCCGGAAAGGCGGCCACACGCGACCGGCAGCCCGTCACCACGGACGGGCCGCGCACGCCCCCAGCCGCGATGCCGCCTGCTCCGCCAGCGACCGGGCTCGCTGCTGGCCGCGGGAGCAGAGCCCCGCGGCGGCGGGCAGCCCTCRCACCGGAGCTCGGCCTCGGCTCAGCTCTCGGGGAGGCTGGAGCTGCTCCAGGTTGAGCAATCCGGAGCAGAGCCTTGCCCAGCTTGTGCARGGGCAGCTCGGGGCTGGGTAGAGCAACAGGCACTGATCCAAACGCAGATGTTTGCAGCCCCTCAGGCATTTTGAGGTACCTGTCACCACACTGGGAACGCTACTGGGCGAGATACAGCTTGAGCCCATCCTGCCCTGCCAAGGTCTGGACGCCTACAGCTGGCTGGGAGTTGCTGTGATGCATCAAGAAGGAACCCTAGGGTGCTGCACAGAGCCATGCAGTGTCTCTTACCATGGCATCAGGCGGCCAAAGCGGGTCCACGAGGTTTTACTAATGAAGAAGCCCACCATGGGGTCCGTGATGGCATCCCAGGCTCGCCCCACGAAGAGGATGATGGAGGCATGGAAAGGGTCCAGCTGCAAGAGGAAGAACTTGCATTAGGGCAGGCAAAACTACCCCGAGCCCTCAGCTGTCCTTGCTGGGCATCAAGACCTCCACAGCCATACTGCGGCCACAGCTTCATCATCGTTCGGGAGCAGGGGACAGGTCCCTCGGCCTCTCCTGATCATTTAATGGCACGTGGGGCACACGGACCCAATCCCTCTCTGGGGCTGCCTCCTGCCCCACAGTGCTTTTGTCACGGGAAACTCCTACAGCGTCAGGGCACGTTTCCCCGCGACGCTCCAGGCGGCCAGCGCCGAGGCGCCCCGCTGGTGCTGCAGCTCCGTCCCCTCCTCTCGAGCGCTGCYGGGGCTTGGGGGACGGATCCCGCCGTCCCAGGGAAAGGGCTGTACGATCCCGTTGYGTAGCCTCGGGAAACTGAGGCACCMAGCGGCCACATGCCTTTGCACAAGACCGCACAGCGGAAGCAGCAGGGCTGGGAAGAGCCGGGGGGTTGCGGGGGGATTTAGCTGATAAAAGTCCACGAGCCTCCGACCAAAGCCACGTGGAGATGAGACTCCAGCACCGCAGATTCCTCTGTACTTCCCCGAGGGAAAGCCACCAGCGAGGAGGCAGCGCCGGGGGAAGCGCCGCCGCTCGCGGGCGCGGACGCGGGGCC
>NW_028186305.1:1270282-1287741 GCF_003343005.1 Rhea americana
CGCCCCCTCCCTCCTCCTCCTCCTCCTCCTCTTCCTCCGCCCTTCCTCCCGGCCCGGCCTTCCTCCGCTTCCCCGTCTCCTCCGCCGCTCCGTCCCACCTTCCCACCCCTCCGCCCCGTCCCTCCGTCTCTCCACCCCGTCCTCTCTCCTCTCCGCTCCATCCTTGCCCCATCTCTCCCCTGCTCCCAGCCCCTGGCCCTGGCGGAGGAGGAGGCCGAAGCTGGCCGACTCCCGGTCCCACGGCCCCGTGGCACCCGGTTCGGGAGGGCAGCGGGTGCAGGGCCGGGGCTGTGGCACGGGGATCCTCACGGCTCAGCCGCGATGTGCCCGGCTCGAACGCTGCCGGGTGCTGGTGCCGGAGCAGCGCTGCGGCCGCCCCAACAGGCTGCAGGCACTTCTGCCCCCTGCTACCGAGGTGCTGCGAGGGGGACGGGGCCCTCGGGAGGTGCGGGGGGCCAGTCGCTCGCAGCAAAGCACTTGGCTGGCAGTGCCGACGGCTCTGGGCAGCCTTGCRCCTCCAGCTGCTTCGGAGACCAGTTGGTGAAGTTTTGGAAAGCTTTCGCTTGGCAGAGGGTCGCTGCATGGGGTGCGGGCCCAMGTGGGGGACCGGGGCCAGGGAAGTGTTGGTTCAGCCTCTCCGGCCTGCCTGGCCGGAGCCACCCGGCCCAGCCGCCTTCGCCCCGGGCAGCGTCCGCGTGGGCCTTTTCAGTCAGGACAATCTCAGCACTAAGGATTTTCCTAAGTTCCTTAAAATATCCGTGACAGCTGCCTCAGCTTCTCCTCCCCCAGGCAGGAATCTGGAGAACGGCTTTAGGGAAGGGGCTCGGCGCGAGCGGAGCCGGGAGCATCCCCCGGCGGAAGCTGCCCACGAGCCGGYGGGCTCGAGCACCTGCCGGGCTTTAGGAGCTGTCTCCGGGCGCTCGGCTCTTTCCTTTTAGCCGCTGGCATTCGGCCACGGCTGCGGAGGCGGCCGCGCAAACCTCAGCTGAGCCGTTTGCAGGAAGGTCTGGAGAGCTTCAGCCCAACGGCCAGGATGCTGGAGAAGGGAACCGTGACTCGAGCGGCCGCTCCTGCCGCCGAGCCGAGGGCCTGGCGGAAATGCCGCCTTCAGCGGCATCTTCTGCGGTTGCACGAGTGCGGTGCTTGGAAATCGAAGGCTGGGCAGCGCCGGCAGCTGCTTCTCTTCTGCTTTGCAGTTCGCAGCCGAGCGCCACTCGGCCGAGCGCCGCAGAGCCCAGYGCGACGGTGGGGCAGCGCCGATTTAGCGACCGAGGAAACGCGGTGGCTTTTGAGAAACCAGAGCTAAAATAGCTCCAAACAGGCATTCGCCATTTCCACGGGGGCTTTGCAAAAGCCTTTTGCACCTCCGTGTTAGGCTTTGCCTCCCGATGCTCTTGAGCTGCTCAAAACCCCACCTGACCCCGGCGCGTGGCGCGGCCGGACCCTGCCTGGCACCGGCTGGCGTTTCGGGGGGTTTCTCCCGCCTGGCCCAGGGCAATCACTGGCCTTCCCGGCCCCCATCACTCTCAGCCTGGCGGGAAGGGGCTAATCCTCAGCCGAGGGGAACCGGGCAGCTGGGATGAAACCTCCCGCYGGCGTCTGGGAAGCCTCGGGGGGTTCATTTCTCAGGGACGGCTGGGGATTATGTTCCCTCCACCACCGGGGGACGGAGCGCGGCCGCAGCGGCTCCCTGCCCCCAGCGCCGCGCTGAGCCGCCCCTTTCCCGGAGCCCTTCGGCCATCGATCCCGGCGCTTCCCGCTGGCGCGGCTGGCTGTGCCCACGCGGTGTTTGCCTGCCCGTGGCACATATCCGCGGGCGTGTGAGCGCTGCCCTGCCGCAGCAAACGCTACTGGCTCAGGCCATCAGGTCCAAAGATCCCTGGCCGAGCCGTGCCAAGCCAAGGGGGTCAGCGCGACACCGAGCCGCTTGGCTCCTGGCATCACCCGGTTGCCGGAGGTGGCCTTGGAGCTCRCAGCACAGCCCAGCCGAGGAGGGACGTGAGGCTCGGAAGAGGCCCGAGCGGGTCGGCGAGGGATCAGGGCCCAGAGGCAGGCACGGAGCGGTGCCGCAGGCGTGTGGCGGCTCTGCTCGCTCCCCGGGTTCGGGAGCACCGGGTTGSTGTCGCTTCTGACTCATGGTTTCTGTGCCCTCCATGCAACCCRCTGGAGCGGGCTCCCGCGGCTGCCGGCTGTGCATCACCGGGCCTGCGGCGCCCCGGGGCTTCCTGCCCGTCCGGTGCCTCGGCGAGTCACCCCGGGCCGGGATGCACCTGGGAAGGGACCCATCCAAGGCAGGCTCCCGTTCGCCACACTTGCTCCTTGACTCGAAACCTCCCAAGACCGGAGGGCAGCAAGGYGTGGGCGACACCGTGCTGTCCCTGGGGGCTCAGGCTGCCGCCTCCACTCTCGTGGCCGGTGCAGCAGAGAGCACGGCCCRGGGCACCGCACCGGCCCCGGTGCCGCACCGGCTCCGGCAGATCTGGGATCAGGTGGCCCCGGGACAGACGTCCCGCTGCGGGCCGGCAGTGCTGCAGGTGCACTGGGAGGAGGGAGCCTCATACTAGGGGGGGGGGCTTGCGGGTGTGCTTGCCCGCAGACCAGTGTATCGGGTTGGGCAGGGCTCTCGGCACCCTGTGCGGGGTTTCTAGGTGCCACGGAGCTCGGCTGGCTGGGCTGGGGGCTGGGGCCCCGTGTCGAAGCGAGCGGCACAAGCAGTTTAAGGGGTTACGGGTGCAGGGGGCTGTGCCCAGCTGCCGGCTCCCTGGGCGGCATCGGTGTAGCCACCGGGAACGTGCATTCGGGCCTGTGTCACTGCCCCAGCCCTGGTCCTGGGCCACCCCAAAGCGCAGGCTCGGGTACCCCGATGCGCCTGATTACAGCTTCCTGCACACCC
Source organism: Rhea americana (assembly GCF_003343005.1). Lineage (NCBI taxonomy): Eukaryota > Metazoa > Chordata > Aves > Rheiformes > Rheidae > Rhea > Rhea americana. The sequence goes on from NW_028186305.1 coordinate 1,273,176, forward strand.
TGCTTCTCCAAAGCCTGCGCGTGGATATCTGCTTTTCCAAGGCACGATTTGGGTCGGACACCCTTCGGAGCCAGCCCTGCTCCGTGCCTCAGCATCCCTCCCTGCAAAGTGGTGCTGCGAAGACTTGTCCTGCGTGGGGGYGGAGAGGGTTTGCACTGCAGCTCGCCACCCCGGGAGGAAAAGGCTCTGGAGAGGCAAGGTAATCTTATCATCAGCTCCCCATCGTGTTTGGATTCCAGCACGATTGCTCCGGCTTTCTTTGTCTCAGGGGCTCTTCAGTGCCTGATGGTTTTGGCATTCCTTGTCCTTGAGCAAAGCACTAAGAAACTGCTTGTTGGGCAAATGAGATCTTTAAGTGAACGATAAGCAGCCCTTTGTGCCAGAGACAGGAGAGGGGCTGCACAGAGGCGTAGCCCGGGTGCAGCCCCCGTTGCATGTGGTGTAGAAGTAGAAAGACCGTCTCTTTCACAGGATTAGGAGGATTTTCTCCCTGGAGTCTGGTATTGCACAATTTCCTGCAGGGGATTTGATACCTTCCTGTGCAGCAGATGCTGCGGGAGATCCTCACCGTGCGCGTCGCAGCAGTAAAGGAGCCTCCGAAAGGTCGGCCCCAGCGTGGACGTGGAGCCGAGCAGCTCCCGCAGCTCAGGGGTCCCCGGTCGCGGTTGCAGCCAGGCCACCACCCGCAGGCTCACAGGTGGGACTGGAGCTCGGACACCTCTTGCCAGCGATGCTCCCCCAGCCTGGCCACGAAGCACCTTCCTGCTCCAGGCTGGGACCCAAAGCGCCAGCGCCACGGTCCTGGTGCCTCCCCCGGTCCCGGGGACGGGGAGGGATGTGCTGTGTCGAGGGCTGGTCGGGCAGCGCTGCCAGGTGCTGCTCTGCTCGTGGTGCCTGTGCTTGGCACGGATCCAGCACAGCCTGGGGCAGGGGCTGAGCAACCGGGAGCGCAGCCGAAACCAGACAGCCCGGCTGGCCGGGCCGGCAGGGAGGGGAAGGGCTGTGAGCAAAGGGCTGTGGGGCAAACGGCAGCAAACAGCGGGGCCCCAAGGCGCGCCGGAGGGGCCGAGGGCGGCCGGCCGGGCTCGGCCCCGCGCGCGGTGCTGGCCCGGCTCCCCGGCAGGCCGAGCCTGGAGCCAGCAGGGCCCCGCGCCGGCTGCTCCGGTCGGGAGCAGCGAGGCCGGTCCCACATYGCCGGATGCAGGGGAGGCTCTGAGCATCCCTGGGCATCTCCCGTCGTCCGTCAGGGCGACTCGAGGCGAACGCGATCTGCGATCGCGCTCGGAGKCGCGTTTTTGGAGACGTGCCCGAGCGCTGCGGGGCGGCAGGCGGGCGTCTCGCGAGGGCGCGGGCCAGCCCCCGCTGCCCTTTCCCAACGGCTTCACCGGGATAAAGGGGACGCGTTGTGCCAGCGGCACGCGCCAGCCAGCCCCACGCTGCCGAACCCSCTCCCCCCCGTGGGACCCTCGGGGAGCCTGTCGCAAGGCCGGGAGCAGGCCGGGAGCGCGGGGGGCTGCAGCAACGCYGGGCTCGGGGGCGGCCGGCTGGGGCCGGGTCCCCTGTGGGGCAGGCAGGAACGGCCCCCGCCGGGAGGATGCGGCAGAGCGGGCAGTGACCGGCTGCAGCGCTGCGGATGCTGCAAGGCACCGCAGCTCGGTTCGCAGCCTCCGCTGCCCCCCGGGKGYCTGGGACCCCCAKGGGGGGACGCCTGGGACACTTTTCYGGGGGTGTTGGGGGGTTATGCCCCTGCTGCCTGGCGCGATCTGGATTTGGGGGAGGGTGCTGGGCTCCAGGAGGGGGGCTGCCCACCGCAGGGAAGTGCTTTTGAGCTGGAGCTTCAAAGTCCAGCTGTGCTGTCAGTGGGAATCCAAAGGGCACAGCGGCTCCCGGGAAGCCTCGTTGCATCACGTGCCAGAGCCGTGCCAGCGGCTGGCAAAGCCATGCCCCGTGCTGGAGCCGCTCGGCGCCGGCCGCGGAGCCGTGCTGCTGCTCTGCGTGGCTGGACGGGCGGACGGAGTGGGGTGCAGCCTTGCGAGCCTGGGGAGGAGGAGGAGGAGGAGGAGGAGAGGTGCCGGCCCGGCCGCCAGCTCATCCCCTCGCCCCGTCGCTCACAGCACCGTGGCCCTGGCGGCGCAGGGCTGTGCCGGGCCGTGGGGCCGGGGCTCTGCCGGGCCGTGGGGCCGGTGCTTGGCCGGCCCCTGTTTGCACAGCCGGTGCAAACACTCGCCAGGGCGCTGTGGGCGAGGAGAGACTCTTGGCCTGTGTTTGCCGAGCGCCTGGAGAGGCCGTGATGAAAGGTCCGCGGGGGCCAGCGCGGCCTCTCCAGCCCCTCTCCAGCAATGCTTTAGCACCTTCAAAGCATCCRGTGTCTCCTGAAGCCAGACCATGCTCCTGCCATCCCTGGGAAACCCTCGGAAGTGCCTGAGGCCACCAGGGTGGGAGGAGATGGCCAAGAGCTACAGGGCTGTAGGAGCTGCGTGCCCAGGTGATGGWGCTGGCCAAGCTGGACCAAGCAGCCTGGAGATTTGTTTGAGGGGAGTCCCGTGCTCCTGGGACAGCCACGTCCCCTGTCCTGCCCCACTCCATCCCCTGYTGAGGCCAGCAGTCCCCAGGGCAGGAGCAGCCTCTCTGCAGTCCCCGACACAGCTCGGTCCCTGTCCTTAATGCTGACGAGGTGATTTGTTCCCTAACGAGAGGGCTTCGCCTGGGCTTTCTGATGCAGGGGGGCAGGAAGGAGCCTGGCTGCAGGACGTCCCCCGGGGCACGTGCCCACGGCGTCCTGGCCAGGCTGGGGACATCCAGGTGGGATCGAGATGCTCAGGGCTGCTTGGACAGTCCTGCCTGCCCCTGGCCCCACAGCTGGACCACTGGGGCCATGTCAGGCTGAGGCAGCCTGGACCAGAGCTGACCCGCTTGGGGACCCAAGTGAGAGCATGTGGGAAGGGACAAGACAACCCTGGCCCTGCGTGGGGTGATGCCAGGAGGATGTGCGGGCTGCTGGAGCCTTCGGGGACCCCCCGGCACCAGTGCGCGGCTGCTCTGCCCTGGTTCTCCCTCTCGTGGCTGAGAAATCGCAGTGCTGGCCAGGCGAGAGCTGCTTTGCCAGACTCTGTGCGCCTGCTCCAGGCTGGGAGCCCAGCACCCTCTCCGTGGGCTCTGCACCCTCCTGCCAGCTCCAGCACCCTCTGGCAAGGGCCAGCACCCTCCTGCCAGGCTCAGTATGCTCCTGCTGTGCTCAGCACCTTCCTGCTAGGCTAAGCACCTGTGTGCTGTGCTGACCCAAATGCACGGGGCTGGCCAAGTTTTGCAAGCTCAGCTGCAGCTTGTAAGAGCAAGGAAAGGGCTGGCGCAGCCCTTGGGGCCCCCGACATGCCCAAGGGCCTTAGGGACGGTTGCCAGTCGGGTGTCCACTCCAGGCAGAGCAGCTGGCAGGGCCCTGCTCCTCAGCATCCCTCCCACTGTCTGCTGCTTCAGCAGTGGGGAAACTGAGGCACGATGGCCCCTGAGGTCATTCATCTGAGCCGTCATGCTGGGCAGCACTGCTCTCCTCGAGGACCCCCTCTGACACCCGGCTCCAACGTGGCTGAGCCTGGCTTGGCTTGCCTTGGCTGATGGGGAAGTGGTGATGTCCCCTCGGCTGGGGCAGCTCTAAGCTCTGTCCCCACTCGCTCCGTGGAGGTCAGGTCCCTGATGGGGACGGAGGGGACCCAGCACTGTGCTGAGCCTGGGGGGCCACCTGGGAGGTTGGTGAGACCAGGCAGGGGGCCTCTGGGTTGCCTTTGCTCCAGGTGATCCAACTGCAGCGTCAGGGCAGTTGGGGGGTGCGTCAGGGTCCATGCTGAGGCAGGGGGTGCAGGGGGCGTTGTAGGGGGTCTTGGGGGTCCATGCCAGGGCAGAGGCTACGGGGGCCATATATGGGGTCTTGAGGGGCCCTGTATGGGATCTTAGGGGGGCATATAGGGGGTTTTGGGGGTCTGTGCTGGGGCAGGGGTACAGGGGGCATTGTAGGGTGTCTTGGGGGTCCATGCCAGGACAGGGGGTGCAGGGGGTTTTGGGGGGCCATATAGCAGGTCTTGGGGGTTTATGCCGGGGCAGGGGTGCAGGGGGGCATGTGAGGCGTCTTGGGGGGCCCTATGTGGGATCTTGGCGGGCCATAAAAGGTGGCTTCGGGGTCCATGCCGGGGCCCGGGTCGATGCCCGGGCGGGCTGTGCTCGGCGCTGCAGGCTCCGGGCCGCCGGTGCCCCGCGCCCCAGCAGGTGGCGCCCCGCGCCCGCGCCTGCCCCCGCCGCCACCGGCGGCCGCGCTGTACTGAGCCGTGCCGGGCAAGGCTGGACCGTGCCGGGCTGTGCTGGACCGTGCTGGACCGTGCTGGACAAGCCTGGACCGTGCTGGGCTGTGCCGGGCAAGGCTGGATCGTGCTGGGCAAGCCTGGACCGTTCTGGGCTGTGCTGGACCACGCTGGACAAGGCTGGACCATGCTGGGCTGTACTGGACCACACTGAGCTGTGCTGGGCTGTGCTGGRCCRTGCTGGTCACTGAGCCAGGGCTGGTGTCTCTGCAGCTGGCGCCGGAGGGCCGGCGCTGCAGGGGGGCGAAGCGCCCGTCGGGCTCCCTCTCAGCAGTGCAGCACCCAGGACATGTCTCCAACAGACCCGCAGTYGTGGCCATTTCTGGAAGTTTTGCTCTGGTGCTTCCTGCGATGGAGCTGAAGCCACGAAGGGAAATGGGGGCAATAGGCTAGTGCAAGCCACTGGAAATGCATCTGCTCATCCCGAGGTGGACTTTGCAGCGACTCAGGAGTAACGCTCCCGACAGCCGCTGGTGCGAAGGGTGAAAGCCTCCCGTGTTTTCACAATGTTTATGGCTCTTCCTAGCAGGGCCTTGGTGACGGAGAGGTGCAGTGTCCCTACTGGGCTTACTCAGGTCCCCTGAGGACAACCGTGTTGTGTTGAACCCTATGATCTGGTGTGCTGGGTTCTGTACAGGGAAAATGATTATTTTATGGGAATAATTACCCTACCGTGTTAAAGTGCCGGTGGTGGGAGCAGTACATGTGACTGGCCCATGTGCTGCAGTCCTGCTGCTTCCCAGTGATGTGGAGGCAGCAGCGAGCTCTGGAGCCCCCCAAGTCATCAAAAAAGGGGGTGCTTAACTCCACATGCACAGTCAAGCCTTGTGTGTTGCGGTGCCTTGCTGGACGATGACTGGTGGGAGCCGTTCTCCCACCGCACGGCCTGGACCAGCCTTCATTCATCTCCTTCCCCGCCTCCAGCCCATTGCAAGACCTAAGTTGTCTGGTTCCCCAGCACTGCTTTCCTGGCCAGGGATGTGCAGAAGGAGGGGAAGGTGGGACAAGGCAAGACCCCAGTATTGCAAGCAGGCAGCGCAGGGAGCTGCGAGCCAGGTGCCAGCTTCCGAGGGGCCTCGGCTCTGCGGGCAGGCGAGGCGTGCTGAGGGTGCTCCCTTCCGCTGCCCCCGGGAGACAGTTCGGCAGCCAGGATGGAGGTGCAGGAAGTGCAAAGAAATATGGGGGGATTGTCCAGGAGTGGGGAGATGGAAAAAAGGGCACCCGAGGGAACCTCTTCCTCTGCCAGCACCACTGCTAGCCTCTCTGTGAGCCCGGGGAGCCACTGGGCAGTGGGTCCCTGTGGCTTGTCCCTGCTGCCCGGAGACAGGAGCAAGGCTGGAGCTGGATTGTGTCTCCKGCCAGGGGAAAGCAGGATGCTAAGGTTGAAATGGGGCTGAAAGGGGTGTTTGTTGGCAGAGCTGCCTTTGCCCATGGGAGGCTGTGAGGGGCCTGGCTTGGCCTGGGGAGCCCCAGCCAAAATCCTCCTTGCAAGCACCTAGCAATGGTCCTTCAGCTTGCAGAAGGGAGMCCCCAAACCCTGACCTTTCGAGGGGGCTGAAACCAGCCTTGCGAACTGGCACTTCCCCCAGCACGGCTTTGGGGTTGCCAGCTCTGCAAAGTCCTYGGGAAGAGAAGGGGACACGCAGTGGGATGGGGGGCAGTGGTGTGTGGATGGTGTCCTCCGGTCCCTCAGGTGTGCCTGGTGGGTCCCTGGGGACRTGGGTGTGGAGGACACAGAGCTCCGGAGTCAACAGTCAGCAGTTTCAGAAGTTACACTTGGGCATGCTAGCAAGGTGCTGGGCCGCAGAGGCGCCCAGCCCAGCATGGCAGGGCGCAGACTGTGCTGGGGGTCAGCAGGCAGCCGGTCCCCATCCTCCTCCTGCTCTGTGCATGGCCCTGGGCCAGAATCTGGAGCAACACCCCCACTGCTCCGAGCCTGGCCCCATCCCAAGGTGCTGGCAGCTATGATTAGCCTAGAGTGGGTGAGATGCTCTTGTGTGAGCGAGGGTCCTCCAAGCCCCCAGCCGCGCTGGGGCAGGCATGGAGGGGTCCCAGGAGGAATCTCTCCTTGGTGGAAACACAAGGATCCTGGGGGGCTGTGAGAGGGACAGGAGCTCCTTTGTGGGGTGTGGGCTGTGCTGAGTGGGGCGATGGGGTGCAGGGAGATGCTGGGCTTGAGGCTTGGCGGGGCTGAAGCTTTTTTTTTTTTTTTTTTTTTTGAAATCTGTTTATGTGCCAGTCTCATGCTCCTCTCAGGTAATTTGGTTGGGAATTCACAAACTCCAGCATTGTATTAATGGGAGGAATTTGATAATCAAATAAACTATTCACCCCAACTGCCATGAACATCTGTGGTAGGGCATCTTACCCACGCTGCTATGCCCACAGCCCAGGAAGGATGTGGTGCCCCCAGCGAGTCGTGAGCAGCCTCCTGGGCGACAGTGGTGACCTGGATGCTTTCCCAGAAACCTTCTCTGGGCAAAGGCGAAGAATGAACGAAAGAGCATGGCTACATAAGCAAAGCAGGGAAGTTTGCAGCCTCCAGGTGCAGGGCCCGCTGTGCGGCCCCCRAGGAGGCGCCGAGGGTTTGCCTGGGGCAGCTCCGCCGTGCTGCGGCGCGGGAGCCAAGGGCCGCTTTGTGGGTTACCATGCTGCTGGAAGCTCAGCTCCAAGCCTGCTCTGACTGCTTTGCTGGCCCAGCCCGCGCACACCCAGGGCTTTCCTGAGCCCTCTGCACCGTGCGTATGGGGAAACTGAGGCACGGCCACAGCCCAGCGGGTGCAGGCGGTGCGGGCCCCCCAGCAGGCGGGTGTGTGCGTGAGACACAGCTCGGACGGCCCCGTTTGCCGGCGCTGCAGGGCCGAGCCGGGCCGGGAGCTGCCGGCGGAGGGGTCGGGGCTGGCGGCAGGCTCGGGCCGTCGCGCCGTGCCCCGTCGAGGAGGGGGCGGGGGAAAAGGCAGAGGCCACGCCCTCTATGCAAATTTATACACGGCGATTGGCCGGCGGGGGAAGCAGGGGCGGGGCTGGGAGCCGCGGACAGGCTATAAGAGCGGGGGAAACAATGCACCCGCCGTCCCGGCTCGGTGGCTGGTGCCGGCGCCGCCGCCGCGACCTGCAGCGCCGGGGAAGGTGGGTGCTTGGGGGGCGCCCCCTTTGGGGGGGGGGGCGGCTGGGTGATGCCCCTCTGCTGGCTGGCCGGGGGTGGGGGTGTGCGTGCGCACCCCCTTGGTCTGCCGGGGGGTTTCCCCTTCTTTTTGCCTCTGACCCCCAACTCTCCTTTGCTGCCCGCAGGCTCAGATCCCGCTCCCCCATGCAGAGATGGAGTTTGACTCGTACCAGCACTACTTCTACGACCACGACGCGGAGGAGGACTTCTACCGCTCCACGGCGCCCAGCGAGGACATCTGGAAGAAGTTCGAGCTGGTCCCCACGCCGCCCCTCTCGCCCCTGGGCCCCCCGGGGGACAAAGCCTGTTGCTCCGGYGCGGAGGAGAGATCCAGCTGGCTCTCCCGCTACTGCCTGGCCGGGGAAGAGCCCGAGTATCTCATAGACACGGGGGAGATCTTTGGGAACCTRAGCGCTTTTATCCTCAAAGACTGCATGTGGAGTGGGTTTTCGGCTAGGGAGAGACTGGAGAAAGCGATGACGGAGAAACTTTCCACGGGCACGCAGAGGGTGAACCCCCACAAGCCCTCCTTCGCCCAGGACTTTGGGTTCAACAGCTCGGTGAGCGAATGTGTGGACCCTGCTGCCGTCTTCCTTTGCCCCCTGGCTGAGAGTAAGRTCCCAGCATCCTCGGGATCCGAGGGCCAAAGCGATTCTGGTAAGAGATCAAGGTCCGGCGCTGCCGGGCGGCTCCCGAGGCGCGGGCCGGCTCCGGCGCGGCCGCTGCCCGGGCTCCGCGGGGGCCGGCCGGGGCCTCCCCGCCGGGCAGCGCCTTTGTTGCCGCTCCCAGCCAGCCCCGGTCCCGGCACCAAGAACAAAGGGAAGTTGCCCGCTCTCCTTCCCGTGGGATTTCTGCTCGGRAAATCCCGGTCTCTAGCAAGGAGGGCGCGGGGATCCCCCCCCGCCCCCCAGCCCAGGCGGCTCCTCCGGCTCTTCCCCGTGCCCGGGCTGCCGTGTCCCCCGGGCAGGTAGGCGAGCGGGGAAGTTTGAAGCTTGGCGTGGGAAGTTTCTTCCGATGCAGCCRGGGCGCAGCGCGCTCTGCTCCCAGCTCGGCCTCGCTTGCTTCCTCCTGTGTCCCCCCCCTCGCCCGGGACCGCCCCAGGCTGCGCAGCCTCCCTGGAGCCTGCCGTGCCCAGGACCCACGGCAGAAGAACCCCRCGGGCTGACCCAGTTATGAAACGGCGACGGTGCGCCCCGAGGCTGTGGCTCGGAGGAGTGAGGAGGGACATCTCCAGTCAGCCACACGCATCGCAGCCCTTCCCCGGGGCACGAGTGATTCCCTGCAAGGAGACCGCGTTTATGCGGGGGATGTGTCACGGAAGTGGGTGCAGAGCACGTGGCTCTCACCCACTCAAAACCAGAGCTGATGGCAAGATACTGCTGCCCAACAACTGTCACCTGGGGCAGGTTAGTTCGCCACAGCTCTGATCAGACCTTAATCTCCGCGGAGAGAGGCTCATGTTTTCAGCCCTTGCTCGCAAGCCTCTKCCTCCGCGGCAGGACGGGTCTCCCYGAGCCTCCCCCTCCGCAGCCCCGAGCAGGAGATCCGCCGGGGGCCGACGTGGTTCCTATTTCCGTGCTCACGCGTAACCCCGCGCTGACTCGGCCGCCCGGGCTCGCCGGAGAAATGCTGACACCGTCCTGCAGCGAGCGCAGACCCGCGTTACAGTGACCTCATTAATAAATCTGATTGCCGCGGGTCGGTGACAGTAACCTGCTCCCGGTGACTCAGGCCGTGGCCGAGCCGCGGGACGGGGATTTCGTTACACCCGGAGCGCAGGTCGCGGGCGCTAGGAGGCTCGAAGGGCGAGCCGGGGGGCGGGCGAGGGGAAGGGGCCGCGGGCGGCGCGGCGCGGCCCGGCTCGGCCCGGCCCGGCGCGGGCCACGTGGGCCCCGAACAAAAAGCAACAGATTGCAAACAATGAAAGGGGGGCCTCGCTGATTGACGGCCGCTCGGGCCAATGGGGGCCCAGCGGCGTGGCTGCCGTACCGTTCCAGCCCCGCGGGGCAGCCAATGGGCGGCTCCCGAAGGGGCGGGGTCTCGCAGCCCGACTTTTATTAATGGGCGGCCGCGGTGGGGGGGATGCGCGTCCGTCCGTGTGTCCGTCTGTCTGTGGGCACGCGGCTGAGGACGGTGGAGTTGTGACACCGATGAGTGCAGCTGAGGCCTCGGCTGGGGGAGGGCTGGGYGCAGCGAGCGTTGCAGTCTTTGGCCCCTTCCCAAACCAGTAGCTCCTACTGGGGGCCCCGAGCTTACTGGTGTCAGAGCCTGGTAAGGGGCCAGGACGGGGGGATCGGGAGGATGTGTCCGTCTCCCAGGAGTCCCGTTCCTCCCGCTACGGCCGCGTGGCCCTGCTTTGGAAGGGGCGAGGGACGAGCCTCTGCCGGGAGGCTCCGGTGGCAGTTCTAGCCTCTGGGGAACTTTGTGGCTTTTGGTGGGGGGGCTGAACAGCCTTGTGGTTTTCCCCAAGCCCTGAGAAAAGAGGTGCAAGAGCTTTCCTAACCTGAGCACGCTCCCGCGGCACATCTGGAGCAAGGCTGTCCCGCCATCCCCAGGCTCCGAGTTTTGTGCCCCCGGGCTTCACTGTGTCAGGACAAGCCAGGCTGGAGTGAAAAGGCAGCAGACCGTGATGATTCGGCCCGGCTCTGGCAGCGCCTTTGGAGTTGGGTCCGAATCTTATTGTTCACAGCTCCGATAACCTTCCCCCAACTCCTGCGCGGGGGCTGGACTTGTGAGAGAGGGAACGTGGGGGGGGGGGACTGGGGATGCCTTTGAGGTTCACTGAACCTGGTGGCAATACGTCTTTTCCAGGGACCCCTTTCCCCTCTCCGTCCCCTGCTGGGGCCTGTCCCCTGTGTCCCTGGAAGGCTGAATGCGGAGTGCCGGGGCAGGATGAATGGGATTTATAACTTGTGAAAAGTAACAAGTCACTAAAGGGGGGAGCGGAGCGAGCGGGAACAAAGGGCAGCGCTGCCCACCGAGCCCTCATTTACAATTCCAATGGGCCATGAAAGCGCCCGGCGGCCGGGGAAGATCTTCAGTGTTAAACTCTGGCCCCGGCCCCCCAGGGAAGATCTTCAGTGTTAAACTCTGGCCCCGGCCCCCCAGGATCTTGCTCCTCCTTTGCCTCCTCGGAGGCGAGGGCTGGGGCTGGGGTGTCTGGGGTGATTGTGGGCCCAGGAGTTTCTTGCATGTTGATTCTTTGTCCTGAATGAGTGTTGCCAATGGGAGGAAGTAAATCCCCGTCCCGCTTTCGGGGGTCCTGGGGCATGAAAGTGGAAGGAAAGAAAGCGCCTTCCCATGGCCCTGGTTAGACGATGCCGAGGAGCGTTTAAATCGCATAGTCCCTCCTCGCAGAGCTGTTTGGCAGCGAGCTGGGGTGCGCGCTGCCTTTCCCGGGAAGGCAGCGGGTGGGCACCCCGTGGGGGCGGTGGGGGGCCCGGCGGGCCGGGGCGAGGGGCTGGCGAGTGACGGCTCTTTTTGCCTGTTTCGAGCAGAGGGTGAAGAGATCGACGTGGTGACCGTGGAGAAGAGACAATCGCTGGGSCTGAGGAAGCCGGTCACCATCACGCTGCGCGCCGATCCCTTGGACCCCTGCATGAAACACTTCCACATCTCCATCCACCAGCAGCAGCACAACTACGCCGCCCGGTCGCCGCCGGACGCCTGCCCGCAGGCCGAGCCGGCTGAGCAGGAGGCGACGGCCGAGCCGGCAAGCGCCGCGGCCGAGCCGGCCCCGGAGAGCGCCCTGCCGGAGCCCGGCCTGCCGAAAACCGGGAGCGCCCCCGGCTCCGACAGCGAGGACGTGGCCAAGAGGAAAAACCACAACTACCTGGAGCGCAAGCGGCGCAACGACCTCCGCTCGCGCTTCCTCGCCTTGCGGGACCAGGTGCCCGGGCTCGCCAGCTGCCCCAAGACGCCCAAAGTGGTGATCCTGAGCAAATCCTCCGAGTACCTGCAGTCGCTCATCAGCGCCGAGCGGAGGATGGCGGCCGAGAAACGGCAGCTGCAGCTGCGGCAGAGCCAGCTGCTCAGAAGGATTGCTCACCTCCAGGGGCACTAGCCCCCTCCGGCGCCCCGGCCCCGTCTCGATTTGCACATTTTTGGTTGGAGCAGGGCTCGGGGCGCCCGCCGCGGCCACCGCACACGATCCGGCCGGCGTGCCGGGGCGGCTCCCTCCCGGCGGGGGCTCCCTGGAGCGGGGCTGGCTCGCGGAGGGGGGCGGCTTGCCGGCGCTGGGCGTTGCAAGATTATTATTATTWTTTTTTTTCTTCTTCCCCTGTCCTGTGCTGGAACTTTCCCCGGTGACTGCGTCGGGCAGCGGGACGCAGCCCAGCCCGGTGCTCGCGTTGGGATGGATCCCCGCGCGAACGGTGGCGGAGGGGCAGCGTCCCCTCTTGGGCYGCCCCGCGCCGTTGCTCGCGGCGCGTCGACGAGGTCTCCTCGGCGGGAGAAAGACCGAGATCAGCTTGGGCTGGACTTTACCTCACTTTCTTACCACTTCACACAGTAGCTCATCTTGGATTTTTGTGTTCTAGAAACTGCTGCTGTAACTGCGAGTCTTATACTGGAGGCTGTGTTTTTATACTGTATTTTTGTACCACTTTTTGAGAAGTATTGGTAAAGAGATTGCTTTTTTTTTAATAAACTTTTTTTTTGGGGGGGGTGAGGGGGGTTCCTGCTGCGGGGGGAGGAGTCAGCCCTGCTGCACTTTAGGGGGACCGGGAAGGGGCTGGTTCCTGCTGGACCCCGGCGCCGAGACCCCCCCTGGAAGCTGGCACCCGGCTCGCGGCTCTCCGCGTTGTCCACTCCGATACCGGGGTCTCGCCTCGTTCCCCCCCCTTCCCTTTTTCCTGCACCTCCCGGGGCCGGGGGGGCTGCGGCACCCCGGAGGGGGCCGAGCGCTGCCCCCCGCCCCCCGGGGCCGGCTCTGCCGCGGCGTCGGCCGGACCAGCCCCGCGCCGCCCTCCCCGCTGACCTACTGAGAAACGTTAGAGTTAACACTGTGGTCGGATTTAGCACTTTCTTCGTTACCTCACACTTCGTAAATAAATAAGTTGCAAAGACAGCCTGGGTCGGCGTTTTCCGTGCGGCTGGCGGCGCCCCGCGGCCCCGTTTCGGGGCATCGGGGCAGCTCGGGGGCGGTAGCGAGGATGCCGGGCGCCTTGCCTGGCGCCCGGATCTGCCGAGTGGGTGAAATTATATATACGCGCTCTCCTCCCGCCTTTCCCCGAACGCGACGCTTTGGGGTCGCGTTCGCGCCGGCGGCGGGAGTCTTGCCCGAAGCGCAGGGGAGCGGAGGGACGAGGGATCCCGTCGCCGCCGGGAGAGGCTGGAAGGGAGCTGCCGCAGACAGTCCTGCGGGAGACTGAGTYGCCTTGGAAAATAACGATTCTGCAACGAGGGTCTTAAAAAACCTGGTGCCTTTGGTCCCTGCAGTATCTCACGCTTAGCTGCGTGCGTTGCCGGCACCRAAGGCGTTTTGCAGCCCTTCGGTTTTCATTGCCCTGCTGGGAGGTGGGAAAGTGGCTTTAATCCTGCGCGAGGAGAGGCAAAGAGGTGGCGGCCGGCTCAAAGCCCGGGATTTGGGAAACCTGACCTCGGGAGAACAGGGCCCACCTGAGAAGAAATTTGAGATTTCTAGCAAAACTAATGGTATCAACTCAAACGCACCGTTAGAAAGGAAGGTTAGAGCTGTGACTGCTGCCTGCAAAGGCACTCACAGGACCCACACCTTAAAAAATGTAGCTGGATTAACTAAACTTGGCATCTAACTAGTGCAGAAAAATAAAAAGACAATACAGCTTTACCAGTCTCTCAAATTAAACCTTTGTTTTTGTTGTGTGTGCATTGATGCTCCCAGGACATTTTACTAAGCAGACAGCATTTTTTTTTCCCTAGCTAGAGRTGACCCTCTCCATAAGGTTTTGGTACTTTTCTTTAGTCTTCTCTTGGGAGGACCAGAGCACTCCTTCGTGATGAAGGATGTCTAAAATGCATTATTTTTCTTTCCTGCAAATGAGGCACAAATTCGAGGGCCTGAGTTGGGCTCGTAATCAGCTGAAAATGTAGCTGGTTTCAAACTGGACTGAGGAGCAGTGTTGCTACTGTACACATACCGTTGTGTTATCCTGCTTAAAGTCCATAAACATAAATATGTTTTTACCTGAAACTTCCCTGATTACTAAGATGTTTGTCTCCTCATGTATTGCTACAATGAGGGCCCAAGAAAGCAGACAGGAGAAAGTGCCACCAAGAGCACAAAACAAACACCAGGATTTTCCTCCTTGCTCTTTCAGTGTTGCAATTTGCAAGCGCTGCCTAGAGCCRTTATACCTAAACATTTTGGGGCCAGATAGCGGTATTTGTGTAAACGCGCATTGCCCTGCTCATGCTCTGCTCCTTGCGATTTGCTGGCTAACCCCTCGGCTCCGTTATCGCCTTCTCCGGGCCGTGCTGCGTTTTGCTGCTGCGCTTTTCCTACCGCCTTGCGCAATCTTTGCACGGGGGGCGGGTGGTTGGGGAGGGGGACGATTTCTTTCGGGTGAGCAGAGCCCCCGCGCGCCGCGGCGCTGTGCTGCGGGCTGCGGTGCCGGGGGTTCACGCCTGGCTTGGTAAATTTTTTTTTTCCGAGGATTTTGCGAGCCGGCGCTAATCTGGTCTCCTCCAATGGGTGACGGCTCCCGGGCACCCCTCGCTGGGACGGGCATCCTCCCGCTCCCTGTCGCTACGGCGAAGGATGTGTGTTGCTAGGGCGAGCGGGTGCCGTGGCGATACCCTCCTCCCGCCGTCGCCCTGGCAACCGTCTCCCTGCCTTCCCCGGCCCCTCTCTGTTGCCACGGCGACGGTCGCCCGCTCCCCATCTCCCCGTGTTGCCGTGGTGACGGTTTTCCCTCTCCCCCTCTCCAAGGAGGCTGCCGTCACCCTGGCAACGCTCCCCTTCCTGTCGCTATGGCAACAGCCCCTCTCCCCCCTCCCTCCTCACCCGCTGCCCTGTTGCTATGGCAACAGCATCCTCTCCTTCCCCCCACCTCCCATTGGAGATGGGGGG
>NW_028186305.1:1288257-1309852 GCF_003343005.1 Rhea americana
GGGGCGGCGCCTGGGCGGCGAGATCGTGAGCGCCGACTCCATGCAGGTAGGCCCGGGCCCGGCGCGGCGGCGGCGGCGGCGGCGGCCTCCTCACACCGCCCCCGCCGCACAGATCCCCTCGGTTGTTTCCTTTTTCCCCCCTTTTTTTCCCTTTTGTTGTTGTTGTTGTTGCTGTTTGGGGGGAGGAAAACCGAGCCCGGGGAGTTGCGGCTCCGCCGAGGCAGCAGGAGCAGGCCGGGGGACGCGCCGGGCAGTGGCAAAACGCAGGAAAGAGCATTAAAAATAACGTTAGCTGCTTGCCAGCGATGCTCCCTGCGCTCTCATCTCTCRTTACAAGTGCCGCTGCTGAGGATGTCCGTTCGCAGTCAGGGTCAGTAAACACCGCTGAAGCCAGCCGCGTGTCTTTGGTCCTAATTGCTTTCAGCCACAAGCRTTTTATCACAAGAGGTAGATTTGGGCTGCTGCCGGGATTTTGTTACTGTTCTAGCAAGGTATTTTCTTTCTTAAGCAGCACTTTCACTGTTCCTTTTGTCCAACGCATGAACTTTCCATCAGGTTTAACTTTTAACGTTTTTATTATGCCTTTTAGAAAAGGATTTTCTGCCAACACTGCTGCCTCTGCACTTTGTGCTGTTCACAGTGGATCTTTCCTGCTTCCACCTGCTGGTTTCCTGTACTGGGATATTTGTGTTTAGAGGGTTAGGTTAGAATTCCCTGTCCTGAATTTAAAACAAACAGTAGGAAAGCTTTTATTTGTATGAGTGTTTTTTTTTTTCATTTTACTTGAACTCTTGGGGAATAAGAGTTGGAGGTCTGAGCTAAGTTTACTAAATCCGGCTATCCGCCCTCCTGGCCGTCTGTCTCAGTGGGTCACGTGAACCGCCTTCCTGCCGACCGGTGCTTTCGGGAAACGAGGCTCGCTCCCTAACGAGGGGCTGCTGCGTCCCCCTGAGTGGCCGTTCCCAAGCTTGGACTGGGCCTGTGTGCTGGGGAAAGGAGGTAATGGTGGTTCTCGCTGGAGCCAGAGCCCCGTCTGCGCTAGGGTAGCTGTCGCACAGGTGCGGTTAAATTTCCAAGGTGAGTTTCTCTGCCGTAGTGTCTGTGTTAGGAATTTCTCTGAGCGTGGCTTGGCAGGCACAGCCCTACTAATACTAATCTTCTTGATCTAAGCAAACCCCAAAGCTCTTGTTTGACTTTGTGCCTATTTGTGTAATGCCAAATGGTGAAACTCTTGGGTCTGGGAGCGAGCGTGGGCTCAGCCTGCAGCGGGAGTTAATAACTGGACTGTGGACCTCAGTGGTCAATCATGAACTTGAGGCTCTTGCCGCATCCCAAGTTCTGCGGATGGGGCCAGAGCTGCCTGGCACGCTGTAGACTTTTTTTTTTTTTTCCAGGCTGATGGATGTTTTGAAGTCTATATTTTGTGCTCTGGTTGGTTCGGCTCCCACTATGGGAATGTGGCTGCTCAGCGAATTGTGGCTGCAGGCGTCCAATGGCATCCGGGCACGAGCGGCTCTTGTCCTCCTTTCCTTTTAATCTCGTTCTAGCGTGACTGCGGAGCGGCAGCCGAGCAGCTCCGGCACTTTTATCCCGTAATGCAGCGTGCTTTCAGCACGGCCTCTCGGGGCCGGCGGAGCCCTGCCTCTCCCCGGTCCGGGGCCGCCTGAAGGCACAGCTTCAAACGGCACAGCCAGCGCCGCCCCCTCCGCACTCCACTAACCCCCGTGCCCTGCTCAGGCGGTCRCAGCAGCAAACTGGGTCTCCCTTCTTGCCGCTTTGTGCCGGTGGGATATGTCTCTGCGTTGCCTCTCTTGCATGCAGAGCTGGCTCCAGCGTCCTTATGGAAAAGTTGCAGGGCGTATCTGCTTTAGGTTGCAGAGGGGAATATTTCCAGCCTGTAAAACAACAAAAATCCCGTTGCTCATTCTGCCCTGACAGCTGCCTGTGACCACGTCGCCCTGAGCCCCCTCTGTGCATTCATGGCTGCGCCCTGCCCGGGCTCCGCAAAGGTCTGACAAACGCTGGCACTGTTTTAGGCAGCTGCTTGAGCTGCGGCCAGGCGTGAGAGGGGGCCGGGCAGCCCCGAGCCCACCTGTCCCCGCGCACAGACGTCCCTCTATCTCCTAAGTGTTTTCGTCATGGCTGTGGGTCGCTGTGGTCAAATTACAGACCTAACCGCTCCCTCTCCAAGCTCAGGAGCTCTGGTTAATCTGGCGGCTTCTTAATTTTTGTCCTTTCTGTTGCCATTTGTCATCCCAGCGAGTTTGCTTTAGGAGTAAGTCATTTCCGCTGAGAACCCAGCCCGGGTACAGCTGGTCCCTGCTTCGTTCCTAGTGTGGTGGCGAGAGCATGGCAGTCCCAGTGCAGCTTGCTGGAGGGTCTCACCCCTTCTTCATCGCACTGTCTCTTCTGGATTTTGTGTTTTGAAGCAGCAATGAAGTCTTGAGGATGTCTGAAAGGCTTTGGCAAAGGCTGCACTGGCATCTTTCTAGGGGCAGAGAATAGAGAAGTGGTGGATCTTCTGTTTCTTTCATCCTAGCTTCGTTAGAGTCCTTCCTCCCTCTGAAATTCTCTTACTCTTGGCAGCTGTGAGTAGCTTGGCTACGCCTGGGGTCCCCATACGTCTTCGCATGTCATGTTCAATACTCATGGGAAGGAAAGTGCCTTTACCCCTGCAGTTCAGATGAGGAACAGAGGGACTAAGCGACTTCTCCAGGATTGTGCGTGGCAGAGCGAGGGTCTGGGAAGAGCCAAAGCTTGCGCTGAGAATCGTCACCTATGCTGTTTTCTGAGGGTTGCTGGTGTTTGTGCCTCCTGCCTTGGTTTCCCTACCCTGGAAAAGGGGAAAGGGTGCTGCTCTGAGGTCTAGGACTGACCTGCCTGGTCCTTTCAGTGGCGAGGTGGGAGGACTCTGTCAAGGCTAAGTATCTTTAGTCCTCAGCTTGTATTTGGTGTCTCGGAGGCCTGCTGCTCCAGGCTGCTGCTAATCTGTTTTGGGGCCTTAGAAAGCAACAAAGGCTTATCTGAGCCGCTTGCCGAAAATAGCAGGGAGCGCGGGGAGGCCGTCTCGGTGCGAGGCCCTGCCGACAGCCAGCTGCTGGGATCCTGCCCTGCTCGGTGCTGCGGGTGGGTAAAAGGCTGCCTTTGTTCCCGCCAGCCCCCACGCTGACACCGTGTTCCTCCTCCTCTTGTTTCCAGATATTTAGGGAAGCTCTCAGTGTTTAATCTCTGGAGAACCTTGGGGGATTTGAGTGCGAACCGTAAATCCCAGCTTTTGCCCGAGCAGGGCGCCGGGAGCTCCTGGCCGCCTCCGAGCCTTCCCGTTAACAGTGTGTGTCGGCCGCGATTTCAGGCAGACGAGTGGGAGTCGGAGGAGCTGAAGGGCTGGGATGGCCCTTGCCGGGGGATGGAAGGCGCCGAGCCAAAGCTCGCTCGATTCAAATGCTTTGGATCAGGATTTTGGTGTCTACTGGAGACCTGCGTTGAATGGCGGTAGTCAGCCTGGGCTGGCTGCGCTCCGGCGGCTGATGGGAGGTGATCAGTGGGCTGCCGGCAGCCCCAGGGCACGCTGGCAAAGAGCTGCCTCTCGGGCCTCTCCTTCTGTCTGCTCCATCCCCTGGAGCCAGCTGGATTTCTGCAGGGCAGAAAGGAAGAACATTTGGTTGCCCTCCTGCTCCCCCCTTGCTTCCTGCCCCCAGGCTGGGCTGTCCCCACGGAGGAGGGATCCGGGAGCAGAGGCTGGCGCTCGCCTTCAGAGCAGCAAGTGGAAGGGCAGAAGCAGGCAAGAAAGGGAGTGTTTGCCGGGCTGCAGCTGGTTCAGCTGCCCGAGCAGCTCGCATGACTGCTCCAAGCGGGATTGGGCTTCCCTGCTCCAGTAACCTTGCGTCGTCCCTTGCTGCCACTCTCTGCCCACGAGTCACCTCTGTGTCACCTTGCCCTTCTTCTGTCTGGGGCCAGGGGAGGCGGTGGATGGAGACCGCGTTGCAGCTGGAGGCTTGGCAGTTTCTCAGAGGGGATTGAGGGGAAACTTGTTTCTGGAAGTCTGGGGCTGGGATGGATTTCTGGGTGATGGAGGAGGAAATTATTACAGCCATTTCCAGTTGCTTCTCTCAGGAGGCCAGTTTGCCCMAGGCTGAGAGACTGCTCCAAGCAGGGGGCTGCTGAGAGCTGACCGCATCCTCCCTGCGCCCTCGGCATGAAGCAGAGCCTTAGCCACTGCCTGGCACGGAGGGTGTTTAGTCCTTGGCACGGTGCAGTGCTGGACTTTCTGGACAGAAAGGCTTTATGTGCCCCACCACGACCACGTGCCGGCTACCAGGACCGCGGGGCCGGCCGGGGCRCAGGCCCCGGCTCTGATCCGTGCTTGTTTGCAGCTCTGCAGAGCAGGCTGCAGCTGCCGCTYGGCGCAGGCTGCCAGGCGCGTCCCGGGCTCGCAGTGCGGTGCCAGGGCCCGGGGGCACCCCTCGCCAAGGCGGCTTGCTTTTGCACTGCGTGGGTCTGAGGGCCGGGCAGTTACTGCTGCTTTGTGCAGCCCAGAGGGTGGATTTGGGCTGTGACTCAGACGTGTGCCGTTGAGATCACAGGTTGCCTTGGCTGTTTACCAAGAATGCTCCCGAAGGGTTGGTTTGGGGTGGGTTTTCCTTCCGTTCCACTTTTAACTATCTAGCTGACTGTCAGCGTCTCTCAGGGCTGCTCTCCCAGTTTATATATCCCCAAATCAATGTTAAAGACACTGGCAGCCACTCAGAGGCCAGGAGATGCCACATCTCAAAGCAACGAGATGCTGCTGGTCACTCCTGCCAGTGTCTCCTGCCTCCCTTGGCAGATGGTGCAGCCCAGCAGCGTGTAACTGCTGCTTCGTACCAGCTCCTCTCCTTAGATTTTGGAGCTCTTGGTGATTTTATTTGTTTGTTTCTCACCAAATTTGCTTTGCTCGGCTATTTCCAGATGTGGTTCACTGCACTGTCTCAGCAGTGTTTGCCTGKTGTGCAGGAGGCCAGGAGCAAGGAAGGTGAAGGGGTATGTCTTTCACTGCTGGTGACTTAAAATGCCTGTCAGACACCAGCCCCACGCTTGGGAGCTACTGAAGCTCCTAAAGAGCCTTTCCTGCCCCTGGGGTCCCTGGTGGTTCTGCAAGGAGGAGATGGTGCCTCTTTTCTCCCTGGGGACACCGCCCTGAACTGATGTGTTTCCCTCCTCTCTGTATGCGGCCCGCTGGGAGCAGGAAGCAGGTGAAAGCCAGGCTTTTCGTGTGTGCCTGAGCTAAGAGCATTTGCATGTTCAGGAGACTCTGCGGAGTCAGGTGCCGTGCTGTACACGGAGATCTCTGCGTGCCGCAGAAGCAGCGATCCTTGTCCCCAAACAAGACTTTGTGCCGTGCCAGTGATCAGCGTTTGGAGAGAGGCGCACCTGAACTTTTAGCTGCCGCCGCAGCAGATAAGGAGCCTGCGGCTCRGAGGCAGCGGTGCTTGGTGTTTCCAAGCACTGAACTTCGGAGCTGGGCTTGGCTGGTTACTCTGACCGGGCTCTGACACCGCTCCCKGATTGCTGGGTCAGTCGGGCACCTTTTCGTCACTGGCTCTGCGGGGTCGTGTAAGACCAGGCAGGCAGCTGCGAGTGGTTTGTCTCCCCTTGCGAGGGCCCGGGGGACTGATCGCGGCTGGCAGTGGTTGTGCGCAGGGGGAGGAGGGGAGGTCGTGGGGATTTTGTGCGATGTGCACAGAGAGGTGAACGATGGGCTCTTCCCTTTCCCCAGGTGTACAAGGGCTTGGACATCATCACGAACAAGGTGTCTCCCCAGGAGCAGCGACTGTGCAGGCACCACATGATCAGCTTTGTGGATCCCCTCGTCTCTAACTACACGGTGGTGGATTTCAGAGACAAAGCCGTGGCTCTGATATCCTTTCACGCTGCGGACTGGCTGGCCAAGCAGACGCAGACTGCCCTCCTCCACAGCCAGGCCTGCAAGGAAGATCTGTGTTTGCATCAGCCTTGCTAATGCCAGTTTTCAGAGGATAATGCTGGCGAGAGGGACTTTGAGCTCCTTACGCTGAGGCAGTGCCCTAAGCAACCCCTCCTCGGCGGTGGCCAGGGGAGATCCCTGCTACATGGCAACAGTGCTGAGCTGGATATTGCCCTCCCTGGCAGTGCGTAGGTGTAGCCCTGAACCCTGATGCTGGCGCAGGTAGGAGAGGGTGGTGAGAGATGGGAGAGGACCTATAACTCTGTCCGCAGCCTCACTGACTCCTTGGGGCAGGGGAGAGGGACCCTGACTAGTGGCAGGATGGGTCTGCAGGTAGGAGCTTGCTCCCTGCAGTGAGGCTGATGCTGTCAAGGGGCTACATGGATGCAACGAAGCTGTAAGGCAGCAGTAACAGGCCTGGGGAGAGGTTGTTGCAGCCTCTGCTCTGGGATGGAGTATGTGGGAGCAGGTCCCACGGGCACGAGGCTGCTGTGGTACAGCAGGGCCCTGGGCTGCTGCTCCCTGCGGCCCTCTGCCCCCCTGTGCATCTCCGCTTACGCTCCCTGACTGTGGCACATTGAAGATATCTTTGCCCGAGACAAGATCCCGATTGTTGTGGGAGGAACCAACTACTACATCGAGGCCTTGCTCTGGAAGGTCCTTGTCAACACCAAGGTAGCGTTGCGGGGCTGCGCGTTGCTCTGGGGAGGGGTCCCGTGCTCTTGCGACAAGGCACAGTACTCCCTGCCCTTGAGCGGGGCAAGGGCACGCTGCACTACCTGCTGCCTGAGTGGACCAGATCCCTCGAGGATCGGGCTGGAGACTCTCTGTGGCAGCCCTTAGGAAAGCCCTRGGCTGCTCGCAGGGACCACGCGGGTCTGGGGGATCGTCCTGCTTGCGCTGGCCCGCAGGCAGATCGGTGGCTTGACTTGGGGCTGCCTTGTGCCCGTAGGAGAAGGACAGTGCGGCTCCTGGCCCTGTCACCGACAGGAAAGTGGAGCTGGAACAGATGGACGGGATCGAGCTCCATCGCCGCCTGAGCCAGGTGGACCCCGAGATGGCGGCCAAGCTGCACCCCCACGACAAGCGCAAAGTGGCCAGGTGAGCCCAGCATGCAGGGAACGGGGTGCCACAGCCTGCCAGCACCCTGTCTTCCCATCCCAAGGAATCACATGTGAGCATGGCAGGATGGRCCCTCCCACCCCAGGTGTGTGCCTTAGCTTCTTATCAAGGTGTTTGGGGGCCCCTGGAGCACTGCAGGGGGCATTGGGAAAGCTCTCTGGAGCCCTGAGGTCTTTGGCCACACAAAAGTCCCAGTTTGGACTGCCCTTGATGAGCCTTTGGGGTCCAGGCCAGTGCATTGCTGCTGGCCTGTGTGCAGCAGGGCTGGCTCCAGCTGCGGTGCCCCAGCAGCAGGGTTTCATCTGGAGCTATTTAAAGTTCAGGCTGCCGTGCTGGCTGAGTAACATACCTGAGCTCTGTGGGAACAGCACGGCAGCAAGACCAGGCTTGCTACCTTGGTGGGCCCATCCCAGCCAAGCCCTGGCCCAGGGGGAGCCGAGTGCCGCCCACCGCATTCGCACGGTGCAGGGGGGATGGAGGGCTGGGCACACCACACCTCTTTCTCCACCTCCCTCCCTGCCTGGGCTGGGCTGAATTGGCAGTGACCCTTTGCAGCCTCCTCCACCCCGAGCAGCGCTGGCCCCTTCCCTGCAGCCCCRCTTGGCTGGAAAGGGCAGGGTTGGAGCTAGGAGCCCGTCCCCCGCRGGGCTTGTCCCGATGCTAGGCACAAGTGGGTGGCTGTGCTCTGGGCTCCTTGGGAGCTATTGGTGTGCACTGCGGTGTGCAGGAGCACCCCAGGACCTGGGTGTGCTCAGGATGCCAGGCACGGGAAGGGGCAGAAACCTGCCCTCCCCTGACATGAGAGGGTTGGATCATAGCAAATGTCTGTGGTTCCCTTTGCTGGAGCCCCCAGGGCTACCGAGGAGGTGGAAAAGCTCATGCTCACCCAGCCTCTGAGCTTTATCTCTCTCTGCTTACAGGAGCCTCCAAGTATTTGAAGAGACGGGGATCCCCCATAGTGAAATCTTGCACCGGCAGCAGGAGGAAGAAGGTGGGGGACCCCTGGGTGGGCCCCTGAAATACCCACATTCCTGCATCTTGTGGCTTCATGCAGAGCAGGCAGGTGAGAGTGGGCTTTGTGCAGCCCCTGGCTGGCTGAGAGGGACGATGTGGGGTCAGGGCTGACTGCTGGCTCCTGCCCCAGCCTCTTCTCTGAACTGGGCTGCAATTCCTTTGCCATCAGGGGTATGACGGAGGGCTCGCACTCCTCATTTGCTGAGCTGTGCCTTCYCCAGGTGGACTGGGAGGTCAGGAGTGCAGACCCACATTCTGGCACCTTGTCCAGCTCTGGGCCTCCTGAAAGCATGGCTCTGAGCAGCTGAACATGTCCTGCCCTCCTCCTCCCAGCTCTGGATCAGCGGCTGGAGAAGCGGGTGGATGACATGCTGGCTGCAGGACTGCTAGAGGAGCTGCGGGATTTCCACCGGCGCTACAATCAGGAAAAGGTGGCTGAGAACCGGTAGGTGAGAAGCCAGCTCCCTTTTTGCTCCCAGTCCCACCTGCCAGACAAATGCAGGGCTCTGACCAACTTGCCCTGCCTGGGCCTCAGCAGTGAATTAATTTTGYGCAGACCTTAATGAGATCCTGGTCCAGAGCTGGGGGATGCTCCTGGTCTCTCACAGAGCTGTTGTTCCCAGCATGCTTCTGCACATGGGTATTTTCCCTCAGTAAAAATGACTTGGTGCTGCCTGGTGTTTGCATAGCAAAGCTGGTGTGGGCCATTGCTGAGGGCACTGGGCTGGCTTCCTGCTTGTGTCTAGCACTGCCTGCTCTCCAGCTCTGTTGGGCTTGTGTCAGTTGTGGGCAGGGGGAGGAGTCGTGCTGGGTGAGACCCAGAGATCTTGGCTATTGTGGGGAGGGTTGTGGTCTCCTGGCGTTCTTCTATAGGAGACGGCTTTGACCTCTGTCTGTGGTCTTGTTCTCTAGCCAGGATTACCAGCATGGCATCTTTCAGTCCATTGGCTTCAAGGAGTTCCATGAGTACCTTGTCAACGAGGGGAACTGCACACCTGAGACCAGTGCCCTGCTGCTGCAAAAAGGTAGGAAGAGCATCCTGCATGCCCTACATCTCTCAGGCCCAGCTTGCCCCTTGCAGCTCCAAGTGACACTGTGTGATGGTTTAAACCAAGCTCRAAGCTGGGACAGGTCTTCTTGGGGTTGAGCTGTACCTTTCTTGGTGCATCTTCTACCTCTGCCAGGCCAGGGCATAGAGACTCCTTTTTAGATGGTATCTGGAGATGATCCACTGATGACTTGGGTGATGGAGGAGATGGCAGGTCTGGAACATCCTTGGGAAATCCCAGTTAGGTTTTCAATGCTTTGAGAACAGAAAGACGGAATGAAATGGAGCTAGGAGAGCATCTGGTTCAGCAGCACAATCATGGGAAAGGATCTGGGAATTTAGCGGATCACAGTTTAAGGAAGTCAGTAGTGAAATACTTCCTGGTTCAGGTGTCATTCTGGAGTGTCTGGACAGAGATGATGCCTGTTAGAGCAAGGAGAAGGGTGCTGTGCTTCTCTCCGCACAGCGGAGGTCCCAAGCAGTCGGACTGTGGCAAGTAGAGTTCAGTACAAAGCTGAGATGGAAGCTGAAGCAACCACGGAAATGATAAAAGGCTCAAAAACAAGTCTGGTGCAGAAGGGGCTTGTTGTGTCTACTAAAAAAAAAAAAAAAGATTATGGAGGGGTACGATAAGTCTTGTGCTAAATATTGAAAGGCTGYACTCTAGTAAACCCTTCTCTGGGCCCACTGTGGATACAACAAGGAGTCTTGGGTTCTGTTTGCACTGAGAACAGCTCAAGTTAGGTGTTAAGAGAGCAGTGCAGCCCCTGAACAGACTGTATGACCTGCTAAACACTGCTGGGGCATAGGTGTGAGGCTCTTTCCCCCCAGCGCTCATTCTGAGGCATTTGGGACACCTTGTCTTGCCCTTCTGCTCTGCCCCTCCAGTCTGTTTGGCAGAGCTCAGCTGCTTAGTTATGATTACCACTTTTCACTGCTGGCTTGGAGACCTCCAAACTGGCAGCAGAAATACTTACATTGAGTGAGCCTTATACAATCCAGGGCAAACTTTTGGCTTGGTGATCCCCTCCTGGAGCTCACAGGCTCTTCCTACTCTCTGCACTGAGCTCAGCTTGCAGAGTTGAGCTGACCCCTCTTTTCTTTACACCTTCTGTTTCAAAGGGATCCAGGCACTGAAACAAGTAACCAAGAGATATGCCCGGAGGCAGAACAAATGGGTCCGAAACCGCTTCCTGAGACGTGAGTCCTGTGCTTCCACCCCACTTTGCCGTCCCTCTTCTCTCGCATCTCTTCTCAGCCGCTTCTGAGTATCCCCTGCTCCTGGCTTGAGAGAGGAGACTGGTGGCCCTTTACCTTTGGGGCAGTGTACATTTGTGTGGGGGGTGCAAATCTTGTCTGATTGAGGGCAGGCAGCTCTGTTGTCTCCCAGGGGGGTAACGGCCGTGCAGGCGCTGGGGGACGGTGCCCCTGGCAGCTCCTCAGCCAGAGGGGCCAGCTCCAATTGCAGTTGGGTGAGTAGGTGCCTCCCTGCCACAGAGCGTGCCCAAGGTCAGTCACCAAAGCCACATCCTGGGAAGCCCCTGGCCCTGCACAGGAAAGAACCTTCCCAAGACAGAGGATCCTGCCCAAATTCTTCCTGCTGGCTCATGCTGCCTTGGCTGTGCAGGTGTCTTATTCCTCCAGGGGCTGCCAGCACTTGGTCCCCTGTGGTCCCACCATGGGACCTTGCTCTGATTCCTTCCCAGTTGCAGCGTAGCTGTTCAGCTCTCCTGAGACAGCTCCCCCCAGTGCTGTCCATGCTCATCTTGCCAGCAGCCTGTGGCAATGGGCTGTCTGCCCAGTTGCTCAGAAAAGCTGGTTCTTCTGACTGTTTCCCCTGAACCTCCTAGTTGTCTTTCCCGGGAAGATCTTCCCCTCCCAGCCAGACTGGCTCCCGGACAGCTGATACTCCAGCAGAGCAAAGCAGGCAAATGCTCAGCCCTGTGTCTATACGGTGGTGGGTGGTGCTGGCTGCGATGTCCCTACAGCCGTCGTGCTGATGGCTCCTGAGGAGCTTGGGAAGGGGGCACAGACCCTCTCCCCATGCATCCGCACATGCTCCCTGTGCAGGGCAAAGAGCCCAGTTGACAGCTGCCCTCCGGATTAGGAGCAGGAGCCCATTGGCTGCTCCTAGCCTGGGTCTTGTTCGCCGCGGTGGCTGGAAGCCAGCAGGACTTCCCCATCCCATCCTCAGCCTTGGAGCAGGGCCAGGAGCAGCAGCTGGGAGCCGGGCACTTGTTGAAAGGTGCTTGGTAGGGGCAAAACAAAAAAAAAGGCAAGGAGAAACTCGAGTCAAAAGACAGGCTTTGAACTGGGTGCAAGAGCTTGCCTGGAGCCGTGTGCTTGGTGGCTCTGGCTCACCTTTCTGGTGGCAGGTGTGCTTCAGATCAGCCCTGCCGGGAGCTTGTTTGTGGTTATGGCAATAAAAGGCAGCACCTGCTGGAGACTCGCGCGCGGCAGCCTTTGATGGCTTTGTCCGAGCGGGGCCGCGTGCCCGATGTCTCCCGGCAGGTGAGCTGCGGCCAGGCAGCGCCATCACCAAAGGGAGTAGATGCTCTGTGATTGCAGCTGTCCTACCCTGGCTGGGCCTCGGCGAGCACCTCGCACCCTCGCGCTGGAGCGCTGGTTCTGAAACAACCCGTTGTCAGGGTGCAAGTGAAGTGGTGCCTGCTGCTGTGAGCTGAGTGTGTTGTCCCCTGCACAAGCGGTTGCACGAGCAATTGCAGCTCTGAACGGAGTGGCTGAGCGGGAACCTGCACCAGCAGAYTCCTGCTCCAGGCTCCAAGCGTGCGCTTCCTCGTGTGTGGCGGCTTTGTGCCTGGATCTCGCTTTTGGTCTTCTGCGGCCTCCTCTGGACCACGGCAGGGAGGAAGTGTTTGCRGTTGTGATGGGATCCCGGTGAGGATGGTTTTGTACTGCTGTCCTAAATACAAACAGCCACAAAGGCACTAGCTTTAGGTCTTTGGTGTTCTTGCTGTTTGCAAAGGTGATGCCCCCCAAGCCAAGGTCTCTGGTTGTCTTGGCCCTAAAAAGTCAGTTGCCATTTGCTTCTGAATGCCAAAGAGCGAGCAGATACGGGCAGTGCAGATCGCCCCGGTCACAGCGCGGCCCCCACGGAGGACCCTGCTGCCAGACTGCTTTGGGTGCCGGGACGTGGCTTGCTAAGGGGAATTCTGACAGTGATTTACCTTTTTTCTTTTTTGGGTTCTCTCTAGGCCCTGGGCCCAATGTGCCCCCCGTGTACGGCTTGGAAGTGTCTGATCTCTTGAAGTGGGAGGAGGATGTGCTGAAACCRGCTCTAGAGATTGTGGAGAGCTTCATCCAGGTATTGGATAACCAGAATTAACATGTAAGCCATGGCTGAGAAGCCTGTTACTCAGCAGTGTCCAGACCCCGTAACTGGGAGCTTGGTCTCTCCTGTGAAGGGAACTGTCCCTGCGCATGTCTAGCCTTGGATCTAATTTACTTTCTCTGCAGTGGCAGTGAGATGTAATCTCTAAGCTGAGAATTTCCCCTAATACCCAGTACTCCACTTGTCTTGCATGGTAAAACTATAGCTTCTGATCTGCTAGATTTAGTACCTGGTACGGAAAATTCACAGCCCAAACCCTACAGAAGCGAACACAGCCAGAGCGAGTAATAGCAACTGATTTGAGGCATCGTTTAATCTGCAGGGACGAGAGCCCCCAGCAGAGCCCATAAAGATGGAGTACGACGTAAACGAGAACAAACGGAGTCATCGCGTCTGTGAGCTCTGCGACAGAGTCATCATTGGGGACCGGGAGTGGGCAGGTAGGATCCGGCAAGGTGAGAAGGAGCAAACCGGGGAGGCTTGGGCCCGGCAGCYACAGCTACGCCCAGGCAGCGGAGCGAGGCGGCTCTGCGGAGCGGAGCAGCTTCCTTGGCTGTCTCCGCTTGGCCGGGTGACCCTCAGCGCGTGATCGTGGGTTGTTAACAGCCCGCGTATGCAAGCAGCCGTTTGCAGGCCCAGAGGGGGTGCCGGAGCCGTGCCACAGCAGCCGTCTGTYGGGCTCCTCCCGCTCCCCGGCACGCGGTGAGCGCTCTGCCGCGCTCTGCCGTCACGCTGGACGTGGGGATCCGTACGTAGCGTGAAACCGCCGAGCTGCCCCCCATCAGTCTGGGTTGCYGGTCCTTTTGTGCACTTTAGGTATTTTGTCAAACGGGACAGAACAAATTTGTTCCTACTAAAAATTTTGTTGTTTAAAATGAAAGTTTCTTAATGTTTTTAATGGCTCAGCTTTGCTCCAACACTTCATTCTTTTTGTGTTTTTCAAAAAAAAAAAAAAAAAAAAAGAATAAAACAAACCCCAAAGTGTTTCTAGCTGTAGTGGTAATAGAAAGGATTTTTCTGTTTTCAATAGATTTTAAAAGAGCTCAGTTGGTATCAGATTAACTTAGTGAATTCATCTATGCTGTGAGACTGGTGCTGACAAACAGAAACAAAAAGTAGTTGAGAAGCAGAACTGGTAAATCTCCACGTGTTGCCCAAATGCAATATATGCAGAGACAAAGCAAAGCAAAGTAGTATGCAGGTCATCAGATTTGAATGGGTCATTTATTTTTACTGATCCAGGGAGCTGCTGAAAATGTAAAGATGGAAGTTAGCTTCAAGTAGGAAGCACAGTGAGATCAGTTTGTAAATGTAATTATTACTTTAGTGAGAATTATTACTTCTACTGAGCTAATGTGGAGGTGCTTTGAAGGAACTTTACCTATTCCATAATTAGAGGACTCTGCAAGTTAACAGTGTCCAAGCCCTTCTTCTAGGTACAGAAAGTTTCATGGCTGAGTGAGAACTCTTCAAGATACCCTCAAAAGCTACAATTACAGCTACATGTCCTCTCAGGATGTCCCAAATCCTGATAGATGTTAAAACTTCTCTGACTCTAGACCAAGCTATATGTTCTCTGCATCCAGCTGAATTTGACTCAAATCCCCACATGGTAGGGAAAAAATGGCTCAAAATGGAGTACTACTTTTAACTGCAAAATGTAAAAAGCTCAAAGGGAAGTGAAACAGTAGTGGGAGCTGAGTCAATCTGCAGTCTGGTCTGTTTTCTTAAATCAAGTAGTTCTGGGACCTGCTTCTGAGTACCCCACTGACTGTGGAAGAGTTTTAAATTTTATCTAATTTTACGCTTTGTATGGACAGCAATCTCCTCAGACACTAGCAGAAGTCAGTCCTTCTTCAAGCCACAGTAAGCTTTAGTATTGCTTTCAACAAATTATAAGAGGTGAGACTTTATTTCAAGCCAAGGGTGACCCTACAGCAGTGTGATAAAGCAGCAGCTTTGTATGTAATTTCATCCTTAGGCAGAAAAAAAGATGACTGGAAAACACCTAAGGGCCTTGATTCAACAAGCCCACACCCCCATTTAATTAAGGCTCTGCTTGAAAAGTTTGCTCCTGTAATTGCTGCTCTGATCTTTTGGAAATAGCAAAACCGCCCTGCTAAGATGATAGATTGGTCTGGTTGGACAAAGCACCTTCTACGCAGATAATACTGTCAACGTAGGAGGTTTTACTGCCCTTAACTATGTGTTTTTAAACAGAAATTCATCTCTTGTTGCCCCAATATGTCAGTTTAAGTTGAAGTGCCAACTATATTGCATCCCTGGGATCCTGCCTCTGTTCCAGTCAGAATCCTGCAGAAGTGCTCTCGTAGCTGGGAGCCTTTCCCTGGAGTTATGCAAAAGCATAACTGTGCTCCAGGCTCCATCCCTATCGCCTCTGTAGATGTGCAAGATATCGCCAGCATTATAGTGCAGGCGTCTAGGCTTACAGATGATCCTGACAGTGCTCCACGGGGTGGCAGGGAGTTGCACAACCTCACTCGTATCCTGCAGTGTGCTGCCTGTTTGGTAGCACTTTCCTTTCTGCTCTCYTCCCCAGCGGTTGTGTCTTGGTTAGGAACAAACACGCTGGAAGAGACAAGACCTGACAATCTGAAGTTGTCTGYGGATAACATCCAGATTTTTGCCTCTCCTGAGTGTTTGGGCGCTGTCCTTCCCCTGGTCAGGAGAAAGCTTGAAAGGGTTGTTCTCTTCTGAGCCCCGATGGTTTGGCCTAGCAGAAGTGGGTCTGCGAAACAGCCTGTGCAGGGCTTGGGAGTTCAGTCYTCTGTGGGAATGGCCTCACGTGGGAGAATGGGAACTGAGGGTGCTCTGCACTGCCACGGGGTGGGTTGGCTCAAGTGTTTCTTTCTCCAAGTTCCTCAGAATTA
The DNA here is from genome assembly GCF_003343005.1 of Rhea americana. Classification (NCBI taxonomy): domain Eukaryota; kingdom Metazoa; phylum Chordata; class Aves; order Rheiformes; family Rheidae; genus Rhea; species Rhea americana. The sequence continues at coordinate 1,303,647 of NW_028186305.1, forward strand.
AATGCTCTGTTTGCCTTTTCYTCCAGCTCACACACGATCCAAATCCCATCTGCACCATCTGAAGAAGAGACGGAAACTGGAGTCTGCCAGCTGCACTGCAGAGACCAAGGGGGACAGCGGTGGKGCAGAGACCTTGAGAGAGGACAGCAGCTTGCCTTTGCCATAGGCCTACAAACCAGCTGGTGAAGGGGAGTAGCAGCACTTCCACCTGTACGGCGAGAAACCGTCTAGTCCTGGGTGGCCTTGAACTGAACAAGCCGAGTCATTTGTTCGGGATGAGGCAGGTGTGTAAGTGACGACCAAAGGCCGTTGGCTGCRGCAGATCCTCTTCACGTGGCCTCATCCTGCCATGTTCCCATAGTTCTCCAGCCCTGCCTAGAAAAGGGTTGGGCCCCGGGGCAAGACTGTGAGGAGCATCCTGCCATGCCAAGCATTAATCCCCGCCAGAGACACGGCATTATCCTTAGAATGGCTGAGTCTATCCTGCTGGCATGTGAACGTGCCGTTCTCAGAGACAGGAATACTCTGCACTCCTCCAGCTTGGCTGGGAATGCAGCTCAGGAGCTGAATGAGTTTGTGCTGCCTTTATTGTGGAGAGTTTTTTTTTCTTTTATATGGAAATAAAATTGCAAGATTTTTGTGGGTACCTCTCCCCATTAAAAACTGCAGATTTTGGTTTGCTCTCTAATTCCAGCTGGCCCAGCTTTCCTGCTTTGGTCCCAGGGTAGGATGTCCAGGTTTGGTCCCTTCCTCCAGTCACCTTTTCTGCAGCTTCTGAGGGAGCTGAGCTGATGTTGGCTTGTTGGAGGCAGGCAGATCCATATGCACATGGCAGGTGCAGAAAGAGCTGGCACCTGTTAAACAGGAACTTGGATATGATCTCATCAAGTTTGCAACAGATGAGCCTGTCCTAGTTAAAGCTGAATTCCCGGGGGTTTACACTGTGGTTTGGCAGTGGGAACTGTCCAGCATTTGAAATGGAGTTGCTGAGCAGCAAATTCCGTGTGCTGCGCGTCTGCAAGGCAGCGATACAGCTCAGCTTTGTTCCTGGAGGACAGGAGTGCTGTCTGCACCACCTTGTTCTTTGGTGTRTGGCTCCAGGTGAAAGCCAGGAGCGCCTTTTCCAGGGCATCTGGGATTCTCCTGGCAAGTGCAATCAAGACTGTTCCTCCTGGGAGGGCTTTGGAGTGGCAAGCACAATGCTTGGGAATTTCCATGTGGTGAGAGATGTCTCCGAGGGCTCAGCCTGCGAGGAGAGGAGTGTGCAGATCTGCCATCGCAGGCTCTGGAGATGCAGACTCCAGTGGGGATTAGATTAAACCTCGGGTTTGTGTTCCTCAGTGTTGAATTGTTTCTGTAATGCTCCATCAGGCAGCTCCTTTGGGTGGTTTGATAGGGTGAGGGGTGAGCTGGAGGCTCAGGCTGAAGGAGATAAGCAGGGAAGAATTGGGAATTTGGCCTTGCTTTTCTCTGGCAGCACAGGGCAGAGCTGTGCCTCGTCTTTGAAATGCTGGGCACCATGGTTGTGTTGCTGGGTCTGTCTGCAGTGCCGCCTGAACCTCTTTCTGAGCCCAGATCTGCTTGTTATGGCTCTGCCCATCTCTGGAGCATGCTGCAAAGGGACCACGTTGAGGGAGGCGGTGTGAAACCTCGTTCTTGTAGTCTGGGTGGCTGAGGCTGCGTGTGAAGTCCCGTTTGCCGCAGATGTGATGAGCATGGTTTCCTGAGATGTGATGTGGATGCTTTGAGCCCAGGCTCCAGGCAGCAGGGTGGATAGACTGGAGTTGCATTGCAGACTTGGTGCATCCGGGTCTGTGYTTGCTCTCTGAGCAGATGCAGCAGTGCGAGATGTACAGCGCTCCTACCTCCCCAGCACCGGCTGGCATCACGAAGGCAGCTCCGTGAACGACGGGTGGGATTATCTGGTCTCAGTCCAGTCAGATGACCATACTGTTAGAAATGGATTTAATATCCCTAATCGGTTTAATATGAACTTTGTTATCCCTGCAGATAAGTGTTGTTCCTCTACCACAATAGCTGCTAGTCTGCCAGTCCTGTGTAGGAGCGGACGCTGTGCCGCAGGCAGAGCTGGGCCCGCGGTCTCCCCCTCTGTGCTGCCCAGCACCACGCGTTGCTTCGGGGGTAGCAGCTCCCGGGTATCCCAGGAGAGTGTGGGTCCGTCGCGCTTGCTCACCCATCCTGTGGCCGGCCTGGGAAGAGGAAGATGGAGGCATGATCTGATCCTGCCGGACGCTGAGTGGCAAGAAGCAGGTGAGTTTTCTTTCTCTGCCAGGTGAGATCTGTGGATGCGGACACAAGGCATCGGTGACAAGCTGCTCTCCAGGAAAGAAGCTGGTGCCTGTTTTACCTCTGCTGTTCAGAGGGCTCAACTCGGGGACTGTTACCAAGCTCCTTGCAAGGGCTGCGCCGGTTCCTGGCACGGGGACGGGAGGCAGCTCTCCCTTGGCGTTGTTCAGCTCCCTGCTCCGGGCCCTGCCTCCCGCAGAARGGGCAGACAATGCGAAACAGCTCCTGCTCCGGCCACGAATCCCTGAGAAAGTTGTGGTCTCGGGTTTCAGGCTGCTGCCAGTGCCGAGTGGTCTGGGGATGAGGAATGGCACTTCGCTCCATCTGCCCTCCGCTAATCCCCAGACAAACGTAGTTCTTCCATCTGTGCAGCCGCAGCCACCGAGCCCATCACACCAGCCACTTAATCTAAATAGCTTTGGCCAAAGATAAGGTCATTAATTACGCTGGGATTAGAAAACAGCACAGGCCTGGCTTGGCTTGGCTCTCCGTCAGTTCAAGTCCCCGCCACGCTGGCCCTGGCCTGGCTGGGCATCGAGGCTGGAGAGCTTCACAAGGCGAAGGGGTGGAAGAAGCGAGCACCATCCCGTCTGCGCCCCCATCGCTTCCCCAGCGCCGTCGGCTCCGTGGGCTCTCGTGTGGCCCCGCGGTGAGCCCGGCCCARCCACGCTGCCTGCGCGAGGGTCGGGTTGGCTGCGCTGGGCTGCTGGATCTCCCCGCTCTGCAGCTCGCGGCTCCAGAGCTCTTTGACTCCGGCAGCCAAAGCTGCTTTGCTGTCTCAGGTATATTGCCTCTCCGTGATGTTTGAGGACCTGCGCTTGCTGCTTTTCTCCTGCCCTTTCGGTTCTGTTTTCTCAGTGTGGTTTGGCCGTGAGATGCTCTGCAGCAAGCTTCTCGCTCATCTGGTGTGGAGCAGTTGCGGCAGGGCAGGTGCCTCCGCTCTGCGGCCAGCCTGCACGAGGAAATCCCGGCCCCCCTCTGCTCCGGGCCCGCGTTTCAGGGCACCGGGCTCTATTGCCGCCGATCCCAGCTCTGCCACCCGTTTTGCTCCCTGGCCCYGGGCATGTTGCTTGACTCCTTGTGCCCCTCGGTGCCCACGGGAGTCGGGGCCATTCCTGCTGTGTCCGGTGCTGTCCAGCTCGGATTTAAGGGTAAAAGCTGATCCTTCCCCTGTGGCTCTTGACCTCGTGCCTCTGGGAGGTTGCACGGTTGCTGGGGGGGTTAAACGGCTCCTGGTGCAAATCCCGGTGCAAAGCCCACGACACGAGTGCGGCCCCCTGCTCCAGGTCTTTAATTCCCATCAGAGGCCGCGGCGGCCGCCCTCTCCCCGGCCCTTCCCGCCCCGCTCGCYGAGTTCCCACGCCGCAGGGGCCGGTGCCTGACCTGGGCAGCCTCGGCCGGGCTGGGGACCGTCTGGGGGACAGTGTCACCCGGGGGCGACAGCTCCTGCAGGCGCCCGGCAGCTGCTGCGAGCAAACCCAGCGCTGCTGGGGATTAGCCGCGTCCAGGCTGCGTCCTGGCCTGATCTTTACTTCCCAGGCTGGATCTTTGTGCTGCGGAGGACCTGGAGGAGTTACTGGGGCAGCTGTAGTTCACCCTCCCGCCAAAGCCGCCGGGAAGCGGCTCTCGGGGTTTGCGTGGGCTCTGCAGGGAGCGTTTTGGATGCCGCCCTGGCTGCGGCGGGCGAAGGAAGCGGGTGGGGAGCAGGGCAGAGCGCTCGGGGTGCTGCGACCCGGCTCGGTGCCTCCGCGGTGCCGGGATGCGAGGGGAGGCTGCAGGGAAGCTGTGTTGCAAGAGCCTAAAAATAAAAAGAGCTGTTGGCCGGCGTTGTGCAACTGCCCGCGTGCGCTGCGCGGCCCCGCGGTGAGCGCGCCGGGGCTGGGGCCGGGCAGAGCCGGGCTCCCACGGCCGAGCCCCGCGCCGCACCGAGCCCGCCCGGCGCTCGGTCGCTGGCCTCCCTGCTGCCACCGGCCACGACCGGGTGGGATGTAGGGAGAGCTCGGCGCACGCAGGGGGCTGGCTTTGCTCTGCCCCGGCCCAGCAACGCGGGCCGGGAGCCGCCACGGGGGCGGCCGGTGCGGCGGGCGCCAGGAGCGARATGCACTGATTTATCCCCGTGCCCAGCCGCAGGCAGCGTTTGCGCTGGAAGGGCTGGGGGCTGCCTGCTCTCCTGCCAAAAAAAAMCAGGCTTTTTCCCTCGTTTTGTGCAAGCTGTGCCCTCCTGGCGGGAGAGGGGAGGGCTGCGGCTCGTGCCGGGCATCCCGCGCCGGGGGGGCGGCTGGCGCCGGCAGAGCGTTTCGGGGCCAGGAGCTGCTTTTGGCAGAGGTTCGGTGGGCTCCCGCGCGCGGGCAGGCCTTTGGCGCGCTGGCCCCGGGCGGCAGCCCGGGCAGGCGTCCAGCCCGCTCCGAATCCTCCGCCAGGTGCCAACTTCCCCCCTTCGGGCGAAACCGCCGCGGAGCGCCGGGCGGCCGAGCCGCAGCCCGCGCTTCCCCCGGGGCCGCCCGCGGCCGGCGGCTGCTGACGGTTGGCGTTGCGACACGGGCTGGCGCGYGGCCGCCCTGGCTCGACGCCCGCAGCGGCCCGGGAATTTCGGGAGCCCCAGTCCGGGTGCACGCGGGCACCACCGGCTGCTCCGGGCCGCGGTGCTGCAGCGAGGGCGTCCGAACCCCCCCCCCACCCCGTGCCGCCGTCGGGGGCCGGCCCAGACCCCCGGGGACTCGGCGGCGGTGGGGAGAGCCGGGGGCGCTGGAGCGGGGCCCCTTCCCGGGGGTCCTGCCGGGGGGTCCCTCGGTGCGGTGGTGGTGGGGGGACGGTGGCGGCAGGGCCGGGCGCAGCCGCCTGCGCCGGGGGACCCCGCCGGGCGCCGCGGTCCGGGGCACCCGCGCTCCGGCTTCCCCCCCGCGCCGGAGGGGGCCGAGGCCGCCTGGCCCCCACCGTGGCTGCGGCGCTGGCACCACGGCCACGTTGTCACGGTGTCACAGGGCCACCTGCCGGCAAAGCCACCGGGCCCGGCCCTCGCCTCCAGCAGCCTCCCAGTCACCCCAGTTTGCAGCCGCTGGGGAGAGCCAGCATCCCGGGGAGGGGGGGGAGGTGGCGCCAGCATCCCGGACCCTGGGGGCCGGACCTGGTTCCTGGGATGGGGCCTGGAGTGTCGCAGGTGGGGGACGGGAACGGGGGTGTCACGGGTGCGGGGTGTCACGGGTGGGGGTGTCACCAGAGGGCTGGCCTTGGGGATCTGGGTGCCTGTGGCCGGTGCAGCGCAGGATGGGGGCGTCAGAGACGGCCCCCGCTCCAGCCTCGAGCAGGTTAAATGCTGTTTTTTTTCACACCGGCGAGGGGGGGGGGGAAAAACGTACAGAAGAACAGGTGAGTGGAGATTTAATTGCTTATATTAAAAATCTGCCGGGTGAGACTGAGCTGTTTCCACCAAAGTCCGTGCAGATCTGCGGAGATGGTTCTTCCTCCGCCGCCGCCGCCGTTGGACACTCGGCTCCAGAGCCCGTATCCGCAGCGGCCGGGCYGGGGGCGCCGCCTGCCCCCTCCCCGGCTCCCCAGGGGGGTCCCGTCCTCTGGGGCGGAGGGGGCCCCAACGGCAGCGTGGTCCTGGACCGCCGTATCCCTCCGGAAACCACTGGCAGCCTCCCTGCCCCGGGCTCCATCCTGCCCGGCCCCAGCACCCCCCACCGCCCCGGCCGGGGTGACGCCATTCGCTTTGACTATTACTATTATTATTATTATTACTATTTTGTATTCCCGTGTATTTCTCGACGTCCCTTTTCCGTCCGCACGAGACGAGCGGCGCGGTCGCGGCGACGCGGCGCTCACTGCAGCAGGGCCCGGATCTGCTTGGACGTGGTGTCGTCGTGGAGGTGCCGCGTGGTGTACCTGCGCGCGGAGCC
>NW_028186305.1:1309994-1311521 GCF_003343005.1 Rhea americana
CCTCAGCGCGTTCAGCAGCCCCTCGGTGCTGTTTGAAGGTTGGTCTTTCAGGACTTTGATGCATCCTTTCATCTGCCGGTGCGGAGAAGCCGGGTGAGCGCCCGCGCGGGGAAGGGCCCCCGCGGAAGGGCCGGCACCCTCCTCCCCGGCCTTCCTCCTCCCCGTCGCGTCCCAGCCAGCTCCGTCCTCCTCCTCCCTGCCCAAGGGAAGGGAAATTCCCCTCCGGGTGGGCTCAGAAGGAGACGTCTCCGTGGGAGACATCCGGGATGGCTCGGATCCCCCCCTACGGCACGGCGCCCCGGCGCTCGCTCACGTCAATCTTGGAGGTCTTCGCGAAGGCGCCCACGGGGTGGACGTGGTCGTAGAGGATGATGACGCCGACCATGACGCGCATGCAGAAGAGGAGGGTCTCGGTGTTGGTGAAGCGGCTCCGGTACTCCCTGCCGCCGGGAGAGGGTCGAGGTGAGGCCCGGCGACGGCGCTTTCCCGCGGGCGCGCGCGCGGCGCGGGCTACTCACGGCGTCTCCAGCATCACCCGGCACACGCAGGCCATGGTGCTGAGGCAGTCGGTCGTGTCCTCGATCGGGAGCGTCTTGTTCTGGAACGGGAGAGGTCCGAGGTGGCGTCTCCCCTCCGGGCGCCCGGCCCCGCGCCCGGCCCCGCTCACCTCCGAGACGAACTTGGTGGTGGCGTTGCTGAGCGTCTTGAGCATGGGGGTGGCCTCGGCGTAGAAGAGCGACATCCTGTTGGCCATCTCGTTGTTCACCTCGCTCTCCGCCTCCAGCTGCGGGTTGTTGAGGCGGTTGCGGCTGATGGTTCTCCTGTAGTAGCTGAAGTCGTTCTGGATGGCGGGGTTGGTCATCTGCGCGGGGATGCCCCCCCGTTAGCCGCCGGGGCCGGCCTCGCGGGCACGGCGAGGGACCCCGCCGGCCCCGGGAGGCACCTTGAGCTCGTCGAAGCTGAGGGTGAAGTGGAGGATCTCGGCGAACTGCTTGGCCAAGGCTTGCTCGCGCTCGAGGTGCTGCGTCGGGGCGTACGGGGGGCTGGTCAGGGCCTCCAGCAGGCTCCGCAGGGCGTTTTCTGGCGAGGGGGGGGGGAAGCACGGCTGGGTCCTCGTCCCGCCCGGGGTGCGGCTTCCCGCCGGGGGCAGCCCGAGGCAGGGGGCGGCGCGGGGGGCGAGGGCGGCTCACCCAGCCGCAGGGAGAACTCGTAGAAGCGCTTCAGCTTGGCCACGAGGGGACACACGGCGTTCCAGGCCTTCTCCTGCAGCCGCGCGTCGCCGGCGTTCTGGATGGCCTGCGGGGCGGAGAGCGCCGGCGGTCGGCCCCGCGGGGCCGCGGCCCGGAGCGCGGGCGCCCGCCGGGGCTGCACCCACCTCGCGGATCTCCTGCCCGGCGCCCGCGTACGACCGCAGCTCGGCCAGGACGGCCTGTGCCTCCTCCAGCACGGCGTTCACCTGGTTCCACACCGCCGTCTCGGCCTCCGTCGGCTGCGCATCTGCGGCGCGGCGCCCCAGGGAGAGAAACC
>NW_028186305.1:1311771-1317380 GCF_003343005.1 Rhea americana
GCTGCCGGCGGCTGCCGCTTCCCGCGCCCCGTCCCACCCCCACCAGGCACCCCAAGGGCAGAGGTGCAGCCCCGCTGCCCCCCGGCGTGGGGCTGCCCCACCGGCCGTGTGTCCGTCCCCCCCACCCCACCCCGGGGAGCGGCGGCTGCTGCGGCGGGGAGGGGGGACGGGCGCGATGCGATGGGCGACGGGTAGGAGAACTCAAAACGTGCGTGAACGTGGAACTGAGAATCATTGGAGAACAAAAGGAAAACAAAAAAAATCCCATCTCACTTTCAAAGTCAAGGAAAAAATTAGGGCCTTGGTCAAGTTCGTTATAAGTCAACACTTTAAGAAGGTTCCCCATGAGAAACCTGCAAGAGAAGAAACGAGAGGGAAAAAAAAAAAATGATGATGGTGAGGAGGCGTTCGGGGGAGAGGAGCGGGGCTGCGGGGGGACGCGGCCGCCCCGCGCGCGGCGGGGGCTCGAGGGGCTCCCGGCCCCGCCGGCTGCAGCCGCTTGCCGCCCCGATGGCGATGAGCGCGGGCGGATGGGGTGATGGAGGGGATGGAGCGAAGGGAGGGGAGCGCCGCCGGCCTCCAGCCGGGAGGGCGAACCGCTCGGCGAGTCCCCGYGGTCTCGGCTAGGGGCCTCCCCCACCTCCCGCTGCCCCCCAGCAGCGCTGGCGCCGGCCCGGAGGGGTTTGCAAGGGGCTGGAGGCTGCTGAGGGCTGCGCTGCACCCAAGGGGCCCTGTGCAGTGGGGAGGGAGCCCAGCAGGACGCTCGCGGCTATTTCGGGACCCGCCGGCACCGCTGCCGAGCTATTTTTACGCCCCATGGTTTTGCTCAGAGCGGCGCCCCGGCGGGGAGGCAGCCGGGCTGGCTGGGGACCGCGGGGACCCTGCAGCCCGCCGCGGCCGCCGGCCTCGCGTAGCGCCCGCTCGGACGTGCCRCCGAGCTCGGCGAGCCCCTGAGCCGCGCTCTCCCGTGCCGGCGAGCCCAAGCCGGGGCGAAGCTGGTGCGAATCTCCCGGGGCGGATGGGGATCCCCGTCCCGCTGCGGCCGCCGCGCGGCTCCTTCCCGCGGCGCAGCCAGGGGTGCAGAGCCTTCCTGCCTCCTCCCTCGGCCGCTCCCCGGCGGCCCCGGTGCCACTGACCGCAGCGGCGATGGGGACGTCCCGCGGGGCGCCTGCGGCCGGGCGGGATGGGGGGAGTGCGCTGAAACATCCCCCCCCCCCCGCTCCGGACCCACAGCGGGAAGCGGAGGAGGTGGAGAGGCGGTTTGGGCATGGGGCATCTCCCGGGTCTTGCTCCCCTGCCCCGCTCCGGGGCTGCTCCGGGGCGCAGCCCGAGCCGGGCGGCGGGGGCCCGTCGCCCCATCTTCGGGAGAGCGCCGGCGGCTCCCCCCTGCCGGCAGCGGCCGCGTGCCCGGCCCCCTCCCCGCGCCCGCCCTGCTCGCCGGACTTACTTTCGAAATCCAGGAAAAAATGAGGACAGTTTTCTAAATCTTTGCCCAATACCTTTATCAGGTTGCCCATGGCCAGCAGACCTGAGCGAGAGAAACGCAAGCGTGGAGGGGTGCTGGGGCGGCCCGCCGGGCTCCCCCCCGGCCCGCCGCGGCCTCCCCTCCCCTCCCCGGCTGCCTGCCTGCGGAGACGGGGCCGCTCGCCCCTGGGCTTGCTGCTTCGGAGGCGGGGAGGCTTCGGGAGCGTGGCGCTTCCCGCGGGCCCTGCCGCTCCGCTCGCCCGCCCGCCCGGCGGGGATGCACCGGTGGGGGCTCCATCGGCTCCCCGAAATGGGGCTGCGTGGGTGCCCTGGCTGGGGGGACGGGGGACGGGACCCGGCCGCCCCGCTGCTGCCCCGCGCGCTCGGCTCGGGCGTCCCGGCCCCGCGCCGACGGTCCTCACCTCGGTGTCCGGCGCGGCGGCTACGGCGGCGGCGGCAGCAGGGGCTGGGGAAGGCTCATAAATCACTTCATCGGCCGCGGGAACCTGCGGGCGGGAGGGCGGCAGCGTCAGGCCGGGACCGCACGGCGGCCGCGGCGCCGGGGCGGCTCCCGGGGCCCGCGGTGCCTCGCCGAGCCGGCGGGAATTTCCCCCCGCTCCGCCGCCCGCCTTCGCTCCTTTCCACGTGTTACGGGAACGGCAAGCGCAAACCGACCCGCGCAGCCCCCGGGCGCTCTCCCAGCTCGCGCGGCCCGCGCGCTTCCCGCCCGGGCACGGCGTCGCCTTGCCGAGCCGCTGCTCCCGCGGGCGCCGCGGAGCTCTTCGCGCCAGGCGGCCCCGTGCTCTCGAAGGAGGGAGCTTCCCCGCCGGAGCTGGGAGAGCGGGGCCGGGCCCGGCAGCGCTGGGGTAAGTCGCTGCAGGAGCCGGGGAGCAAGCGGGGGCCCGGGGCAGGCGCCAGGCGCACGGGGGGCTGCGGCGTGCAGCGGCCGGGCTTCCCCGCGGAGGCCAGTGGGAGACAGCCGGGGGGGGGGGGTTGGCAGACTGTAATTAGTGCTCAGGTTTAATTAATGCAGCCGGGGAGCGGCAAGGCAGAGCTCTCCCTCGCTCGGCAGCAGTTGCCCCCGACCTGCGTGCTCCCACGGCAGCCCTTCGGCCTCAGCCCCCTGCGGCGGCTCTGCCCACCCTCCTCCTCCTCCTCGGCCAGCCGAGCTGYGGCTTCGCGCTGGGCACGGGGCCTCAGGCCCCCTCGGAGCATCCGGAGGGTGCGGGCTCCAGATCCGGGCACCGACTCCTCCTTTGAGAGAGACACGAGAGAAAAACCTGGTTTCCTCTGGAATAAGCTGATTTGTGCCTGCTGGGAACCTCGTGTTCCTGGAGAATTAAACGAGGTCTCGATGAAAGCTTTCCGAGGAATTATTCCGCGAGAAGCTGGCCCGGGGAGACAGCTCCTGTCTCTCCCTGCGGTCAGATAACGCACTGACGCAGCCGGCGCTGATCGCTGTGAATTCCTCRCTGCAGCCGTGATGGGGAAAGCAACACCCGGCGCCAGCGGCTGCCCGCGAGGATTTGCTGTTGCTGGCTGAGAATAGCAGACGCTGCCCGGACGCTGCCGGYGCCCTGGCGTGTGACTGCAGACAGGTCCCTGCCTCAGTTTCCCCATGTGAGACTGATGCTCGTATGCCCTGGTGCGCGGTGCAGCCCCCCCTCCTCGGGCTCTGCTGCCACGTTGTCCCCGGTGCGTCCCGTCTGGCAGCCCGGGCGCCTTGCAGGGGTCCCGGGGCGCCGCGGCGCGCAGAGCCGTGGGGAGGTGCCGGCTGTGGGGCGCGGGAGCAGGCCGGGAGACTCGCACCCGCTCTGCTCAGGCATTTGCATAAATTACATTATCRGCGTGCCGGCGTCCTCCTCGCGCCTGCACGGAGATTGTCCTTGACAGGCGAGAGCAGCGGCTCAGCGCTGGGATTTGTCACCGCTAAACTCTGCAGCGCCGTCCCTGATGGCCTCTGGAGAGGGGGGACAGAGTGGTCCCCGGCACGGGGCTGTCCCGCACGGGGCTGGAGCCGCGGCGGAGGCTGGGCTGCGGTGCTGGCGAGGAGGACGGGGCTCTCTGCAGCCACTCTGCCCTGCAGCCACCCCGTGCCCGGGCGGTGGGAATGGGGAGGCTCAACCCAGTGCTGGGCCTCGGACTGGGACTTTTCCAGCAGCCGAGTGCCGACATCGGAGACACGTCTCCTGGCCACCCTGCTGTCCCCGTGCCCTCGGGGGGCTGTGATGGGTCTGGGGAAGCGGCAATGCRTCCGTGGCTGGGACGGCTCTTGCAAGGAGTCGAGCGCTGTGTGAACGCTGGGCCTCGGGGCACGGCTCCGCTCGGGGACTTGGCACCCAGCTCCCGTGGTGTCCCAGGGCACCTGGGCACCTGCTTCCCTCGTGGCTCTGAGCCTTGCTCGTGGCCCTGGCAGAGCAGCCAGCTCCTGCGAAAACTCCCTTGGTGCCGCGGGGATGACGCTGCCCCGCGGGTGGCCCTGCCCGGGGTGCGGGCAGCACCAGCGGGCAGTCGCCCCGTGAAATTGTCGGCTGGGGACACTGGGCACCTGCAGCACCCCCGGGCAGGCGCAGCTGGTGAAAGGGTCATGGCCACGTGCGGGTGCTGTGGGGGCAACCTGCTCCTGGCGGTGCTGCATGCACCTGTGCATGGGAGCTGAGCGGGTGCCCGGACACGCCAAGGACCTGGGGTGTCCTCACCCACGCAAGGAGCTGGGTGCAGGTGATGGGGTGCAGGATGGGTTGGCTGGGGCTGCCTCCTGGAGGGGTGCGTGGCCMGGAGAGGGCTTCCCAGGAGGGTGCATAGTCCTTGGGGCATCCAAAGGGGTTAAGGGCTGCGTCTGCTTGTGGATGTCTGCTTCCCGAGTCCGCCCTGGCTCAGCTCTTCTCCGAGAGGTGCTCGGGAACATCTTGGAGAGAGCCTTGCGTGACAGAGCCAACTCACTCTCCTTCCAGGAGGGAAGATGCCGGCACRGTAATTACCCGCCGCTGCGTTGCTTTGTCACTCACTTGGACAGCAGGGTGGCACCTGGGGGATGCAGCGTGGCCAGAGGTGATGCTCCCTCCATCCAGCCCACCACTCGCCCAGGACCACAGTGCTGTGGGTTTCCACCCATGCCCAGTGCAGGCATGGGGCAAGGGCTGGCTGCAGAGGGGGGGATGGGGCTGGGCAGGTCTCCTCCCAGCGACACCAGAGGTGCCCCTGGATTTTGGGGTGCCTTAAGCCTCCCTGCACCCAGTCCTGCTCTGGCACCCGTGCTCCTCTCCCAGCCCCACTGGGGTCTCCCAGCTCTTTGCCCCAAACAGCCAATGCTGGAGGGACCCTGTGGGGCTACTGCTTGCTCCAGGCATGTCCTGGCCAGCACGTGSAGGAGACTCCTGTCCTGCTCCAGGCAGGACCTGGTCCTGTGCTCCCAGGAGCACTGTTCCCACTGCAGAGGRCTGGACCAGCGATGCTCCAAGTGGCCTCCTAGGAGGGGGCAGAAATGCCCAGGGATCAGGCTGTGGGCACTGTCCTCCTGTCGCCTGGGGCGGGTTTGGGGCTGAGCCTGCTCCCGGTGCCGCAGCATCCCTGTGCGGCGGAGCATCCCCGGCGAGGGGGCACCGCAGCCCGGCGCTGCGTCCCCGGGCCGGGGGGCTCTGCTTGCCCCTTCTCCCGCGGCGCCCCGGCCTCCCCCGTGCCCGCGGGCCGCGCCGGCACCGCCGCAGCCACTTGACGGCGGTGGAAGCTGCAGGGCTGAGCGCGCTGTAGGATGGATGGTTTTTCCTTTGGGGGTGGGGGGATGTTATCCCGGGAACCAGGTCACCGCGGCTCTCTTGGTGCTACCCGGGGACGAGCCGGCACTGCCGTAACCCCACGGAGGGTCGGGGCTCTCCGGGCCCCCCAGCTTCCCGCAGCACCTGGAGACCGCGCTGCCTCGGCGGGGGGGAGAAACAGCTGCCCGGGGGAGGGGGGGGGACGACCCCGTCCTGGTGCCCTTCGCCGGGGCCGCCGCTGCGGCTGCGGGCGGATTTACCGCAGGGCTCCCCGGGAGCGAGCGCCGCAGCTCCCGGACCCACCCAGGCGCCCCCGGGCACCGCTGCCGCGGGGCTGCGGTCCCCCCCCGGGCGGGGGGGGGTGTCTCCCGCACCGCTCCCCCCACGCGG
>NW_028186305.1:1317770-1321973 GCF_003343005.1 Rhea americana
TTAACCCGCGCCGCGCCGCGCCGGGCTGAGCCGGGCTGAGCCGGCCCCGCCCGCGCCCGCAGCCGCCCTGCGCTGGAGGGGGAGGGCGGGGAGTCGGGGCCCCAAATTGCCTTTGGGCTCTTGCGAGCCCCGGGCCGGCACCGCTGCTCTTGGGGGGGGGGGGTGTTGCGCCGCCGTAGCCAGCAGCTGCTGCGGAGTGAGGTCGTGTCCGCCCCCCTCCCATCCCATCCCATCCCGTCCCGTCCCCCTCCCCGGGGCTGGGAACGCGCTGCCGTTCCCAGGGCCCTCGCTGGCACCAGCTCCTCTCCCACATCTGGCAGGGGTCTTCTCCCACATCTGGCAGGGGTCCCCTCCCCATCCGGCGGGATGCAGCTGTGCCGGCCGTGGCCCACGTGCGGCACCCCGCGTGGGGCAGCCGGCGGCCGCGGGAGCCCGCGTTCGGCTGCCCGCACCCGCCTGGACTCCGCAGCCCCGTGCAGGGCGCATTCCTGCGGGGGTGATGCCACCTCACCTGGGGAGCTGCGAACGGGCTCCAACACGCGCCTCCCTTACCCAGGGCAGCGGCGACGGTTGTGAGAGGGACGGCAAACCAGAGCCCCCGGCATCGTGGACACCAGTGTCCAGGCCCCACTCGCCCAGCTGGTCCCAGTATCCACCAACGATGGAGCACGTGCATGTGCACCTCCCGCTGCCTCTGCAGCTTGGAGGCTGAGCGGGAAGCGAGCAAGYGATGGAGAAAGCTGGTGGCCCAAAACTCTCGGCGAGCTGCAGCTCAGCCCCAAACCTTGGATTCCCTCCTGGACACAGGTGCCCTGAGGTGTGCTACTTGCACAGGGCTGAGCCCGGTGCAGAYGCACCCGCGCAGCCAGGGCACGCCGGGCTGGGGCCGTTGCCGAGGGCCAGCCTGGCTCCAGCACCCACAGCCGGCCAATCTCCGCCAGCTGCCAGCCCGCTGCCTCCTTTCCTGGCCGTGTCTCGAAGGCGGCTCTGGACRGTTCAGTGGCGTAAGGCAAAGGGAAGGGTTGTCTAAGGAGGCTGGTGCAAGCAGCAGCGGTTCGACGGTTCCTGGTGTTCTGAGCATCTCAAAGAGCTATTTATGGATGGCAATTAGTGCGAGCGYCTTCCCGGGGTGGGAGAGGAGGGACCTGGCTCGCTCCCACTCACTTGCCCTCCCCGGCTCGACCCGCCACGGGAAGGTGACGCGGCAGTGGGAGCGGGCGCGTGCAGCCGGCGGGAGAGGCAGCTGCGCTGCAGGGCAATGCCCCGCGGGGAGCCTCGGGTGGCTGATACGGGGCGCGCTCCTTAAACAGGGGGGGGAACTCTGTGGCACTGCGGCCCTGCGCTCAGGCACATGTCGGGGGGGGGGCGAATCGGCTGTTTTTCAGGGTCCCCCTGCCTGGCACAGCCCCCCGCGACGTGCTGGTGCAGCCCGTAGCCGCTGGGGGAAGCTGCAGCCCTTTGCATTCAGCAGCGGCACCGGAGAAGCCGGTTTTCAGGCCTCCAGCCAGGCCCCGGCAGCTCTGYGCTCCGGGACCCTGGAGAAGGGAGTGGGAGCGATGCTGCGGTGGGAGCAGGCAGTGAACAGCGCCATGACTGGCAATGACTGCAAAGGCGGTGCCCTCCGGGACGGCATGGTGCAGGGCACCCCGGAGCCGGGCATCCACCCTTGCCTGTGCCCCCAGGGTGTCCCCATCGCGCGCTCAGCCTGGTGCTCCGCTGCCTCTCACAGTTGCCCCGTGCTCCTGCAGCATCCCGCTCCATGAGCTGAGCTGCAACGGTCTCAGCCCCAGCTGGCCGCACAGCGGCCAGGGTGTCCGAGCAAGGTGCGGGCCTGGCAGACACCGCTCCCAAACTCCTTCCCTGTGCTTGCACTGGCCCTTCTGAGCGCGCCGAGTTCTGGCAGATTTCCCCGCATTAAATCCACTCCTGCACCCACAGAGGCAGCTCTGGGTCACAGCTGCTGACACGGAGCAGGAACCTGGTCCTTATAGACAGGTAACCGCCTCTACGCGCTGCCTGGGGAGGCAGAGGCTAAACCACCCACCCCAGCTCCCGGCCAGTGCAGAGCTGTGTGGCCAAGGGTGCATAGTGCTCAGCACTGCAGCCCTGAGCCTGCTCCTCCAGTTTGGGACCATCCCTGGCTTCGCCCCATGGACAGATGTAAGGGAATGTGCAAACATCATGCTTGTAAATCCCCGTCCATTCATCGCCTGCCGCCGGCTGCTGCCTCAGGGAGCACCGGGGGCAAAGGCCATCCAATTCCGCCTTAAAACACTCACTCGGTGGTTTATTAATTCATTGCTCCCTGAGCTACGGAAGCACCTTCCTGGCAGTAACTCTATGGCCAWGGCAAAGGCCAGGCCCCGCTGGATGCGATCCGCCCCCAGCACCGGTGAGCAGAGGGCACCGTCTCCGGTCAGGATTTTGCTGCTGGCGYGGTGTTTGCTGCTCCTGCCAGCAGTCCTGGCACTGGAGCCGGCTTCCCCTCCATTCCCAGCTGTGGAGCCCTGTGCCGAAGGCTCCCACAGCTGCCGCCTGGAAGCAGCTGGGAAGCATCACCGCGTTTCGCTTCAGTAACATCACATCGGTCGAGGCTGCAGATGAGGGACCCGTCTGGGGACGTCGCAGCAGCTCGGGGAAGGTGGCAAAGCCGCAGCTGCAGCACCCCTGCCCACAAGCATGTGGGGCAAGGCCATGGGGACGGGGGCTGCTGCCCCAGCACCCCCCATCCAGCCTGGCCTGGTGGTCACTGCACGGCGCTGGCCCCGGGAAAGCCCCTGCCGGTGGCTGCAGCCTGGCAGTACCCTGCGCCGCGGCAGCGTGGGGTCCTGCCCCTCGCCAGGCTCCGCCGTCATGCTGCTTCAATTAAGCCCTCATTAATTTTTCAGTCCCTCGGAGCATCCTGAGAGAGGCAAGTTTGCAGCAGCGCTAATTGCTGTCTTCTCTACTTAAGCGTGCGATGAACAGTAGAGGATTGCCCAGCGCGGGGGGGAGGCTCTGCCCTCCCAGCCCCCAGGCAGGCTCACGGAGGGCAGATGCCTGGAGCTGGGGAGATGCTGCTGGGGTGACCCCAAATCACTCCCCGGTGTGGGGGTGCCCTGTGGGGCCTGGGCAAGGGCACAGCCTGGGGGGGGGGCTGCATCCGGTGGAGGGGGGTCCCAGCTCCCCCAGCCCAGGGCTGGCAGTGATGGGCAGCCATCGTGCTGCCGGTGGCAAATGGGCTTGGTGGCGCTGGGAATCCGCAGCACAGSGGGATGGCCAAGGTCACCAGGAAAAGCAGCCAGCAGTCGCCATGGAAACGCTTGGCATTTGTTTCTGGGAATCAGGGTGGTTTCCCTCTCCCTGTCTCTCCYGCTTTTCAGCTGCGATTCCTCCTCGCAGGAAGCGGCCAGCCCCAGCCCTTAACCCCGAGGCGGGGGCAGCCCCAGGGATCCTTTGCTCCGATATTTGGCAGGAGGCAGCCGGGCAGACCCCGGCCCTGCAGCCGAGGCATGTGGCAGGGGAGGGGGTCTGCGGCGATTTGGGATCAGCTGCGGCCTYGCTACCAGCTCCAGGAGCCAGGGCTGTCAGAGCGAGGGGAGCACGGAGGAGAAGGAGGTGGCACGGCAAAGCAGCTTGGCCTTGGGGCCGGGGTGACGTGTGGAGCCGAGCACCCGGCAGGTGCAGGGGGACAGAGCGGGAGGGTGGGCAGCGTGGGACAGTTAGGGCAGCAGGGTCCCTGCACCCGCCTTCCCATCCCAGCATCCTGCTGACGGTGTTGTGCTCGTCGTATCCCACCCCAGCATCCTACCCTGATATCTGTCTCAGCATCCCCATTCCAGCATCCCCATCCCAGCATCCCACCCCAGTATCCTAGTCCCAGCATCTCAACTCCAACATCTCACACTAACATCCCATTCCCAGC
Organism: Rhea americana; assembly: GCF_003343005.1. Classification (NCBI taxonomy): domain Eukaryota; kingdom Metazoa; phylum Chordata; class Aves; order Rheiformes; family Rheidae; genus Rhea; species Rhea americana. Next base: position 1,321,675 of record NW_028186305.1, read on the forward strand.
ATCTTCCTCCCAGCACCCCAGCACCCCCACCCCAGTAACCCAGTTCCAATATCTCACCCCAATATTCCAGTCCCAGTATCCCCACTCCAGCATCCCACCCCAATATCCCAGTTCCAGTAACCCAGTCCCAATATCCCACTCCAGTATCCCAGTCCCACTATACTGCACCCATATCCCAGCCCCAGCATCCTATCCCAGCATCCCACCCCAGTATCCCCCCAAGCCCCCTTCCCGCGTGCCCCCCGCCGCAGCCCCCCGGGTGATTGACAGCGCTCCCAGCCAATGGGCCGCCGCGCCGC
>NW_028186305.1:1322166-1328771 GCF_003343005.1 Rhea americana
CCGCCGAGCCGCCTCCGCCCGCCCGCGCCGTCCGCCAGGTAAGGGGCCGTCGGGGCTCCCGGGTCCCCTTCCTCCCCGGGAGCGGGGCTGCCGTCGCGGCTACAGCCGGTCCCACCTGGAGCTGGTCCCTTCGGGAGCGGGGCTGCTCCCGGAGCCTGTTCCCACAGGAGCGGGGCTCCCGTCGGAGCTGAGATCGTCCCGTCCCGTCCCCCCGCCCCCCGGGAGCCGGAGCCCCCGGGACTGGTGCTGTCCCGGGAGCCGGTTCTCGCTGGAGCAGAGCTCCCATCGGGGCTGAACGGGTCCCCCGGGAGCAGAGCTCCCGTCGGGGCTGAACAGGTCCCTTCAGGAGCCATTCCCTCCGGGAGCAGGGCAGCCGTCGGGGTTCAGGCGGGTCCTCCCGGGAGCCGGTCCCTCCGGGAGCAGGGCAGCTGTCAGGGCTGAGAGGGGTCTCATCCTGGACCCTCCCGCGGTGCTGGGAGCCCCCGGTGTGGGGTGCCATGGGGGCAGGTGCCCCGGGAGCTGGTTCCACTGGGCTCAGCCCAGTGCCCTGGGCTACCCCCGCYGTGGGTCTCCCTGCAGCCCCAGGGGCTGCTTCCCCCCAGCCCGGGCTTGGCTGAACTCATTCCCCCTCCCCAGCCCCATCTCTCCTGCAAGACGGGACCCTGCGCCCTTTCCTGTCTCCTCCTATGCAGTGCCGTTCCCTGGGGATGCTGGAGGAACCTCTCCAAGTCCCTTGCCCTGCTGGGAGGGGGGGAATCTTGGGGGGAACATCCATAGCAACTCCCCTCTGTGCCCCCTGTATCAGGGTCCTGCTCCAGCACAGCTACTTCTTCAGCTGTCACCCCAAGGGTGGCCCAGTATTGCCTCCGAGGGCAGGATCCAGCCCTCTGTCCTGTAGCTTGGTTGGTCTGGGCTCTGTGTCCTGCTTGGAAATAGGAATCGAGGTCTTTGGACCAGAAGAGCTTCTCACACCTTGGCATTTCTGGAGGTGAAGCTCGCAGGGTGGTAGCCGTTTAGGTGGGGAGCTTGTAGCAAAGGTCCTTGTCACTGTTGCCTTCTGCAAAAAGCTGCCTCTCGCCAGCCCTTGTGCAGGGCGACGTGGTCCGTGGTCCAGCGGGGCCAGAGGGAGACGCGGGAGGAAGAGGAAGACTCGAGCCTGGTACCTGGTAGGGAGGAATCACCTTCCCCGCTGTCCAGATAATCCCACCCCTTTGGAAGACGGGTAAAACATCTCTCTCCCCCYGCACTATTCAGGATATGGAAGGATTGATGGGTCCTGGCAGATCAGAGTGGGGCTGCAGTGCCGGCAGGGCTTAACTCCGCGAGCGTGCCCTGGGATCGGCGGGGAGGCTTTTGCCACCGTTCTCTGTGGTGCCTCGAAGTTTCCTTGGCTCTGATCACCAAGGGGCCACGGGTAAAGTCCTGCTGCAGCAGACTGGTGACAGATGCTGGTGGGATGGTGGAGCAGGAAGCAGCCTCTGTTGGAGGGATTAGCTAAGCGCGGGGCTGAACGTGAGCACGAGGAGCAGCCCTGGGCTGCTGGGGGAGGGAGGCTTGTGCCCAGCCCCAGGTGCCCCCGATGCAGAGAAGAGAAGGACCCCGAGGGGCTGGGGACGGAAAACTGCCAAGTCCCTGTGCCCGGGAAGCCAGGTGTGTGGAGCGGAGATGTGGCTTGGTCGGTCTCCAGGTGAACTTCTACTCAACTTTATGTGGAGAGAAACTCCAGGAGCCTCTTGGCTCACCATCTGTCGCTCCGCCGGAGCAGCGGCCGGCAGCCAAGGCTGTGTGGGAGCAGGCACGGCGCGTATTCGGAGCAGAATCACGCTTTGCCTACGCAGCGGCTGCCTTGCAGAGCGCCGGTGCGCCGTGCTGCGGGGCGGCCCGCGCAGAGCGGCTGCGTGGCAGCAGCGCCCTGCTCTCCGCGGGGCTGCCTGACCCCAGGAGCCAGCGCTGGCTGCGCCCTCCAACGCCTCGGCTTAGCTCGGGCCGCGTTGCTGCGGCTGCCGCGGTGCTGCAGGTCGGATGCTGCTGACGAGGTTTCTCCTCCGTTAACACACGCAGCAGGGCTCATGCTCCTGCGCACCCACGCAGCCCTCGCCGAGCAGGCAGAGACGCAGGGGCACTGTCGCCCTCATGGAAGGCAGCTGAACATCGTGAGCTGGTAAAGCGTGTGATGAGTTATCCCAGGTCCTCAGGCTCTTTCTGAGCGTTTCTGCGCCAGCACAGAGGAGGGAGTCAAGGCGAAGGGAGGACTGAAGGCCACAGTGCTGGCTGCAGTGGGCTCCTGCCTGCTCCAGCAGCAAGGGTTGTGGTTGAATGTGGCACCAAGCCTAGCTCTGGTGCTGCAGTCGCTGTCCCAGCATTCTGCAACTGTATCCGTGTAACGGGCCGGCTGGTTGGGCTCGTTGCAGCAGACGAGGCACTTGAGATCAGCAGGTACCATGCGGCAGGATGCTGCCCGAGCAGCACCAGCCTTCCCTGTTCCCAGCACGAAGGAGCTGTGTGTTTCCTCTTCCGGAGTCAGCGATGGGGAAACACAACAGTAAGCTGGCACCGGAGATGCTGGATGACCTGGTGAGGAGCACAGAGTTCAGCGAGCAGGAGCTGAAGCAGTGGTACAAAGGCTTCCTCAAGGACTGTCCCACTGGCATCCTCAACCTGGAGGAGTTTCAGCAGCTCTACATCAAGGTGGGCCTGGCTGCAGGATGGGGTCTGTGGTCCCAACACKGTCCTCAGGAACAGTGGCAAGACCTTTAGCCCTATGGTTACAGCAATGCTGAGCTCCAGGGCTGGGGGGCTGGTTCASGACACTGATGCCCTGAGGATGTGATGTTTATCTGTCCTCCACATTGAGCTCCCCCTCCCCGTTTAGATCTCTCTCTTCTCTCCTCCCTGCAGTTTTTCCCCTACGGAGATGCTTCTAAGTTCGCCCAGCACGCTTTCCGCACCTTCGACAAGAACGGTGATGGGACCATTGACTTCCGGGAGTTCATCTGTGCCCTGTCTGTCACCTCCAGGGGGACCTTTGAGCAGAAACTCAACTGGGCCTTTGAGATGTATGACCTGGATGGAGATGGGAAGATCACACGTTTGGAGATGCTGGAGATCATTGAGGTACTGGTGACATGGGCTATATGTGGTGGTAGGCTCAGCCCTGACTGGTCCTGGGCACAAGGATGAATGAGCCTAGAGAAACAGCCAGGCAGCTTACTTTGACCTGCTGGGTTTTTGGTGTTTTTGCAGGTGCTCGAAGTCCAGTGCTTAAAACTAGCTTAAAACTAGAGGTAACCTGCYTTCTCCAGGCTTTTAAAAATATTGGGCCCCTTCTGGCACCACAGAATGGGTTTCTCTGGCCATAACCTTGGGTGAAAACAGCCCTGGGGGTGCACATGGGTGTAGCTGTGCAGAAGCACATGAGTGGGTGGCAGCAAGGGTAGGAATCCTGTGCCTGCCTTGTCCTGGCACCTTCCGCCCAGCCAGTGCTCCAGCTCYGGCACTTTGTTCCTCTTCTTGCTGCAGGCCATCTACAAGATGGTGGGGACTGTGATCATGATGAGGATGAACCAAGATGGGCTGACTCCCCAGCAGCGTGTTGACAAGATCTTCACAAAGATGGACAAGGACAAAGATGACCAGATCTCCCTGGAAGAGTTCAAGGAGGCAGCGAAGAGTGATCCCTCCATCGTCCTCCTCCTGCAGTGCGACATGCAGAAGTAGAGCCTGGAGGGCTTGCCGCTGGACTGGTTGAAGCCAACTTCTGCTCCCCRTGATGGTTTCTACCCCTGTTGCCTAATCTCCCATCCCTGCCACATGCATGCTGCTTCCCGGAGCTTTACTCAGTGCCTGGTGGCACAGATCTGCTGGGGAAACTGTTTTTCCCTGCTCTGCTGAGTCCCTCCATGTTGCTTAGCCCCAGATGTGAGCTACACTCCATCCTTCCTGCCAGCCCCCTGCCTCGCTCCTTGCTGCGTCCTGGGCACGGTCTGCCTGGTCCAGAGACTGCGGTTTTCCCTCAGCTGCTACCGCCTGCTCCAGATGTCACCAGCTTGAGCTTGCCCCATGGACCAGCCGCCTGCCAGGAGCCTCCCTGCTCCCCCAGGGTGACGTGCGTAAGGCAAACTGCTCCAGCACCCCGGCTGCTCCGCACTCCCTCTGCTCTTCCCAATGGCTCCACCTGACCTGTTTCATCCTAAGCTTAAACCAGCTTTTTTTTTCACCCAGCGAGGCATGGGAGCCTTGTGTGCACAGAGTGGGACGGAGCTGCGGTGGGAACAGGTGTCCCCAGACCGGAGGCCACAGAGAGGTGCAGATGAGCCCTACACACACGGAGCCTCCTGGGAAGTGTGCGAGGACRCAGCGACTCGGCACGAGAAACGAAACTGCGCCTCCCTCCTCTCCCAGCCCAGCCCGCTGCCTCCATCCCCCCCGCCACAGCAGGAATATTGTCACGGATCAGTGTGTAGTCTGCATGTTGCAGTGTCRATGACTAGTATCTGTTAGGCGACTGTGAAGTTGTTATATATTTTTTTTAATGGAAAAATAAACTGCATCCCATGTGTGGCTCTCCTGGCCGGCTTACTGAGGGGCATCATCCTGCTGTTGCTATCTAGGGGGGGGCTGGATGACAGTGCTGTGCTCCTGAGCATCACTTAAGGKCTTGTCTGAGGCTGTGAAGCCCCAGGGGACGGAGAAGCCCAGGTCTCGGGGGAAGCACCGCGGGGCTCAGCCTGGGTACCACTGAGGACGACGGAGAGCACGAGCCTTTGGCTGTGCAGGTAGCRTCAGGGAATAACATCATCTCCTGGGGGGTAGGACCAGCAATCCTGACCACTGCTGGAACTGGGTCTCACGCCTTAACTGGGAGATGAATGCGGCCATCCCCTTCAGGCAGGGCTGTGCGCAGGCAGAGGTGCTGGTCRCTTTGTGCAGCACCTGGCTGTCCTGAGCCCTGACCTGGGCTGGTGTCCCAGTGCCAGCAAGACTGGGACCTGCTGTTGCTGTGTGTCTTGCCTTCTCTTCTCCAATCCTATTTTCCCTTTGCAGTTTTTCCTCTGTGTTTTTTCTCCATCACCAGCCTGCAGAGATGATGCCCAGCAGTTGCTGCTAGGGAGCCCTCAGACTCTCACCAACTTTCAACACTCCTCTGTACTGAAGCAGGCAGGTCTGGCTCCCCGGCAGAGGGACGGGAGCTGGGATCCCAGCGGCAAGCGAAGCCAGGCCACGCGGCTCGGCCCAGCCTGCCTGGCTCCAGCTCGCGGGGTGGTGCCTGGCTCTGCTTGGACCCTGCAAAGCACCCGAAGCTCATGTCCTGCGGCAGCCAGCACCTGAGCACAGGGATGGGAAGGGCTCGTAACTGTGGCAATGTACATGTATTTTTAAGAGCGTTGCCTCGGTTGCTTGGTGAGCAGCAGTTGCACAGGGAGAGCTCTGTGGACGCTGGATTTGTCTGGTCTTGCTTGCCCGGTCCGTGCAGGAGCGTGCGTGTGTATTTGTGGCTCAGCGGTGCCTGGCAGAGGAGGGATCCTGCAGAAGGCTCATGCTGTGAGCCTGGGAACTTGCCAGAGACGCTGTCTAAAAGGGCAGGACCTTAAGCTTGGGAGGGGACGCCGAGAATAGCCTCAGTTATCCCTGGCCCTGCAGAGCTCCTGCTTCCCTTGGGGCCACCTGGCATGGGTGCGCTTCAGTATTTGCCGGTGGGGACCTTGGGAAAGGGAGTCTTCGTGGAGGCTGAAATGACGTTAAACACTCAGAAAGCTCTGCTGCCTCCCTCCAGGCACCGCCCCGCGCCAGCGAGGGATGGTGGGGTCCTCCACCGCTTGGCCCTTCCTGGCTGGCCGGTTTTGATCTTCAGGGCTCACACTGGGTTCCCCAAGGGCCTCTGCATCACGAGATCAGTCTGGTGCAGTTTTCAGTCTAAACTGAAAGCCAGGGTTTACCTTCAGCCTCCTACAGCTCTGGGGCTGGATCCAATCCCACCAGTGCTCATGGGAGACCATTTAGCAGATAGCTTTAATTAATATCAGCAATCATTCTATTAACAAGCGCACAGTGCAGCTTACTCTGGGCACAGAGCAGGGAGCGAGCTCTCGAGTCACACCGTGACTCACCATGCAGCCGGCCACCGCCGCGGCCGCTCCGTCGCCTCCAGCTCTGCGGGCGGCCGCTCCCGCGCCCGTTCGGCCGCCCCGATCCCAACCCGCCTGGCACCTCGGCTGCACCCCCCTCCCCTTGCACGGATCCCCCACACAGGGGACAACATCGCGGTCTGGCGGAGACGGTGCTGGAGCGAAGCCTTCGCCGCTGCTGCTGCACTGCGTGAGCGTGGGCAAACCCGGCTGCTCCGAGATCCCGCAGCAGCTCTCGTGCTGAGACGGCGCTCGTGTCCCCGTGGGGTCTCCTGGTGGCCTCGCGTCCTCCCCACACCTCTGCTAAAGGCGTGTGTCCCCCCCCCTCCCCAGCCGTGTCCCTTCGGCGGCAGCAAGGCGCGGCGCTTTCCCGCACCCAGGGGCTGCCGGAGCGGCTGCGGCGCCCCGTCCCCAAGGGGGTCCCGGGGGGCGGCGGGGCCGGAGCCCCGCGGCGGTGTGGCCGCGAAGAGGTTAACGCGC
>NW_028186305.1:1329124-1354561 GCF_003343005.1 Rhea americana
GAGCTGGGCTGCGCTCCTTCCCCCCCCACCCCCGGCAGGCGAGCCCCGGGCTGGGTGCGAAGCGGCCCCTCCGGGTGTCCCCGGGTCTCCCCAGGTGCCCCGTCTTCTCCAGCTCTCCTGCAGCCCGCCCCGGGCCCTCTCCAGGTCTCCCCAGGTGCCCTGTCCCTGCTGGGTCTTYGGGGTTCCCCTGGGTACCCCCCTCTCCTCTAGGTCCTCTGAGKGTCCCAGGATCTTCCTGGGTCTCCCCAGGGGTCCACTCCCCTTGCACTTCTCTCATTGCAAGTTCCCCTCCTCCTTCAGATCCAGGGAGGTCCTCCCCTGGGTGTCCCTGAATCTTGCTGAGTGTCCCTGTATCTCCCCTCAGTCCCCCTGTKCCTTTCTGGCTCCCTAGGGAAGCCCTGGGTCTCTCCAGATGCCTCTTCTCTTCCACATCCCTGGGGTTGCCCTCAGTCCTCCTGGAGTCTCTCTGAGTCTCCCTGGGTTCATGCAGGTCTCTGGGGAGCTGTGGGGTCTCTCTGGCTCTCTGGGCTGTTACTAGGCTCAGATGTCCTTGCACAGTGGCTCGGTGCTCCACGAGCTGCTTGTGCCCTGCACCAAGGCAGGAGGCTGGGCCAGGGGCCAGGGCTGGCCGGGACCCCCGTGCAGACCAGGAGGATGGGGCAAGGCAGAGGAGGGGGACAGTCCGGAGGCCAAATCCCTGCCCCAGCACAGCGTGGTGTCGCYGGGGGCACAGCCAGCCCAGTTGAGCTCCCCGTGTCTCTCAGCGATTAAGGCAAAAGGCTGCGTTATCTAACCAGGGTTTAAAAATGGGAGCGCCTGTGAGCGCTGCTGTATCTCGGAATAGCTGTGGCAGCGCCACGCGGGCAGCCTGGCGGGGACGGCTCCTGGGGCCGTCTGGCCCGGGGACCCYGCGGCCTGCGTGCCGCCCAGCTCGTGGTCCCCCTCGTCGGGGCTGCGGACACCCCCGCAGCACAGGGCACCGCGGAGCTGCGGCCTGGAGCAAGGTCGGGAGTCTCGAGTTGCTGGGTGCCCTTCTGTGGAGAGACGGTGCGTGCGTGACAGCTCCGGGAGAGACGTCTGAGACTGCAGCTCTGCAGATCCCAGCTCTGAGCATCCTGGATCCTGGAGGGGAGAGGGGGGCAGCCCTCTGTGCTGGCGGGATGCACCTCATTTTTCACACCACGCTTCAAATCCCTTGCCATGTTATCTGAGCTCCTCTTCCTCACCAGCTGATCATTTCTCTTTCACTAGTGGGGAAACTGAGGCACGGCAATGTGATTTGCCTGCGCTTGTGCAGCAGTCTGCTGGCCAAGCTGCGGTCCAGGCGGGCACTCGGTCCCCACGGCCCGGCTGTGCCCTTGTCCGGGACTGAGGCCGGTCCCGGCGGGTCCCAGCCAGCCCCATGCCCTCAGCGTGGGCCGGCTGGGAGGTGCCCGTGCCCGCGCGGCTTGGCTGCCCTCGCGCACAGCTGGGCTGCCCTGCCAGGCAGCTGTCGCGCCTCGTGATGGATGGCTGCACAGCGCTTTTCTGTATTATAAATAATGTGCTTTAAGAACTCAAACATCCCAGCCATTGCCTTGAAATTTAATCTGGTCCTGAGCAGGGGGCTTGCGGCTTCCCGGAGCTCTGTAGCACAGGGGGGAAATGGAGTTTGCTGTTGTCTGTCTTTGTGCTGTGCATTTGCACCCCTCTGCGTGTTGGGTCTGTCTGTCCCCTCAGCCGTGCGTCCCCGATCTGGGTAGGAGCAGGACACGAGCTGGGAGCTGCCCCTGGCTGGAGCTGGGCCATGAGGTGCAGGGAGGCCGGGGGAGGCRCCTGGGCGCAGCGGTGCCAACTGGGGGATCTGCTAACGCTGTGTCCCGAGGAGTGCCCGGGCTCCCCACTTTGCAGGGGTCTCCGCTCTTCCCACACCCTGGCTCTCGCGCCTGCCCTGGGTCTCGCTCCATGAGTCAGCCATGGTGGGAGGYCAGCCATGAGGCTTGTCACTCTTCAGCAATGTGGAAAATGTCCCCCAGCCTCTCCAGTGACGCTGCTCGGGAGCAGAGGCCAGGCTGATGGGAGCCACTTTCCTCTGGTCATGCTTCTCTAGGTGCCCCACTTGTCCCCATCACTACTGGTACCCTGGGCCTACGAAGGCCTCTCTGGCTTGCTAGGGTGCCTCATTTGCTGGATTTTGCTGTAGGTGTTGGTTGCAGTGATTTGTGGCATGCTTTAGATGTGATGGAGACCATACTTGACCCTGCACCAAGCCCGCCCTCTCCTCTTTCTGCATCCAGTTTTCCCATCTGTATTTGAAATTGGCCACAAGGACTTTGGCTTCTGTGACATCCAGGGAAATACTCAGAGCTGCAAGAGTTCGTCCAAGTTCTTAGGATCAAGATTGATCCGACAGATTCAGCTCCAGGCAATGCAGAAGTCTGTTGCATTGGGGCTGCAGATGGAGTGCCCACTCAGCTCAGAGCCAGCCAGAGAAGGCCTCCAGAGATGGCAATGGGAGCTGCTGCCAACCTGGAGCTCCCCAAAAGGTGATCCAGGTATTCTGGATGCCATCTCAATGCACCACTGCCCRTGTGTGCTGCCAGTGTCTTCCCTGGACAAGCGCTTCCAAGCGGGGCTTCCTCCTCTGCATGGTGCATGCTCAGAGGAGATGTCTGTCTGGGCACTGACATCATGGGCATCCAGGCCCCTCGTGCATGTCTCAGGCACATGTAGGATGTCCAAATGTCTGCRTCTAATCCTTAGGGGGCTGCTTAGGAATTGCATCCGATTACGGGGCTGATTTAAAAGCCTGCCAGCTGTTGGCATGTTATCCTCTGCAGATGCATTTCCAGTCACTGCTGGAATCTGCCTTTGCCCAAGAACTGGGGCATTGGGGTCTGCGATGGGCCTTGCACTTTATGGAGCCACACACTGCTAGAAAGGTCACTAATGCTCTTGAAAATGAGGTTTGGATGTGATGGACCTTTGGAGGGTGGGCCAAGGACTGGCATTTCTCTTTTGAGGACAGAAGACATTCAGCCCGGCTGTCTCAGGCTCTGGTTGTGCAGGCATCTCCATCTCATCTGTGCTTGCAGTGCTGCTGAAAGCGATTGTGGGAATGTGGGTTTCTGCTACAATAAACACAGCTCCAGGGATCCTTCAGGGCACTTGTCCCCCGGGAGGGCAGCGAGGACCTGCAGCCAGAACCCAGCGGGCCTTCGAGGCACGGGGGCTGGGAGGGAACCTTTCCCTCACCCCATTCTGTCCTTCCAACGCTTTCATTAAAGGTACCCTTAAYGTTACTTGAGGGTCAGGATGGGACTGGACCTGGCCCTCCTGTGCGAAGGGAGGGGAGAAGAGCTGACTACAGCCCCGCAAGTGCTGCGTTCAGTTGGGTTCGGACGAGCAGAGCTGCATGGCCACTTCCTAGGGTTTATACTCGATGAGCTTTAACTGACCTTAACTGACCTTGGCCAGCCTTGGCTGGGGCTCTGAGGATGAAGCAGTGTTTGTTATTCAGGTCCAGGGGTCGGAGCAGAGGAAGCCGGAGCAGGAGGCTGCCTCRGCATGGGGTCCCGGGCAGCCCCACGGGCGCTCGCAGGACTAGGCGCTGGCAGATAATTGTATCGTTTATTGCCTGGTTCTTTTACCGCAGAAGTGGGAGTTGGGCAGCGGCGGCGGCGCTGAGCTCCTGGCTGACTCGAGCCCGTGATTGCTGCGTTGCCATGGGTGAATATTGTATATTTGTAATGGTTCAGCTCTTCGTCTGCGCAACGGAGATAGCGATGTTGCCCGATCCCCAGGAGGGCTGCAAGTGAGACTCCCCCCTCCCTCCATGTGTGCTTTCCGTTTAAAAACGAAAGGCACTCTTCCCCAAAGCTGAGATGTTTCACAGGCAAAGCGGGATTTGTTGAGCTCTTTGCAGCCCTTTGATGGGGGAACTGAGGTGCTATGGTTTCCATAGTGCCGTGACTTTTAAAGCCAATTTTTCAATGCAGTAATGATCATCTGCAGTAATAGTGAGGATGAAGAAGCAGCCAAACAGCCTTAGAAAGGGAGTGCTTCCAAATGAAACCTCTGCTTCAAAGGGATGTCAAAATGAGGCTCCTTCCTTCCAGGGCAGAATTGCCTTATTTCTTAAATGTCAGCGTTTCCMAGAGAACAGAAGGGCTGTTCCAGCCCAGCTGGAGCTGTGAGCTGAATTAATGCCTGGGTGAGACTTTCCTGCAGAAAATGCTCCTATGGTGCAATCTCCCTTGGTGGCAGGAGTGAACAGGATCCAGCAAGTCCCATTCCTGGCAGCCAGGCTTCCCAACTGCAGGGTGCTTGGGGCTCCAGCAGCCCACGCAGGGGCACAGTTGGGCCCTGAGCTTATGGTTATTTTTATTGCTGTGTTTATTACCTCTTAAATTAACCTCCTGGAGGCTTGTGCCTTTAAATGGCAGGGAAGGGACCTTGAGCAGCCTGCTACCATTGCGCAAGGTGCCCGTACTCTTGGCACCCGGCAGCGCAAGGTGTGTGCCGCAGGCAGGCAGAGATGCAAATTCAGGCTGGGCATCCAGTAAGGAGGCTCATGGCCCTGCGTGTRTGTCTGGTCCCTCTGCACATGCCTCTGTGCTGTGCGTGATGCTGACCTAGTTTCCCCGCTCAGGAGCCTCTTGCGTGGCTGGTTGTGGAGGATGTGCTTCCCTGCAGTCCATCGGGGACTGGAAGGTGGGAGTGGATGCCTGGCAGCGTGCTGCCAGCTCTCCTACTTACCCGGACAAGTAACTTAGATCTGCAGTGACTTGGGAGCTGTGCAAAGCAGCTGAATTCCTTGCTGAAGGCTAATGGCCGGATGTGCCAAGACCTTTAACAGTTGTTAATATTTTCAGTTAATAAATAGCCCATGACACCAAAGTGAAGACTTGGCCCATGACAAGTTAATAGCTAAAACTCAGCAGTTAGCTAGACTTAAGAWGAGGGCCTGACTGTGGCTCACTTAATGGAGCAATGCTGCTGTCCCCACTGCTGTTGCTGTTTGGTTTCTGCATGCATCTAGATGAATGTGTCCTGTGGGTTAGTCACCTTTTTCAAAAGAGCTAGTCAGAAAGAGGATCTTACTTCTCTACAAATGCAGTGGGAAAGGGATCCCTATGGCCACAGCGATGTTCTCAGCCTGAGTTAATCTGTATCTAGTCCGATCCCCCACAGTTTAATCTGCTTGCTGTGGATTTTGGATACTGATGCGGCCTTGGAGACATCTGGGGCCAACGGACTGCACTGTGAGGCTGGCCCTGGGCGTCCTGGTGCTGGGAACAGCATGGGGACTGCCACTGACTCATTCCTGGGTGCGTCCTTGTGCTGGGTAGGATTGGCAGAGCAAGGATCAGGGCAGAGCAAGCCCAGCCCTGTGGAGAGAAAAGCTCCTCAAGGTAGATGGGGTAACTCGTCCCTTTTGGTTTTGTAAAGCCCAGCCCTGTAGGCGAGGCAGGAGCTTGAACTTTGGAGGGCCTGGGCRTGCAGAGCTGGCTGGCAAAGATATACTCCCACYTCTGAGCAAACATCTCTGCTGAAGGGTTATTCACCMRGGCAATGTGGTATGCATGGATCCTGAAAATTATGGAGGAACTAAGGTCAAGGTGTTTCTGAAATGCTAACTACCTGGATTTTTCCCAGGCTCCCTGCAGAGGTGCACCCTCCACTAGGCACCCAAAGGCTGCAGTAGTTCAGGTCACAGCTCATCTTGCAGGCAGTGCGGGGGAGAAGGGCTCACCATGGACACCTTGGCCTTGCTGGTCCCCCTCCAGCTCTGCAGCCCAGGGAGGAGCTGGAGCAGCTTTGCTGTAGCCATCTCCTCTCACTTAGGCGCTTGTGGTTAGCTTGGGAATCATCCCCTGTGCAAGCCCCCAAGCCCTCTCAACCCCTGTGTTTGGGAAACTCTCCCAAACAGGGGGAGTCTCTGGCAGTTCAGGACAGGGCTGCCTGCACCATGGTCCCCTTTCTGGATTTGCTGTCCTGGGTGCAAGTGATTTCTTGTTGGTCACCAGTAATGAATTTGTTTTCATACTTGCATTGAGTGATAGAGATTAACACCCTTCTGCCCTCTAAGGAGAGAGAGAGTGAGTATTGTGGGAGTCAAGATGAGCCTGACTTTTCTGGTGTCCCTGTTCTTGCTGCCAAGTCCCGCTAGAGGCCCCTTATTGACTTCAGTGGATTTTGGATCAAGCCCTCAAATGTTAATGACTCATAAATCAATGCTTGCACCACCTGTTTGTCATGTTTCCGCCCACAATAGCTATATCAAGTGTTTTGTAAGCCAAGCTGGCATGGGCTGTTTGTCACATCTGGACTGTGTTGTGGGAGTGCAGAGCTGGCTGAGCCACAGTGTGGATATATATATTTTTTTTCTCCTGGCTGGAGAGAAGAGCTGCACTAACTCCCTGTGCATGGGGGAGAGTGGTTCTCCAGATGCGGTGCCTTGGGTTTGGATGTGTCCCAGGGACTTCTGTTTGTGGTGGGAGAGCTGGGCATGGGGCAGGCAGCAGAAAAACGGCCTCAGGGATCTCACACGTGTCAGGATGATGTTTCAGGGTGTATCCAGGGCTTCATCTGTTGAAGCATTGCAAGATCAGAGTTGCAGCTGCACCATTCATACGGCAACCTTTCAAAAGCTGTGCTGTGATTGCTACAAACGTACAGTCAGTGTCATCCACCCTGTGCCATGTCTGAGCGTGGCCTGTCGTGTTCAAGGCCAACAGACGCTGCAGGGAGGCAGCAGGCACCRATTTCTATGCGAGATGCTCGTAGTCGCGTAGTTGGGGGATGGACATAGGCAGGCAGCTGACTTGGACCCAGCTGAAGAGCGCAGGGAATATGAGCAGCTCTGCCCACATGGGCCATGGGAGTGAGGACACCAAGCCCGGCACYGTGGGGTGGGCTGTGCTGGCAGGAGCCCTGGCCCGTGGCCGTGCCCCTACTTTCTCTCTCTGCCACGCAGCCGAAGCCCGAGAACGCCATCACCATCGCAGTCTCATCGCGGGCGCTCTTCCGCATGGAGGAGGAGCAGAAGATCTACAACGAACAAGGAGTGGAGGCCTACGTGAAATACCAGCTGGACCACGAGAATGAGCCCTTCCTCCCCGGCGCTGCCTTCCCCTTCGTCAAGGTGAGCACTTGCCCACCAAGCCAGGCTGCCTGGTAACTCTGGGGCACAGGGAGGATTCGGGGCAGGCTCCGAGGATGCCTGGTAGCTGGTATCGGCATCACAGCCCTCACCTGTAACCTTTGGGGAGTGTGGGTATGGCCAAGCACCCGCATGGGGAAGGGATGGGAAATGAAACAGCATGTTGGAAACACGGTAACCACAGAAAAACCTTCTGGTAAGTGGTGTGCCTCTTCCAGGGCTGAGGAAATGCTGACTTTTCCAAATTGCCCAAGGACTGAAAAATTATCTCTTTGGGTCATATTTGAAGTTTCCATTTAGGGAATTCTTGATCTCCTTTTTTTTTTTTTTTTAATAGTCTTGCTACAGAGCCTGCTTCTAATTTTGACATGTTGAAATGAAACGTTTCAAATTTTACAAACATTTTCCAATTTCTGCCCAGCTCCACTGGATTTGGCATTCTTTCATCTGCCGGCCCTTGCTGAAGTGCTCTCTTGCCTATTCCCAATAAACAAATTGACTCAGTGGGGAGAGACTTGTTTCATTGTGGGTTGCTTGAAAAACATTTATATGCAGCTTCAAGCTAATTTAGCCTTATCTTCTAATGAAAACTTGAAACTTGTTGTGTTTGAAAACAGAGTGGCTGGAGGTTTATTTTTCCCCAAATCAGTCTGTCTTTTTTTTCCCAGCTAAAGCGGTTTGCTCATGTCAGCATGGCTCAGAGTGTAGCTGGGGTTGGGCCAAATCCCTGGTTTTGATGAACACAAATGTTTTGCTTGGTGAGAGCTGTGGGTGGGGGCTGGCATCCAGGGCTCAGTGACCCTCCCTCGCCCTTGGGTGCTACAGGCGCTGGAAGCTGTGAACATGAAGCTGCGCGAGCTCTACCCTGACAGTGAGGAGCTTTTTGACATCGTCCTCATGACCAACAACCATGCCCAGGTCGGGGTTCGCTTGATCAACAGCATCAACCACTATGGTAAGCTCAGAGCAAACCCATCTTTTGAGCAGGAGCTGCTGGCTTTTAGGCAGGGTGTTCTTGCTTGGCAGTAAGATAAGGAGATGTTCTCCTCCATCTCTTCCATCAAACCACCCACTGGTGGTTTCTCCAAATTTTCCTGGTCTTTGAGTGGAAGCTGGCTGGTGATGCTGATGAACAGGCTGTCTATGCCAGTACCAAAATTGGCCCCCATCCTACTTGCTGTTGGCTCTTGGGAGGCCACAAGGAAGCAGTGTCCAGGCCCTCTTGGGGGTGGTGAGACTGACTCCAGTGTCCCTCTGTCCTCAGGTCTGTTCATTGAGAGGTTCTGCATGACGGGAGGGAACAGCCCCATTTGTTACCTCAAGGCCTACCACACCAACCTCTACCTCTCCTCTGATGCTGAGAAAGTGAGTGGGGCCATTGAAGAGGGTGAGTCCAGGGTCTGGCTTTGGGTGGCAGAGGGGGGAGCCAGAGCCTGCAGGGGGTTGGTGCTAGAAGCCATAGCTTCTGTTTTGCTCTGCAGTTGAGGCCTGCCTTGCCTCACATCCCATCAAGGGTGGGGCATCCTTGATGTTCCACGGAGTCTCTAGTTTGCATGGAAATAAGGATTTCCTCAAGCTCCACAGCTCCTCCAAGGCAAAGATGCTGTTCTCCCTGCCCTTAACTTTTGTATGCAAAATGAGTTCTGTCATTTAGGAACTTGTCTGTGCTGTAAGAGGTTTTGGGGTGTCTGCATCCTTCAGGGCCATGCTGCAGGCACTATTTGTTGTGTGCATTTCATTGCTCTGTTTGCTTCCAAGCCATCGTGTTTTGCTCTGCTACTCCACAGACGACCCCTGAGGCTGGGCCCTTGGATAATTGCCACCTCTCGCCTTGCACTTTATCTCTGCAGGGATCGCTGCAGCCACCATCTTCAGCCCCAGTAAAGACCTGGAGGTGTCAGAGAACCAGCTGCGGGTAGCATTTGATGGTGACGCTGTTCTCTTCTCGGATGAATCAGAGCAGATCGTGAAGGCTCATGGCCTGGACATGTTCTTTGAACACGAAAAGGCTCATGAGAACAAGCCTCTGGCCCAGGTAGTGTTGAAGGGTCCTGGTATGGGGTAGTCAGAGAGCCTCTGGCAGAGAGACAGCCCAAGGGATGTTCTTGCCTCTGGGAACAAGCTGGGGCTCAGCACGTGGAAGGCTGGCAAGCCTGGCCCTATCAGATTTGGCCCCAGGGACGATTGCAGCTGGACCCTCATTCTTTTCTAGGGGGAGTAGAGTTTAGACAGCACTGGGTGGAGGAGAAGGCATAACGGTTTCTTGGGTGATGGTTTCCTCTTGCTTTGGCAGGGACCCCTGAAGGGCTTCCTGGAGGCCCTGGGGAAGCTGCAGAAGAAGTTTTATTCAAAGGGCTTGAGGATGGAGTGTCCTATTCGCACCTACCTGGTCACTGCCAGGAGTGCTGCCAGCTCAGGAGCCCGAGCTCTAAAGACTCTCCGCAGCTGGGGCCTGGAGACGGATGAAGCTTTGTTCCTGGCTGGGGCTCCCAAGGGGCCACTGCTGAAGAAGATCCGGCCGCACATCTTCTTTGATGACCAGATGTTCCACGTGGAGGGAGCCAAGGAGATGGGCACTATTGCTGCCCACGTTCCTTATGGCATCGCCCAGAAGCACAAGCGGACGGCACAAGAGAAGCAAACCCCRAACAGCAAGTAGTGGAGCTGGCTGGTCCCGTAGCCCTGGGCGCATGCCCGTGCGGGCTGGCGCACTGCACAGACTTCGCTCTGGGCACCATGCACTGAGTTAGGTCGTGGTCTGCAAGGCAGAGAGCATCTGCCCTGGTGAGCATGAGGTTATTCCTTAGCTGGAGCCTTGGCTGGGGCACAGTGGAGAAGGGAGTTAATGAAAGGCGGCTTTTTGCCTGTATTTTATTTTATTTTTATTTTTTTTTGCAATGTTGTGACCTTGTACTGCTGGACTGCTGGCCCAGTGCTCTTCCCTGCCCCATTCCTTGTGGGGCTGGAGGCTGTCCCTCATTGGGCAGCCCCATGAGCTGTTTCCCTGTTTGTACACGCTCTGCACATGCTTCAGGCAAAATCTCTGAAAATGGATCTCCCCTTTCTTGGATGGTTTGTGCCAGGCAGGCTTAACTTATTGGCATTTTTTTTTTAAATGAGAAATTTCCAATCCAAGTCCTTGATTTAAAAAAAAAAAAAAAAAAAAAAGTTCAGGCTGAACTATTGTTCAGCTGGAACTGTTGTGCAGCTGGAAAGTTGCATGCACTCAAAAACCTTCTTGCAGCTTTGAAACAAAACATTGTCTCCTTTAATTAAATTTAAACCATAACGCTGTTCCTTAGTGGGAACCCCACTGAAAGATTCACCCTCTGTTTTCCAACCAGAAAATCTTTCAGGTCTTTGCCCTTCCAAGATTTGACAGGGCAACAACTTTCCCTTCATGTGCTAAAATTTGGAAAAATAGAAACAAGCACTTGCTTTCCTGCTTGTTGCTTTGGGCCMATTTACTGTTGTCTCAGAGTTTTAAAGTTGAGTTTGACAATTACAAAAGTTAGCACTTAAATATCTCAGTAAGGCGTCCAAGCCCAGCCCTTGTATGTGCTTTCCAGGGCCTCAGACACATGCCTATGATTTGAATTAAGTTAAAAGCAGGCCCTAATATATTAAGGACAGCATTTGAAGTCTGTYGGGTTAATTTGTAGAGAATTTGAGCCTGGGGAGGGTTAATTAAAGGATTTATTTTTCTATAAGCTGGGTCCATAGATGCTGATAATCTTTTCTCCTCGATTTCTTAAAACCTCTGGTATTTCTGAAAATAGACACCTGTGCTAGTGACGCTGTGAGAAAGAACTAAATCCCTGATTTAAAAACAGGAAGAGAAATCAATTGGAGAGCTGTTCCAAAATCAGTGTGAAAGTCRCTCTGACGTTATTGCACAAGGCCTTGTCCTCAAGGACGCTCTCAGGATAACTTTTTTTTTCTTGAATTACTTATTTCTTGTGCTGTCTTCCTAGGCAGTACAAGTGACAGTTGAGCATGAAGGATGCCCAGTATTATCAGATAGTATTTTCAGTTGCTTCCAACTTTGCCAAATGCMGAGTGCATGGGCTGGAGTTTTCCTGGGGATGTGTCTGCCTCTCACTCAACTTTGCACGGAGATTTCAGCTAAAATAGCTCAGCCTTTTCTGAGAGGGAGGCTAGAGCTTAAGTTATGGCATTTTTGACAAATACCTAAGCAAGCTAATGGTATCTTCAGTGGCTCTGGAGACTGTTTTCTTATTGCACTAAATCTTGCCCTAGCAATGAAAACAAATTGCACTTTTCCCTTGAACTGTTTCACTCTGGCAGATTGTTATTTGTCACATTTGGGTGACAAACATGTCAGAGGAAGGCCTAAAATCCAAACAAAGAAAAGCCTTGCAAGAAATGAATATTGCCTTGATACATCTATTAATATTCAGTTCTAAAAAAAAGGTCTTTTCTTGTTAATGCAAACCCCAGATACTGAGATTCAAGCTGTCTCAGAGACCCTTTYGGCAGATCTGGGTGGGATAAGGGCCTGGTCTCCAAGTAAACAWTTCCAAGGTGTTTCCTGAAGATCGCATCTTGGAAGTCCTGTCAAGCTCGGCTCACAGAGGGGCTGCGCAGAGGCTTCCCTGCCTGCCTGGGGGATGATGTTGCAAGAGGAAGAGGATTGTCAGCAAGCCCTCAGGAAACCCTGGCTGTGCAGGCCTGGGAACGGCAGCGATGTCGGCAGGTGACAGTGTGCCGAATCAGGCTGGTGGCATGGGATGTGGGTCATGAGCACGGTCACTGGGATGTGTGGGGATGCTCGTGGCTGGGGAACGCGAGGAGTGTGTGAGCTGGTGCACCCATGTCTCTCTGAGGTGCTGTCACTGCAGTGCATCTGTGTGTAAATCGCTGTCTTTTCCCAAGAGTTTCAGATGAGGGATGTGGGAARGGCTGTGCTGTCCAGCAGGACATGCCCTGTCTCGGGGTGCTTTTAGCTCCAGGAAGATGGTGTATCATGGTGCCGGCTGTGATTTTGGGGCAGGAGCCTGGATCTCTGCAGCTTTTACTGCTGCCGTCCTAGGCCCCAATATGAGATGTGGGTGCAGAGGGCTGGTCCTGGGGACCCTGCTCGCCCTCTTGCTGCATGGCACAGGCAGCTGCTTTAACAGCTCTGCTCTACGTTTTCCTGCTGCCAGGGCAGCCTGGGGGCTCACTGGAAGATACGGGGCTCGGGAAACTGTCCCCRAGTGAAGTAAGGCTCCCTTTCCACCTCCTGGATCCTGGCTGCACAGGGAGGATCTGCCCCTCCTGCCATGGCTGCCCCTTTTGGTTTTATCCACACGGTTTCCTACATTTTTTTTTTTTTGGCCCCTCTTCTCCCTTCCTCTGTCACTATGACCGGCTGATGTGGATTTGCTGCTCGTGTACTTCCCCGGTGTGCCCGTACGGGACATCCGTTGCCCCTCAGGCYGGGGGAGCACCGCAGTTCTGCGGGAGCCCGGGGGCGTGCTGGCCTGGCACATCCCGTGTCTCGAGGGGCCCGTGCTGCTGCGCCTCTTGTGCTGCGCTGGCCGACAACTGGACTTTCCCACTGTTTGTTGTTGCTGTGGGTTTCACTTCATTGTCCCCTGATTTTTTTTTCCTTTTTTTTTCTTGTGAATGAACTGACTTGTTAATGAAACCCCTTTGGGTGTTTATCTGTAATAAACTGTGTTGGTCCCAGCGGGGTTCTCTCTGTCGCCATTCTTGCAAGGGACATTTTTGCTCCCTGGGGCAGCCAGCAAGAGAGCCTGCAGACCCTGCTTGGTCCTGCCAGGTTTTCTGATGAAGGGGTGGGGGCTGGTGACAAGAAAGGGCCTTTGGGGATTTAAGGGAAATTGGGAAACTTAACAAAAAGCAGCTACCTGGGAGCTAGAGGCCTCCAGGAAAGGTGATGTGCTGTGATACAGCAACCTTTCTCTCCTTCATGAACAGCCTTTTACTGAAACCTGGACTTGTGACAAAGTCCTGGATTAAAAATACAAACTGGCAGAAGAGTTTTGTCAACTTGATCCTCTCCCGGCCAATAGGTGAGAGGCAGCAAAAGCTGTTTAGAGGAGATTTATTGCTGCTGAAATACAGCATGTATCCAAATAGTGATGCTGCAGCTCTAGTGTTAGCTCCTCCCTATCAATAAGGAGAACAGATGGGTTAAGGGGAAGCAACAAATTCTCCATCAGTCACRAAATGTAGCCAAGGAATGTCCACAGGCCCCAGGGCAGCATCTCTGCCATGGGTGTTATTTTAAGGGATGGATGACCCTCACCAGAGAGCATTCTTGTGCAGCTTTATTTGCTTGGGCTGCCTTTCCTGCACCCACCCCCAATTCTACGTGTTCTTCCACCAGATGCCTGGAAGGACAAACTAAGCTCCCGTGCTGATAAGGCACTCACTGCACTGGTGCAAGTCCAGGAGGGCCCACCCAGCTCTGAGAGGTCAGGATGTCCATGCCTCAGCCCTGATGCTGGAGCCAAGAGGTCTCTCTGATGTTTTGGCAAAGGCCGGCCTGATCCCATGACTTGTTTCTGAGGACCAGCGTTGGCACCAGGGCCAAGGAGCAGATGGGTCATGGAGAGATGTGGGCCAATGTAATGCAGCAAGGGAAAGTGTGTGGGGGRGTGCTGCAGTCAGGCCTGTGATGTCTTGTTGATTTGCTGCAAGGCTGAATTTTTGTTCTGTTGCCTGTTTTCCAAGCTGCTTCTTTTAAAAACATCAGACATTGAAGGGCTTTGCAACACGTGTGCTTTAAAATAAGGGACATGGAGGAGGAGAAAGCGGAGGCAGAGCTGATAGAGAATTAGGCTGCCACTCAGCTATTGTCAGCGTAGATGTTCACAAGTTAATCATGGCCTTTGAATAGCAAGAATCACTTTTTTGTGAAGAAGACAGGATTTAACTTCAAGAACTTGTGGGGCCTGTTCCTGAGGGCATGACACCCCACCGAAGGGCTGTGCGGCACAGCATGAGTTATACTCACTTGGTCCTTGTTCACCTAGGGTAAGTCATGACACCTGTCTGCCTCAGTTTCCCTATCATTGTAACAGAGATCAGCACAATCTGCCACCCAGAGGTAGCATCAGATCTGGAAGGTGCCTCCAGGTATTTGCAGAATGAAAGCAGAAATCCAGGTGAGTTCTTTGGTGCAATAAAATCTTTTCTCTCTGTGGTGATGCCAGAGTGCCCCCGCAGCAGGTCCCCTGCGTGCCAGGGGCCATGCAAACACAGGGCAGTCCCAGCAAACTGGCAGTGCTGGTGGGGACCCCATCTCATTCCTTTAATGCACTGTGTCTGGTCTGCAGAAGAAGGGCCAGCAAATGAGAGCCGGAACCTGCAGCCATCCCAAGAGGATAACGTCTCAGGGCAGGGGACTTGGTGACAGGGTGACAGAAAACACCCGGGGCTGGAAGAATAGCTTAGAGGACCTGGTGGTGCGAGAACAAGCAAAGGGCACTTGCTATCAGCACTAGCCGGGCCGTGCCAGGATTTGGACAGCCTGACCACCTCATTCCTTTGACACCGCTATTAATAGCCGTGTTTGCTGACGCCTCTGTCACCGGAGCCGAAAAGCRTTCCTCCGTGCGAGCCCGGAGCGCTGCGGAGGCCACCAACGAAGCGGAGCACACGTGGAGCCGCCGGTCGCCTCGCTGCTGGAGGAGGCCAGCATCTCCCTCTGCCAAGGGAGACAGCCCCGCGCGCGATGCACCRGTCGGATCTTCGCCAGAAGAGCCGGCGGGGTGAGCAGCCTCGCTCCTTCCCCGCCGGCAGCAAGGCTTCCCGGCTCCGCCTGGGATCTGGCAGGTTTCACAGCTCCATGTTGACCTTAGCTGGCGGGGTAGCTCTGCGCATCGCCCACCCTGGTGGAAGAAGTAACCGTTTGGTCACCAGCGAGGGACGGAGGYGGAGGTTTTTCTCTCCCGTTCCTGCAGCGAGCGCTTCGTTAGCAGGGCTGCACTGAGGAGCTTYGCCGGCTGCATGATGCCAGTGAGGGCTGCGAATGTTAATCCTGCCAAGGGGACGTGGAAGGAGTCCGGTCATCCTGCAGCTACAGCTGGATAAAACCGCACCGCCGTGTTTATGGGAATTTGGTGCCACGGGTCCCCTCCAGCTGGAGGGTTTTGAGAGGCGATGGGTGTTTGAGAGCAGGTTTTCACCCGCGCGGCGGTGGGAGCGCGTGTCCCGCCGCAGGACCCGGCACGCGCTCTGGGCGCGTCCCTGTCACCGCGTCCGTCGGCGGGMGTGCCGGGGCCGGCAGCGAGCTCGCGGCAGCGGTTTCCTCATGGAGATAAAGCGATCCTGGCCGGGGACGCGCGAGTCGGCGGGTTCAACGCCGTCCCCCCCACCCCCGCCTTCCCCAAAACAGGGCCCGATGCCAACCCAAACAAACCGGCCCGCCGAGGTACGAAGCTTGGCTGCTGCGAGACAGGCTGATAACGTCCGCGCCACAGCCTTTATCAGGGGAATCGCTGTGGCGGGAAGATAAACTAGGGAAAACTTGAGCCGGCGGCTCAGGAGCTCGCTCTGAACGGCCCCCGCCCGCGGTTCACGCGCGGCGGTGGGGGAGTCGCGCGCGTCCCACGCCGGCCCCGGCCTCTGCCGTGGTGCCGGGCGGGTGCCACAAGAGGGCGCGGAGGGCCGGCAGCGCGGCAGGGCGGCGTGGCGGCCGCCCGGCGTCTCCCTCCCTCCCTCCCCGCCGGCCCACACGCTCCCAGGGGCGCGCGGCTGCCCTTCGCCGAGCCGCCGCGTCGCCGAGCCGCGTCGCTCCCACGGCGGCTCCCGCGGGGGAGGGGAGGGGGGTCGGGGAGCGCGCGGGGACGCTGCGGGCCTCTCGGCGCCGGCCTGGGTGGCCATGTTAGCAGCCTGCCTGCGGGCGCGGGCGGCACGTCCACGATAGGAAAGGCGGAAGTTTGAATCGCGCCGAGCTGGGGACGGAGGGTTTTTCCTCTGACCCGGCTCTGGCACAGGGCACCGTGGCCTCAGGTGTGGCGCTGAGGCAGGGCCGCCATGTTGGGATTCGAGGCAGGACAGCCATCTCGGGGCCGCCATGTTGGGCGCTGTGGTGGGGCGGCCATCTTGGGGCGGCCATCTCAGGGCCCCCATGTGGGGCACTGTGGTGGGGCCACCATCTCAGGGCCGCCATGTTGGGCTCTGTGGTGGGGCGGCCATCTTGGGGCGGCCATCTCAGGGCTGCCATGTGGGGCACTGTGGTGGGGCCACCATCTCAGGGCCGCCATGTTGGGTGCTGTGGTGGGGCGGCCATCTTGGGGCAGCCATCTTGGGGCCGCCATGTTGGGCGCTGAGGTGGGGTGGCCATCTCAGGGCCACCATGTTGGGCACTGTGTTGGGGCGGCCATCTTGGGGCAGCCATCTCAGGGCTGCCATGTGGGGCACTGTGGTGGGGCCACCATCTCAGGGCCGCCATGTTGGGCGCTGAGGTGGTGTGACCATCTTGGTGAGCGGGAGGGCTGCCTCGGCAGGCCAGCAGCGCTGGGGCTGGCAGGGGGACACCCTGCATGGCATGGCTTGCGGGGGGCCCTTCTTGCCCGCTGTGTAAATAGCCCCCTGCTCCTTTGGCGGCTGGGCAGCCTCCTCCAGGTGCGGCTGGGAATCATTAGGAGCGCTGCGAGCTGGGCTGAGTGTGGGAACTGGAAGAGAAAGCTGGAGAGAGGCCTTCTTTCATCTCCCCACTCCCTCCTCCCCCCCGCGTCTGCCAAGCCTGGCTTCCTTTTGAATCCTTTAGCTTGTGCCAAGCGAGGGGAGGGGGGAATAAAGAAAAAGGAGGAGGGGAAAAGAAAAATGCAGGAATGTGTCCAGGGATCTGGCTTCATTCAGGCTGCTGGGCCCTGACTACCCCGGCTCCCACCTCGGGGAGGGAGGGAGGCCATCACTCCCCGCACGGCAGAGGCTGGGGGAAAACAAACAGGGAAGTGGCAGCTGTTAGCACAGTGACTGGTGTGGGCCCGGGGCGCCGGTGGGGCTCTCTTCCCGTTCCCACGGGAGGAGCAAAAGCCCTCGGTGTCTGGGTGAAGCTGGGGCTCTGCTGCATCCCTGCCCAGCCAGATGCCCTTGCCCATCAGCATGGAGGCGATGGGGCTGCTTGCGGGGCTGGGAGGGCATGAGGGGTGGGGAGCAGGAGAGGCTTTTTCACTTCGGGAGGATCAGTTTTTGACTGACTGCCGACTTTATGCCCGGCGAATTAATAATTTCCTCTCGCAGCAACAATGTCAGCCTGTGCGTGTCAGCATCTCCCACTGCCCTTCCCCACTGCGTCCGCCCCCAGTGCGCACAAAGGGTCCACGCCGCCCACAGCGGGCTTCCTCCGTGCCTCCTCCTCCTCCTCAGCTGGGCTTCCAGCTGTGCATAACTGTCAAACTCAGCCCAGCTGTGACGGCTGCTGCCTTGGGAGTGTCCCAGCGGGGAGAGCTGGACTCGGCAGGCGAACTAATGATGCGAGTGCAGGAGGTGGCAGGGAAGCGCGCTGGGTGGCGGAGWGGGAATGTGCAGCTCCAGGAAGGAGTGCTCGGGTTTGCAGCCTGTTTGGCAGAGAGCTTGGCAGAATATGAAAGCAAGTATGCAAGCGAGTGCGCGAGCGCTTGCCTCCGTTCCAGCCTGGAGACTCAGGGCAGCCTGAGCACAAGCTGACCACTCCGGATGGGAGCACAGGCTGCCCCTGCTGCTGCGAGTAGAAGAACGGTTTTTGCCTCAGTCCCCTAGCAGTAAATCTCCAGGTGGGTATTGCACACCAGGCCCTTAGCACCCAGCAAAGAATGTGTATAACAACCATTGAAAGTACAAGCATGGCTGTGCACGCTTGCAGTGTGTGTTTGCTGCCCCTTGCAGCACTAGCCCGCTCACGCACATGCTTCCCAGTGTGCCGTGCCTGTGCATCCATGCATGGCCTCCACAGACTTGCTCCTATTGCCCTGCAGCCCATTCCCACGCTGCCTGGCCTCCGTGGCTGCCTGGAAACTCGCGCTGATGCCTGTGCCCGCCGGGGTGCAGATATCGCTCCCTCTCTCCCGTGCAGGCACACAATATGGCATGCAGTATCAGGAGATCTTCTGGGAATGCAGTCCATTCCTCTGACAGCATTGTGTTTTGTTCCTTATTTATATCCCCGGGGTGGTGCCACAGGTGGGCAATTGTTCCAGCTGACAGCCTGAAAGGCAAAGAAACAAGATTTAACTTCCTGCTATTCAATTAGAGAAAGTGAGCATTCATCACCAGCTGCTGGCTGCTGGCAGGAACCGACCCACCCGCCGCGGCGTGCTCGGGAAACGTGCTTCGTGGCCGGAAAGCAGCCTGCTGCCACGGGCACGGAACGCTGCCACGCCGCCCGCCTGCCGGCGCTGCTCCGAAGGGACTCCCTGGGTAAGGCTGGATATTGTCTCGTGCCAGAGCGGATGCTCGTCTCCCATGTTTGTTTTTCGGAAAGGAAATTATCAGTTGAAAGCAGCCCATGATGGCTTGAAAGTGCCAGCGTGGTACAGAAGGAGAGCCATAAGCCTGCTGGTGCCCGGGTGAACCACGGTGTGGTGGCTTCCCACCGGGTCTGCTGGATCGCTTTGGGTCAGAGATGAAACAGGTTGAGCCTCTGCCCTGAGCTCAGCGTGATCCTTGACCCCAAGGCCTCTATGGTGGAGGGAAGGCATCTGTGCAAATTCTCTTGGTGGCCACTGCTGTGTCCCTGGGTGCTGGCAGAGCTCTCCCTGCCAGCCTTGATTCCCCACCAAGTCTGTGCTTTGATGGGCCATGCCCCGCTGGAGATCCCTGCGGTGATGGGCTGGGTTTCATCAGCAGGATAAAAACATAGAATCATAGAATCAGTAAGGTTGGCAGGGACCTCTGGAGATCATCTAGTCCAACCTCCCTGCTCAGCAGGATCACCTAGAGCATGTTAGACAGGGTTGCATCTGGGCGGGTTTTTAGTATCTCCAGAGAAGGAGACTCCACAACCTCTCTGGGCAACCTGGTCCAGTGCTCCGTCACTCTCACAGTGAAGAAATTCCCCCTCACGTTCAGGTGGAACTTCCTGTGCTTCAATTTCTGCCCATTGCCTCTTGTCCTGTTACATTCATGGACCCTGGCTGCCCACCCAGCCTCTGGGTGCTTGAAGCTTATCTTGGCTGGGCCAACAGATGCGCATGTGTGAGGAGCAGGGCCTGAGATGATCCCTTTCTCTATCAGATAAGGACCTGAGGCCTCTCTGTCCTTATTTCCCCCCATGCTCATACATGCTCCCTCCCAGTGTTTTCCAGGCTGGCAAGGGAGGAGAGAGCACACACTCTTGCCAACTCTGTCTGATAGCAAAACCTGTCTGCACCTTCCTGACCTGAGCCATCCGCAAGGCATCTGCCCTGTGCCCTCTGCACRCTGGTGGCAGCCTTGGCAGCTCCCGGTGGCAATGAGGAGCCCAGGCTTTCCAGGGTTCCCTGGAACTTTCAGGTTCTGGGTGCCTAAAGCCATGCCTGCTCTCCATCCTTTTCCATCATAAGGCCAATCCAGTTGGAGCAAAGGATCCTGCTGCCTCCTTTCTCCTGTTCCCTTCTCAGAACCATCTGTTCTTAGTGCAGGGACAAACTCACAGCCCTATGCTGGTGGTGTTTATGTTAAAGATCCTTCCATGCACCTCTTAGCTGGCTCTCTATTTTTAATCCCTCTGTCTCTGCAGGGACTCAGGGTATCTTCCAAGCTGGTTGTGCTCATCAGTGATACAGCTGGAATCTGGTTTGTGCTGCTGCACCAAGCCGCACGCACATGTATGTGTTCACATGCCTACACGCTCGCTGGCTGCTGGGCCAGACTGCGCAGCGCTGTCATCTCCCTCTGCGAGACAGCAGGCACCCTGTCGAGCAGGATGGAGCTGAGCGCGGCACCTTGCACGAACATGGCTTATTCTCCCAGAAGAAGGTAACATGCTACAGCCAAGGTGATCAACGGCAATTAGCCCTTTTGGGAACTGCTTTGAAATGCTGTGGAGGCTTTTCTGTACGTGCTGATTGCTCCTCTTCCGGTCCCTTGGAAGTGATGCGAGTTGGACACGCCAAACCCCTGGTCATGTCTGGTCCCTTGGAAGTGATGCGAGTTGGACATGCCAAACCCCTGGTCATGTCTGGGCAAAAATCGGTGCCTCCTGTCATTTTCATGAGGCTGAGAGGGCTTGGAGGGGGTGTCTGCAAATGTCAAAGGCACTTATGTACCCATGCAGTGATTGCACATGCTGTCATTACCTCTGCAATGCCATCTGGCCAGCAGTGATGCAACGAGAACCAGGGCTGTGCATAGAACATTTTACAACAGAAAGCAATTAACAGAATAAAGCGCTTTTTAAAATCCAGTAATTAAAAACAGTCCCTCCTCCTTGTTTTCCTTTTAAGCTGAAAGTTGCTGTTTACTCATTTGCTTTACAAAGTGTGCCTTGTTGTGGCTTCAGAAGAAATGAAAGTTTGAAGTGGTTAGAGAAGAAAGGCTTTGGGGCTGGTGTGTTCCAGGCAGGGCGGAGGGGCAGGGGCTCTCCAGCCCGACTTGTTTGTATTTGTTCTTGTCTACTCACAAGATCGCTAAACACACATTTAACAAGTGGTGAAACTGTCTACCAGGCTGATCTCTCCCAGGGTTCATGAGAAGAGGCCTGGCACATTAGCATTGCTGTGGGAAGGGGAGGGGGAGCCCAGGCCGTTTGAAGGGTTGGTGTTTTGGGGCTGAGCGAGGGAAGGGCTCCTTGCGCAGGCCAAGTCGCAAACAAAGCCATTGTGTTYCCCTGAGTCCCTGGGGACCGGCCCTGGGGCAAGGCCAAGGCCTTGGCTGCACCAGGGGGATGGGTTTTCCCAGCCTGGCTCCCGTTGCTGCTGTAGCACGGGTGCAACCTCAACGCCATCTGCCTCCTTCCAGCTCCTCCAGCCCAGCATCCAGAGAGATGGGACGCCCCAGCATTCACACAGACCACATTGCCCTCTCCAGGACCCCAGTGTGAGAGTGGACCAGCCCTGTGTGCACTGACAGTAAGTTTCTGGGCCCGTCTCTTTAGCCACTGGGGAACCCGGACCTCAGTTTGGGCTTCTGCCTGAGCTCATAGCCCTTGCTGTCGCCAGGGTTGGTGCAATATTAATTCTCACTCATTGCTGCTTCWCTGCAGGCCTCCACGTGAGTTTGCATCGTCATCTACGTCATGAGTGTGGAAACTGAGGCACGTCACGAGCAGCTAGGAATAAAGCTCTRCCTAGTCCAAATCCCCTGCGGAGACAGCAGCGCCTCTGCGGTGCTGTGGGGTCACAGGCCCGGCAGGTGCAGCCTCGCGGCGCCCCAGCCCACGGCATCGGTGCGGCTCCCCAGGCCGGGCTGCATTCCTGGCCGTGGCAGCAGGGCTGGGTGCAGACCAGCCGCGGGGCAATAGGTGGGAGGACACAGGCAGCCGTGTCCCAATACAGGATTTGCCTTGTCCCTGTCTGGGGAAGGGTGAAGCCATGGGTTTGTGGGAAAATGTTGTTTTTCCCTCCCCTGGACTGCYCCTAGCTGTTGGCTGGGCTGGCTCTGAATTGCGTGGGCCAGGGAAGTGGGGGGAGTTAGCAATTGTAGTGCCTCTGGCTTGGATCGGAGCCAYGGCAAACAATCCTCGCTGCTGGCAGCCCTCCAGATCTGACAAAACACAGAGGTGATACCGTATTCGTACCTACATGCTTTCATCCCAAATCACCTCCTGAAAGCCCTGCATGTTTCTGCTGTCTGTGATGAATCCCTCTGCTTAGCCGCAGAACAAGACAGCCTGTCCGCAGCGCTGCAGCCAGGAATCCTGTCCAGCATCCCTGCGAGGCCTCTGCTTTCGAAATTACAGCTGTGGATCTGGCAGCCAGTGGTGAGACCTGAGGTTAGGAGGTGATGTTGACTGAAGACGTGTGGACAGGGCATTCCAGGCATGCACGAGGTTAAATCAGAGGTGTCAGTTCACCAGGAGGTAACAGATACGTCTGTCCTGCTYGCTACCTCCTGCTTTCCAGAAGTTGCCCTCCCTCCCACATTCCAGCTGCTGCAGCTTTTCACAGCTGGCCGCTCTCCGGGGACATTTCCCAGAGCCGAGCTGGAGGGAGGGGAGCAAGAAGCGAGGCCATGGTCCCAGCTCAGGGGGTGGGTGGCTGGGCTGACCGCCATTCTGGGTGGAGTCGTCTTGCGCTCCAGCCCTTTACCCCCTGAGAGGGCTGGCACAGGCGAACCTGGGCAATCCCAGGTCCCTGGCAGGGATCCACCCTCCACCCTGGCCTGGAGAGTTTTTCCTGCTGCAGAGAAGGGACATCAGTTTTTGCAAGTTCACTTACTCCTTGGCCTCCAAAGCAGGGTAGCCAATTAGCGCTGGGTGAGATGGATTGCTTGGCCTCGTGACACCCGTGCTCTGGAAACGGCTCCCACCATGTAGGAGCGCAGCCAGCACCACAGCTCCTGGCTCCTGCACTGCAGCACCCTCCCCTGAGCTTTCTCTCCCGGTCAGGCTGTGTGAGCTGAGTCCTGCTCTTGCAAACTAAAAGTAGGTGCTCAGGGGCTAGCCGCTGAGCAGCTGGCTTTCCAGCTGCAGCGGGAGAGCTGCAGTGGTCCCCTGCAGCCCAAACCACCTCCCTGACAGCAGATCTGCATGGGAGCGCGTGGTGCCTGTGGAAGGGAGGCGTCCCGTGTGCGGCCCTGGGGACGCAGGGGAGGGAGGCACTCCAGCAACATTTGCTGAGGACACATAGATGCTTGCTGAGTTTGTCCAGGAGAGAAAATAGCCCTGACTGCTGAGCCAGGGTTGACAGTTCGGGACTAGGAGAGAAGTTTCCTCTAATAAATTCCCTTGCTTGACCGGGGAAAACCCTGCAGTACTCTGGGGAAGATCAGAGGGCAGAGGCTGGTGACCCACCATACATGGGTCCGTGCTTTGCTTCAGGCTGCACGAAAGCTTACCATGGCATAGCTTGCCCTGCGTGCCTGGAGGAGGAAAGCAGGCAGGAGGAACCCGGTTTCTGTGCTCTCCCTGCGGTGCTGCTTGCAGCCCGTCTCCCCTTCCCCTGCACCCTTCCCTGTCCGCGGCAGGGCAGAGCTGCCCGCTCCCCTCGTGAAACGAGCAGGTGATGCTTGCCGGCACTGGCTGCCCCATCCCACAGCTAATTGCTTTTSATCCTCCCCTGTCATCTCTACTGACCTGAGCGCTAAGCGGGCTCAGCCCCAGCTCTGCTTGGGCTGCTCCGCGGTGCAGCTAATCCTGGCGGGTTCAGATGGCTCTCGCAATCCCCCAGGGCTCGCTGGGGGCGATTAGAAATGACTCTCCGGGAGCACAGGCTGGAAAATGGATCCGATTACAGGAGAAGTGGGTTTCAGGGCCCCCACTCTGTTCATAATGAAGTGTAATCCTAGAAAAACATGTTGCCAATTACACTTCAATTGAACCCAGATAATGATGCTTAGACAAGGTCCAGAAA
The DNA here is from genome assembly GCF_003343005.1 of Rhea americana. Classification (NCBI taxonomy): domain Eukaryota; kingdom Metazoa; phylum Chordata; class Aves; order Rheiformes; family Rheidae; genus Rhea; species Rhea americana. The sequence goes on from NW_028186305.1 coordinate 1,352,720, forward strand.
AGCCTGAGTCTGGACAGTGAATTCCTTTCTAATGGAGAAGAAAATTGTTCCTCTGTGGCAGGTCTGGGCTCCGTTTGGTTCAGGCTCGGTGTGATACGAGCAAGAGCCTGAAATAACCAATCTCTGGATCCCATTTAAATGATTTTATCAGTGGAAAAAGTATTAATCTCTCAAAAACACATATTTATGGGAGGTTTGGTCTGGATATAAAATATATATATTTATATATATATATTTAACTGAAATCATTTTGGAAAGGAAGGAGGAGAGGAGAGTCAAAATTGCCAAAATAATACATTTCTGATTTTTCTGTTTCAAAGTGGCTTTTAATTCTGAAATGTAAGCTAATAACAGCTTGGTTTAGTGGCTWGCTTTAATGGTGAAATTAAGGAAAAACATAAAAATTGTGGAAACAAATGCTACAAGCTAAAGCAAAAAAAAATTTTTTCTCCATTTTTGGTTTATGAACACTTTGGAGATGTCAGTTTTTCACTCCAGTGCAGAGCGGTCAGTTTGCTTCTTCGCTGTTTTAATTCGCAAGGGAGGATGATGTGGCTCAGTCTCAAAAACTGGTCGCGGGAGCCGGGCCCGGCTCTGCCCGTCCGCGTGTGACGTGGGCCCAGGGCAGCGCGGGGGCGAGGGGCAGGCGCTGGCTGGCACCGGGCTCTCGCGGGAGCTGCTGGCGAGCAGCGCGGGGATTGCAGCCGCCCGGGCTGGCGGGTGCGGGCGCAGATGGCGGAGGCAGATAGGGAGCACCCGAGCGTGCGGCTGGGTGCCGCCTCGCGCGGGAGACCCACGCCGGGCTGGCGGGCCGGCTCGGCTGGCCTGAGCAGCGCCGCGCTGTTACCGCAGCGCCGGGCTTTGCAAAAGGCTTTGGGAAACCCACGTGCTGCCAGATCTCACTGCTGATCTTTTCTTTTTTCTTCTTCAAAATAAAAGGCATTATTTTTGTGCTGCGAACCTCTGCTTCTGCTCTTTCCCTCCGCCCCTCTCTCTCCCACACGCACACGGTTTTGCTGCCTTGGGGGATTTCAGCTGTGCGGGGCTCTAAAAATCAGCCTCCTACCTCCTCCCGCAGGCTCGAGGCGAGCGGGATGCTCCCCCGGTGCTGGGCTGTGGGTCAAAGTTTTCCAGCACTGYGGAACGACAGGCAGAAAACAGCAATTCATCCCAGGGTCATAAACCTAAAGTTGGGCTTTGGTCGGTTTGTTTTACAGGGTAGGTCCCAAACGCCCTGGCAGTGCCCGCACGAGGCCCTTGAAGACGCTCCAAGGCCGCCTCCAGGCAGGAGGGTGGCAGCGGGGGCGGCCGAGGGGCCGGCGCCCCGCGGCAGGGCCTCGCCGGGCGCCGCGGGCCCCGGGGTGCCGAGCCCGGTGCCACCCTGCCCTCGCCGCCCTGGGCCGTGGCTGTGGCCGCCGGTTAGTCCCGGGCGAGGGCCCTTCGAGCGGCGCCCTCAAAGCGCCCCGCGCTCCCGGGGAGCTGGTTTCCATCCGAATCACGAGCCTCGGAAAGCGGCGGAGGCGCGCAGCGCCGGGCGGACATGTGTGTGCGTGTGGGGCTGGATGTTGATTTTTCCCTGAAACAACTCAGGGCTTTATCAGTCCCATCTCTTTCCCACGGTTTTCTGTTGCCAGTGAGGTCACTGGTCCCTTTAAACTGGGGCCGGGGCCAAGCGGCGGCGGCGGGCGGGGGGCAGGGACGGTTCACACAGACTGTTCCTTTTACAGGAAGACTCGGGGATTTGGAGCGGCGCGGAGGCGGGGGGGCGCCGGGCAGCCGGGGGCGCCGGCGCGGCCCGGCCCTCCCGGGAGATGGCTCATTAACCCACGCGGCGGGGAGGCG
>NW_028186305.1:1354759-1367574 GCF_003343005.1 Rhea americana
GCGGCCGCGGCCGCGCGTGGGGCGGCCTCGCCGAGCCCCCCGGGGCCCTCGCGTGTCCCCTCCCCCCCCGCCGCGGGGGGAGACCCGGCCGCCTCCCGGGATGAAGCGGCTGTGCGAGGAAAGTTCCTCGGACACCGAGTCGGACGGCACCATCGACGTGGGCAAAGAGGAGGAATACAGGTGAGGAGGCGCCGTCGGGGCCGGGCCGGGGGCGCCGAGCTGGGCAGCGGCCCCGAGGCGGGGGCAGACCCCTCTCCGCGCGGATTTCTGAGCTTGCCCGGTGGCCGCTSCAGGGCGGCGCGGTGCCCTGCGGTGCCGGCGGCTGCAGCGGCGGCCCCGGCACCGCCGGGCGCTCCGAGCCCCTGCGCGGCCGTCGCCGCGGCTCGGCGGCCGGTTCGGCCCCGTGCTAGAGGCAGAGACCTCCGCGCACTGCCCGCCGCTGCCTCCGCGCCTCGCTTAAGCTCTTCCGGGCTGCGCTTATCGCGGCTTCTCCGAGGAAGYGCGGAGGCAGCTTGGCCGCAGCGCRTACGCGCTGCTTTGCTGCGGGTARGGGGCTAAATCCGATGTTAGTAATGACACAGCAAGGAAGACCAAGTTGCAAAGCAGAATTAAAGCTTTGTTACAAGCTGATCGCGTTCAAGAAAATGCCACATCGGAGCTAGCGCAGCTGGGACAACGGCAGGTCTGAGCCTCGGTAGCGGAAGCCTGGTGGCCCCTGGGTCTCTGCTCCCCCAGATGCGGCGATGCCGCCCCCGGAGCAGACGCATCCGTCAGCTGCTTGCACACGGCTGCAGTCCAAGTGATCCAAAGGTTCCCAGGGAAAGTGGAAGGAGCAGGGAGTTTTGCATGAGAAATGCTTCTCCACTGCCGATGCATTTGTAACGCGCCAGCTGGGGCTTTGATCTTTATTAAAAAGGGAGCTCGGGCGGTCTGGCCGGTGAAGGGTGCCTTGTTTTAAACGTGCCCTTGCAGGAACGCGGTTAGCAGGCTCCATCCCTTTGGGACGCTGAGCTGCAGCTTCTCACGGCTCCAGCGCTCTGCWGTTTGGTGGAATAGCAAGGAAAGGACGTTGGCGTGTCCCCCCCGCTGGCGCTATCCTTGGGCGTCGCAGCGTTCCCGGCTCTGCCTGGCAAAGGGCATCCCGCGGCCGCCCCTCGCAGCCAGGTTCCCATGCTGGGGCAGCCGTTCGCAGGCCTGCCCGGGCTCTGAGTGTGCAGACGGCGCGAGGGATGAAGAAAAGGCTCTGTTATTTGTTCCAGTCCAAAAATCAGCTGCTTTTGAACTCTTGTTTCAGCAGCCAAGTGTCCTCCCCCCTCTGCACCCAGCGAGGCCCTGCATGAATTCATTCCCTTTTGCTGCTTGGTCTCCTGAACACAGAAATTGCCCTGCTCGATGCCAAGCGCAGGTTCTCACGGGACAAAATTCATGAGCTGACCTTGTGCTGATACGGTCACAGGCAGAGTCCGGCCTGTCCGACACGTAATACATCCTACACAAATTCACTCACCCCTAACGTGGTTTCCAAGCACATTGATATTTGACCTACCTTCGTGCTGCACATGAAATATATTCCATGTCTTTATAAAACACCGACGCAACATACTGAATTTACAGTACCCAGGGGAATAGAGGAACTATTGTAATATTTTATTTCAGCGAACAGTAATGCTACATTTTTGATCTCTCTCTGCTGCTGTTAATAAGCTCCTCTTCTTAAGGCAGCTGACGAACSAGGCAGCGCTGTGTTACAGCGATATGTACCTGTAGCATTGCTCGTGTCACGCGAACACGTGGCCGTAAGAGCTGTAGTGCCCTGCGGTGTTCGCAGCYGTCCCGGACGGGGCAGCGAAGGCTTGGACGAAGCACAGCACTTCCAGGTGCCGAGCGGGGCGGAAGGATTAGGACAGGAGGGAGCCAGGCGTCTGGCCTGGGATCCCAGCTCCATCACGGATCCGCTGTGTGGTTTGGCCAAACCAGTTCCCCTGTAAAATGGGGATGAGTCACTGCTGCTGTGAGGCTCCGTTCACTAATGCGTGCGGCAAGCTTGGAGACTCTCGGGTCACTGCAGAAGTGCAAGGTACTTGGTTGGGGTTTCTTTTTTGGTTTCTGTTTTGAATAAACAATCAAAAGAACGATGTTATAAAATCAAGCAGATATTTTAATCACTGCAGAATTTAGATATGATACTTTCTACATGGTTCTTATCTGTCAATCAAACATGTTTTTTAAGGTATATTTTGCAATAAGCTCCGTCGGTTATCCCTGCAGCTGGAGYTGTGGTTTACAAATAGCAACGCGCTCCAACAGCACGGAGAGTTTCAGGCTTCGCTGTTACAGCCTCCCCGAGCGCGTCCTCCGCTCCCCTCCGCTGCCCGCCGAGCGCGGCAGCTATAACGGGGCGCGTGTGACGCCGCGTCGTGTCTGTGCAGAGCCCGTTTCCACCCGCGCCGCCGCCCGCGCGGTCCTGTATCCTGCCGGGCGCGCTCGTGCTTGCGGAGCCGGGGGGAAGCCCGCCAGCGGACGCTCCCGCAGGGTACGTCGCGGCGATCGGGGAGCGCAAGCCTGTGTTGTTTCGTCTTCTTGCGTAAAACCGCTTCCAAGAGCGCCTAGCGAAACGCAGTTTTAATGGGCCGGGTTTGGCGTAGTTTTTGGCTTGCTGCGCAGACAGCGCTGTCTCTACAGCAGCGGCTTTAACAGGCTGCCGCTAAAATGCTCTGTCGGACTGCAAAACACGTTGATCCGATGGGGTGAGCCCAAACGCTGCCGGCCGCCGCGGCGCCCGCGCGGCCGCGGCCTCGCTCTGCGTTTCGGCGGGCGCAGGAGCAGCCCGGAGCAGCCCCGGTTCGCGCCTGGGCGAGGCAGGAGGGAGCCCGGTCCCCCCGGCCCGGCCCGGCAGTCAGGGCACCCCAAAAGTCGCCCTCGGAAACCACGTCGGGCTTCCCCGCCGCGCCACGCGGCGAAGCCCCCCRCGTTCGGCTGCGGGGCGCCGCCGCGGTGCCCGGGCGGGCGGGCGCCCGGCGGCGGGCGGGCGGCTTGGCACCGACGCGTCCCGGCCTGGCGGGACGCTTGGGAGACGCGGAGGGGAGAGAGGGGGAGTCGAGCCTCTGCTCGGCTCCCCCGTCCCCAATTCCTGAGCTCTGCACTGGGGCTCAAAATGACGTGGGAACAGCAGAAGACGTTATTCCCGGGTGAAAACTGCAGATGGCAAACGTGCGTAAAGCATGTGTGCAGCTGAGGTCTCTCCCCCGCTAGCGCGAGGAACTCTTCCCTTCTCTTCTTTTCCAGCCATGTTTCCAGGTCTGTGTCTCCCACTACGACCTCCCAGATACAAGCCAGGAAGAAGCGGAGGGGGGTGAGTGTCTCTAAACCTGCCGTAGCTGTTAACGAGGGCTCGAAGCCCGCGAGACGCAGCCCTAAGTGACTGCGGTTTCTCTCCGCAATCTCCCGCAGATCATCGAGAAGCGGCGCCGCGACCGTATCAACAGCAGCCTCTCCGAGCTGCGGCGCCTCGTTCCCACGGCCTTCGAGAAGCAGGTGCGCGCGGCTCGCGAGCGCCCGCGGCCCTTGCTGCCGCGGCCCCTGGCTTTTGCCCGTGCTGCCCGCGCTGAACTGATGGCAGTTGAGCAAGGAGCCGTCTCCCAGATGGGGCTCGAAAGCCTGGTCCGACCCATTTGAAGTAAAAATCCCATGAAACCAAAGCAACCTCTTCTGCGGAGGTGGTCGTTGCTCCTTTACGTTCCCTATTAGTTTTTGAATACATGTGTTTTTACCAAACCATGGTACTTAGGATTTTACTCAAGAGTCTTTTCTAAGCTCTGGCCTTGTTTGCTGGATTCTGCTTCCCRAAATTCCTCCTCGACCATGTTCCGAAGAATGATTATTCAGTGTTGACAGTACAAAAGGACTGCTGTGATTTCCACTTATCTCCCCACACTGGCTGCGTTTCAGCAGTGTAAGGGTAGAGAGCCCTCAGAATTAAAAAGTCTGTAGCAATGTTATGTTTTTCTTATCATTATCACTTCAGGAAGTAAGTAGGTGGTAAAATTGGATGGTAAAAAAAATATTAACAAATATTCAGGAGCCCTAGGGAGAATAAGCTCAATGTGGAAAGTGTTTTGCAGCTATGAAGATACACAGAAATGAGGATTTTTAATCTGCATCGGGGGATCTTGAGAAGGAGCTCCACTTTCTGCTCCCTTGATTTAAGAACATGAGCTAATGCCCACATTCAGTCATCTGAGCACTTCTGGGCTCCAGGGAGGTTCTGGGGTGGGGGACACTGAGCAAAACCCTCCTGAAAGACACAAAATCCTAAACCATAAAATGATGGATTGCTTTTTTCTTCTTCCCTGCTTCCAACACACAGGGGTCTTCCAAGCTGGAGAAGGCAGAAATCCTGCAAATGACAGTTGATCACTTGAAAATGCTTCATGCCACTGGAGGAACAGGTGAGATCTCCTCTTTTAAGCATATGTGTGAGCTCAAGGTGAAATCCTGGAGAGAAAATTCCCCRTGGGCCTCAAAACAGCAGGGAATATCTTGGTGCTGATGCACCAAGCTATCTCCAGCAATCACTAAAATTAATGTTGCCCTGTCTGCTTCAGAAGGGAAATCTTTTTTTCCCAGGGAGCATATGAACATTTTCTGAGCTGCTGCTTTTCTTGTGTCTAATGCACGGGTCTGCATCCCACGCTTACGCTGTGGCAGACGGGACTAYGTGGGATGGCACGTCCCGCAGACCCCCAGCGAGGGTGCCGGCAGCAGGGTCGGCATCGCTGCCGTTGCTGCACACCCTGTGAAAAGCTGCCCAGCCAGAGACGTGCTTATTCCCGCTCACRAATGGAGCCTGCTTCCGGAAAAATGATGTTAAACTCTTTACCTCCTCCCTGGAATACATTTCCTGCACAGGCTGAATTCTTCATGGGGACTCTACAAATAAACAAGGCTTTTTTTCCCTTTCTGTTCTTCTTTTTTGTCTCTTGGTTGTTATGAGAAGAGAGAGGGAGCCCTGTGCAAAACTCAACAAAGGTCTCATTTGTACTGAGACCTCAGTACAGACCCTCTGTCCTGTTCCAGTTAACAGGATGGAGATCACAGCTCCAGCAAAGAAGCCTCTGGCTTGCTTACCGCCCATTTTTGGCTTGCTGGGGACGTTGCTGGCATCCAGACTTTGGTTCAGAGCTGTAACTTGGTCTGGAACATTTGTTTAGATATTCAGTTTGACTGCACTGCAACAAAGAGCCGTATTGTCACGAGAGACCCCGTCAAGCGGAGTGGTCCAGCGCTTCGCTGTGCTGTGACATTCTCTGCTTTATTGCTTACTGTCTCATGAAGCTACAGGCAGGCAGTAGAAGCCTAAAAAATCAGCCGTTGGTTGCACTTTGTCTCATTGATTTTCTTTACGTGTTGTGGCTTTGAGCTTTCTCAGCCCGGCRGTCTTGGTTCTGCCACTGCCCTGTGTCCTCCAGCTGGACATCTGCTTAAACGAAGTGTAAAGAGCTGAGCTGGAGAGCGGGACCGGGCACAGGAAAAGGGTGCTCAGCTGCGCATTGAGAAGCGGAGACAGTGCGTCCCACTGTTCGACAGCACCCGTAGGTGGTCGGTTCACAAAGACGGACCCAGTGCCTGTCTAGCCCCCATCGTGTTTCCTGCAGCTGTAACTGAGACAGTCCAATTTCTGCCTTCCTGAGCCTGCTTAATGAAACCTCTTACTTGTCTCACTTGCTGGAGTAAGACGCTTCATGACCCTGGAAATTTTATCCTACCGAGATAACCGCAGATGCTGTTCTCATGCGAGCAAACGTCCAGTCCTTTCGGACACCCACTTGGCTATCTGCTTCAGTAATATCACGCGGCAGCAAAGTGCCTCAAGTGAAATACACAGTGCATTGGAGAGGCAGTGAAATCCAAGCACTGCCGGAGCTCTGCCTGGACTTATTGTCACCTGTGTCTTTTCCCTRCAGGCTTCCTAGATGCCCGAGCTCTGGCCGTGGATTACAGGAGTATCGGCTTCCGCGAATGTCTCACTGAAGTTGTCAGGTACTTGGGTATCCTCGAGGGACAAAACACTGCCGACCCCATCCGTCTGCGACTCCTTTCCCATCTGAATAATTACGTGGCTGAAATGGAGCCTTCACCTGTGGCCACTTCCCTCCTGCCCATCCAGACCTGGCCRTGGTCCTTCCTCCACAGTGCTGCCAGCCCTATACAAATCCCCAGGAGAGAGGCTGCCCCCRCTCCGGTTGTTTTGACTGCATCCTCCCTGGTGTACCCAAGCCCCGCTGTGAGGCCGGCCCCTCTTCGCCGCGTCCCTGGTGACATGCTGCCGTCCCGCCGAAGCTTTCTGTCCACCAGGATGGCCTCTTCCAGCCGGAGGGCCCGAGCCACCAGCTCRTCCACAGCCGTAGCAGCCATGCCCAGGATGCCATCGCCAACAGGCGTGTTGAGAGAGGGCTCGTCCAAGAGTAGCCAAATTGCAACGTTCCTCTTCTCACCAGCCTCCGCCGGCGTCCCCATTCCACCAGCTTACACGGTGCCTCCTGCCTTGGGCACAGCTGTGCAGGGACCCGGGATCAGGGTTGGGACATCCAAGATCTGCCGCTCCTGGGCTACTGAAATCGGGGCTTTCTGATCCTCTCCTTCCCTTTGGAGACAGGAAATTTTCAGTGCCCACTGCCCGCAGGCCTAAGAACAAACCCAGCTGAAAAGGCATCTTTCCTGCTTTGCACAAGTCAAGGATCCGTAAAGAAAWTTCCCTTTACTCTTCCCTCCCTTCTCGCACTGACTTCCTCCCCTCACCATCACGCCTCCTGCCCCTTGCCGTGCCCGTGAGCGAAGAACGCCGCCAGTTCACTGCATTTGCCTGCGCGCAGCTGTACTCGAGGCCCTCCCGGCTCCGAGGGAGGGCATTCCCGCAGATCCCAAACCCTGCCCTCCTCCTCCAGCAAACCCGCTCTGCGGAGCCTGGTGTCGCTCTTCCTTGGAAAATATCAGCCAGCCCTGAAATACTGTCTTATTTCTGTGGAGGCTCAGCACTTGCAGACAGACACTTGCTCATGCTCGTTCCCCGGGACGTGTCCTCTGGCTGCAGCGTGTATTTTGGTGTGGTGGGACGGACCCAGCTCGAGCCCCACCGGGGGCTCCCAGCAAGGCCGGCTAGGGCCTCCCCGCTCCCTTTGCGAACCAGCTGCCCRCTGATCCCCGTGCTTTGTGCTGCATTGCAAGCTTTTCCCACTTATGTGCCCTTAAGCTGGAGTCAGGCAACAGTTTAGCGGAGTTGGCTCCCGTATCCGAGCGGATATYTTGCTGTGTCCACGTGTCTGCAGGGCCGGCGCTGGGATCCTGCAAGCGTAGCCCGGGCGGAGGGCGGCTCCTCCAGCCCCTGCTCCCTGCCAGCGTGCAAAAGGGTGAGACAAGGCGAGACGCAGGACTTCAAAGGGACGTCTGTCACGGAGGGGAAGGCTCTGCGAAGTGAGAAGAAGAGGGATGCCCTTCCCCTCTGTCCATGTCCCTGCTGGAGCTGTCTTTCCTCCCTCCCCTGCTGAGCAGCTGTCGCGGTGATGGAGAGGGACGGGTGGTCCCAGCCAGCGTTCGAAGTGCCTCCCTCGCTTTCTCTTAGCCCCCGCGTCTCCTCCCGCAATGTCTCCATTTTCTTTTCTTCGGCRTCGTGTTTTGGTCTCGCACTGCTTGTTCCTCCTCTCCCTGGATGAGAACCGAAATCTCCTGATGCTTCACCTCAGCAAGCTCTGGGTCTGCACTTGTCCCGATTCCTGAGCACCTTCTTCTGCCTTGACTTGGGTGTCACTAGACAACTGAAACCGCAACTGCTCCCGCCAGCTGTCCTCCCAGCCCCTCTGCCACGGGCAGGAAGGAACAGGAACCCGAAGCCCTCGAGCTGCCCTGCTCCTGCACCAGCTCCCCGCTCCCGCGGTGGGCAGGGCTTCCGGCTGCTTGCCCTCCTCGTCTAACTTGTGCCTTTATTCGCTGGGATACGCGCGCAGAGTAGTCTGAACCCTGTTGTGTGCCCACCCTACAGAGTCTCGCCCACCTCCGTAGCACTGTGACATGGAAGAGAGAAAGGTGAAGAAGAGGGAGAAGTCGTCTCTCCAATGGGAGAGGCTCTTCCCACGCCTCAGGTCAAACAAGCAGCCGATTAGTCTGTGCAGATGAGCTGGAGGTTCCTCCAGATCGTATCTGCCGTGTGCGTGTTAGTGGATGTATCTGCCATTGTTTGGAAAGTGAGTGCTTCCCAGTTGTTTTGATGAACATCATTGCACTTAACACACAGCARTTCCTCTGCTACGTCTCCTGTCCTGGTCCTGAAGCGTCTGAGTCAGTCGGGAACAACGTATTGCCACTTAACGAAGTCAAGAGGAAGGTCCCTGCGGACTGGTTGTTCCTGAGGCTGGTCTGCGCGCTAGAGCTCACAGCAAGTAGCCTGGCCTCACTTTACACTGTGCAGAGCTGTTAGATTCACAAGCTGTGGCATCCAGCAAAGGTGTCAAATAAAGTCTTTCAAACCCATGTCCTGGCTGTGAAAGGTACTGTTGGTGTGAGTCTATTTTGCTGGAGATGTCCCAATCCAGCCTGMTTAGATGACTGCTAGTTTTGCAACAGATAAGGTTTTGTTGCCAGAAAGGCTTCAAAACAGGTAGGTTAAGCTCGTAAGATAACATCCCGGCTGGTCATTTTATAGCTGCCGTTCTTGGTAACCATGGTCCCATGTTTTTTTTTGTTTTGCAAACATGAGTCAAAATCAGTCACTGGGATGCTCAGCAACACTCACCCTAAGATTTGCAACAATCCACTGCTTGAGAACAAATAATTTCATTTAAGTTACCAATGTCCGCAAATGTGTCAGGGAACTAATCGATCCAGCAGAGCCTCATAGCCAGGCTCTTAGGGCTTGCCGCAGTCTCCTGACCCTTTGCAAGCAGCACCAGAACAACTCCTGCTGCTTCTTCCTGCTGGAAAACCCTTTGGCCGAACAAAGAGCGACAGCTGAGAGCTTGTCTCCATTTTGGGGAAAGGACCAGTAAATGATACTCGCAGTGAAAGACGCTGGGAGAATTTTCTGGGGAATGGTGGGAATTTGACTTCCTTTCCCATAGCTCCTTTTCATTCCAAAATGCCTTTCAAAACTGCCCGTAAATCCCTGCCTTAAGTACTGTGTTGGGAATTGCTGGAAGGGAGCAACTGCAGCTGTGATGGAGTAATACAGTGTAAATCTGGAAGTGGAGAGAAACTTCAAGAGCGATAATAGGGCTATTGACAACGGGTCATCCCCCCGGTGCCTGGGCTGCTCCGAAGCGTCTGGGCGATGGTGGGAGTTCAGGGCTGAGAGAGAAACAGAATTACCCTTCTGTGGGAGGCGAGCGTAGGAACCACCCTGGAGGCCACAGTGGTAAAACAAAACAGAGACAGTGAGGGGAAAAAAAGAAAAAATAAAAAAAATAAGCCCACTTCCTGATCTGGGCTGATCAAGCAGAAGTGGGAGCTGGTGGGAGGGCATCGGCTCGGCCCCGTGGGGTTTTCTCCCTACAACAACACGGTGATTAGTGCAGTAGCCCAGGACTGAAGCTTTATTCCTTCCCCCCCACCCCGGGTTTTCCTTAGCCTAAATGTCTCTCATAACACACCCTGGCAACCTTTGATCTACCCTGTAGGGGAAATTCCCAAACTCTCCAAGCACTCAGTTCATCCTCATTCTTCAGGCAAAAGCATCAGGAAAAAGCCTACGGGAACACGCTGGCTGCATTCAGTCCAGCTGGGCTGTGCTCCGTAGCACACGGCAGCGTTGAACACCTTGCCTGCGCTCCAGCTCTGACCGCGGCGAGGCTGAAACAAAACGGTGTCCTAATTAACGAGCCTTAGCCTGCTTCTGAGGGAGACAAACCCACTTCCACGCCGCAGGAGAGAGATTTGTTATGCAGCAGGTGCTCTAGCAGTGAGTAAGCTCTGCTTTCCCGAATTCCCCTGCATGAAAACTATTTCTTATCTGAGTTCCTCTATTGCTGTGAGTGCAATGGTCTCTTCTGCTTCTGCACTCCCGGCTGCATTTTTATTTTATTTTATTTTGGCTTCTGGTGTAATCCCTGCCTGCCCCCTACTGGTAATATCCCCAAACTAAGGAGAAATCCTAAAGCAGGGTTAGTATTTGGTTGAAAACTTGCCATCCGTGTTGAAAAACAACCCATCTTTTACTGATGTTACTGACAACTCTTAGGAGCTGAGGGACCGTCCAGATCCATGACGATGGAGCCACTTAGAAGGCCACCATAGGTCTCACGATAACATGACTAAGGCAGACTGGGAAAACGAAAACATTAAAAGATGTAACCTTTGCTCTATGCACCACTGAAGGTCTTGAGAGGGCAAACTGGGAGGCATCTCTGGTCACCAGGGTCCAACTGCTCTTGTGTATTTGAGAGGAGCGAGCAGTGGGACCCCTCTGACAGGGCTCTCTTAGGCAGYGGGTACCCAGGTGTGTCAGTTCATATCAGGAATGAAAAGGACTGATGTCTTGGAGGATAAGGGAGCCTGCAAGCTGTGTCCTCACAGGAGGTGACACAAATGTCAATAAATATGGTTCTAATAAAAACAATTCTCAGTGCAGTCACAGCAGCTGCTTGCAGCCAAAGTGAGTTTTTTTTTTGTAGAAATATACTCCTCAAACTCTGCTGTGTTTTGACTTTAACTGTCAAAACAGAAGCCACCCTGAACTCATTCCACAGCAAGAAATTCACTTGAGCCCACTGCTCTTTCAGCTTTATCGATTCATGAGCACAGGACTGTGGAGGACCCAAGCTTTGTGGCAAAGAGAGGCACCTAGTTCTTTCCAACCTGTCTACACCATGCATCAGTCCTCTGCCACTGCTGGGAGGAAAATGATGAGCTCAGGAAGAGCAAGAGCAGAGTCTCTAGAAAATAACCAGGACTGAAAATATTGTAAAGCAGGGATTATTATTATTGTTTTGCTATTGTTTCCTTTTATTCTGCTACTGTCAATTATTCCATTGTAGTGAAAGGATAGGTTTACAACTGTGTACTGTTTTTAAAGACAATTCAAGGTGATGCAAGGTATAATTGCAAAGTTATAGCAGATCAGCTACTGGATTCTGTAAACTATGTTAGTCCCCCTTAACAGGATGTCTGTGGTGCCTGAAGGTCATTAATGAATCTCGTGCTGCTGCAGCCTCATGCTCCATTGAAGATGCTGGAAATAGATCATTACAGGTCTTCCTGGCATCGCATCCCGTGAGCTGCAGGACAGCGAAGGGGAGTGAATCCCTCCCTTGTTCCCGCAGCTTTCCTCTTCATCCAGCGTTGTTCAGCCCTTGCCCTGTGAATAGATGATGACGACTCGCTTCCGTAGGGAGATGTCGAAGACCCTTGGTCCTTCTCCAGGGCGAAACACGACGGGAGCTGGCGCCACGCCGGAGGCTGCTTCAGGAGATAGCATTTATTCGAAGAAAAATTATGCTCTAAATGGGAGGAGGCAGACTGGGAACAACTCCAGCCACAGCCACTCCTGCTCTCCCTGCCAGCAACACCTCAAAACCCATAGCTTGGACAGTGAAAAATAGTATTATTCAAAAAAAAAAAATCACTCTCCTGGTGAAGTCCATGCTGCCTTCCCTCCCCCCGCCCAGGCCGTTTCTCCACTCTGCCTGCTGGGGCTTGAGGACCAGCCTCGCAAACCCCCCTTTAGCCAAGGCCCTTCCAGCTGCCAGCGCCAGGTTAGGGTTAAGGGTTAGGGTTAGGGTCATTTAGAGTTAGGGTCAGGGTTAGGATATAGGGTTTAAGGGTCAGAGTTAGGGTCAGCGGGAGGGTTTGGGTTAGGGATAGGGTTTAGGGTTAGGGTCAGCGTTAAGGTTAGGAGTTAGGTTGGTTTAGGGTTAGGTTATGGTTAGCAGTAGGTAGGGTTAAGGTTAGGGCTGGATGTTAGGATTTGGGTTGGATTTGATTTAGGGTTAGGATTGGGGTTTAGGGTTAGGGCTAAGATTAGGGTCATTTAGGGTTAGGGTCAGGGTTTGGGTTAGGGTGTACGGTTTCGGGTCAGCATTAGGCTTTGGGTTAGGTTTAGCAGTAGGGTTAGGGTTAGCGTTGGTGAGGGTTAGGGTTYGCGTTAGGGTTAGGGTTYGCGTTAGGGTTAGGTTAGGGTTTGGGTTACGGTTAGGGCCGTAAACCCCACGGAGGTGCCGTGCTCGGGCGGCCGCGTGGCTTTGGCCTCGCTCGGGGCAGCGGGGCAGGAGCGAGCCGGCACCCGAAACGGCACGGCTGGCCTCCACGGCGGCCGGCGCACTGACCGCGGCCGGCCACCGCGACCTTGGAGAGCTGCGAAGCTGGCAGTGGCGCCCACTGGGTTTATCCTTGGCTTGGGGCACAGGGTTTTAGAGCGTTGGGAAAGGTCTCCGGCAGAAAACGCAGCGCCTCGCAGCGGAGGGCTTGCTCGGGCCTGGACTGCGGCTYGAAGAAGGGGACGCGTGGTGGCGCGGGTGTCGCTTGAGCGTCTTTGCGTGAGGGAAGGAGCAAACCAGAGCCACTATGTCCATTTGGGATTTGTACYGGCTCCGGGAGAAAAAAACGTAGGGCGAGAGCAGGCGGAGAGGCCGGGATGAGGGCGACGGGGGCASGGGCGGCCGCGGCGCGAGGAGCGGCCCACAGCGGTGGGGCGAGACASGAGCCGCCATGTCGCCGCCCCAGCGCCCGCGCGGGGCAGCCCCAAAATGGCGGGGCGGGGGCTGAGACGGCGGGGGCGGGCTGCGGCGAAGGCGGCCGGCCCCCCTTTCCGCCCCTTCCCTCCCTCCCTCCCC
>NW_028186305.1:1368096-1390540 GCF_003343005.1 Rhea americana
CCCCCCCCCTTTTTTTAACCTCAGAAAAATCACGTAAAACAGCCTTGGATCTGGAGAATCGGGAATAAATTATACTGCTACGGGGGGGAAAAAGAGGAGAAGAAAAAAAAAAGGGGGGGGGAGTGCTTTTAAGATTACCAGGACAGTCTTGCCCCGGAGCTGCAGGGGGAAAAGCTGCGGCATCAGGAGACAGCTTTGAATTTCGGCTTTATTTCCGAGCCCCGCTCTCGTGGGAGAAGTCTAACTTTGCTTTTGCCCCTTTCCAGGCCTCCCCTCTGCCTGGCTGCTTTCAGACCCCGGGGCCTGGTGCGGCCACGCGGCCGGCCGCCTCCCCGCGCTGCCGGTGTCCTTCCCCGCTGTGAACCCCTCCRGTGACACCCTGCTTGTGCAGGCCTGCCTTCAGTGAGGTTTTTAAACAGCGTTTTGAGTTTTTGCCTCATTTAGATATTTACTGTAAGCTCTGTTTTAAACCCCCTCCCCCTCCAAGAATAAACCCCCCTTAGTTTGTGGTGGGAGCACGTGCTGGGTGGAAGATGAATACGGCAGCGAGCAGCTACCCGATGGCATCGCTGTACGTGGGTGACCTGCACCCCGATGTCACGGAGGCGATGCTCTATGAAAAGTTCAGCCCTGCTGGGCCTGTCCTCTCCATTCGGGTTTGCAGGGATATGATCACCCGCCGATCCCTAGGCTATGCCTATGTCAACTTCCAGCAGCCAGCAGATGGTAAGTGATATCTATGGCTTTTTCTTTCCCCTTTTCTTTCCTCTAACCCACCCTTTGTTGTTTGTATATACTACCAAGTACCTTTGCAATTATGRTGTGAGTAACCGCTTGCTTGCAATTGCAAAGCTAGAACATTTGCTACTTTGTATCTCCAAAATACTTTGCAAATGCAAATCTTGGTAGTACATCTGATAGATAGGACTGTTTCTCTTTCACTAACATCAGACTTTGGAGACTTGGGTTTGTTCTGATTCAAATACAAGAATGATCTCCATCATATTGTTTTGTTTTTGTGTAGGTTTAGGATGTCCATCTGGATCTCCAAGCAGTCAGTCCTGGCAGGAAAGCTTTGTAGTAGTCAGCCCTGGTCAAATATTCAGTTTGATTAACTGTCTCTGGCTACCTACCCTCTATAATTTAAGATGGGAGATGTGATTGACTACAGATCACAGTATTTTTGCAAGCAGCCTGGTGTGCCTTCTAGTTTGTGAGGTGATATTCTTATAATAATGGGAAAAAAAGCACAATGTTCGATGCATGTGAAACTGTTATTTCTCATGCAAAATCCATGGTGACTTGCTGTGCCCAAGTTCTCTTTATATACTCTAGTTTGACTCCTATTTGAGTAGGTATTACTGAGCAGCAGAAGCTTATGAAAGATGGGAACAGAAGAGGTCATTCTGGAACGTGTCCTTTCTGGAGGAAAACTGGGTCAGCATTTTCTGCCCTAGATTTCAGAGCCTTCGCTTGTTGGCTGGTGCAAGTGTATTGCTCTGTGTTAGCAACATCTTCATGATACAGACATCTACAGAGATAAAACAAATGTGAACTTTTTCCTTCAATCTAGAATCAGTTCACAACATCAGACTTCAGCTGCACATAAAGTCTCTTATGGTTAGTAGTAGATCATTCTGCTTTACAGTTTCTCAGGTTTGTGGTCTGTTTGTTACATAGGAGAATATATAGACTTTGGATCAGTATCTTTCTAATGTAGAAAATAGAAACAGAACTGCGTTCCTGCAGACTAGTAGGGCATATGGGACTGAGCTCTTGCCTTCAGTATGTTATATGATCTTACATAGTCTGATTGTGAACCAGTGCTGTCCTAGCTTCCATCCTTTATCTCAGGTCAGAGTACCAGCTCCACATCTTTCCTCAGGATGCTGATTTATCTGACAGAGCACTTGTGATCTTTTCCCTTGACAGACTGATAAAATATGCACTGGCTTTCACCCCAGTGCATATTCTCTCATTCATGCAACTCCCAGAAGTGCTTTTTATGTAGGCTAAGCCATTTTGCATTTGAAAAAAAAAAAAAAAAAGGATGGTTTTAAACCTTCTCAGCAAGAAGGAATGAACCTGAGAGGCTGTACAGCTGTACATAGGGTCATCTTCTGCTGTGATAGACCTGTCTGTTCTGACTCCCTCTTATGATACCACCTTGCCTTGATCATGTACTGTACAAGCAAGGCTAGAGTTATCCAGCCGTACCTGCCTTTGTCTAGGCTGTGATCTTTCTCTTTCAAGATGAGAGCCTTTTCTTGTTAAGTACAAAAATTTGGGGTTTGTTCCTATGGTGGCAGTACTGTCTGCATGAGGGCATTCTGAGGAAGGAAGAGTCTCTATTTCCCAAGAATGCATAATCAGAAATGCATTTGGAGTCTATTTTACAAATAGTCTGTGAAAAGATGGAGAGTGTTTTCTAGCACTGCCCTCGTACCCTCGTAGAGATCAGCTTTGGTTTATTGATTGTTGCTAAGATGCTACAAAATTGCACGTAAAAGTAATCAGCAATTAGGAAACTTTGTGCTCAAAAAACTTTCAGGCAAGTTCTTGCAGACACATTGTTAGTATGTTTAACTTCTTGAATATTTGTTACTATTTCAATGTATAATAGTCTGCTAAGGTGCCAGAGAAATGCAAAAATATGTAAATGCTTCATAAATCTGAGGAAAACTACATCTTAACCATTTTGTATGGAGAAATAGGATGCTGTCCTTACAACCAGAGGAACCAAGCCATGTGGCCATAGAGCAGCTCAGTGTTTCAAAACGAAGTAACAGCCAGGGCTCTTTCCAGTTATGCATGACAATGTATGACCTGGAGATTGTTTCTGTTGTATCCTAAACCTGCTTTGTAGTTCCAGAATGTCCATGCCTAAATTAGTTCAGACCCTACATTTTTCTTTACGTTTTTTTGCCAGATGGTGTAGTGGTGCTTGACGCTGGAAGATGTTACTTTATAGATATGCGTTGTCTAACTGGTAGTCTGCTGCAGAGAGGTTAGATTTTGTGAAAATGAGCTCTGCTGCCTTCGACTGCAGTTCTTTGGCATAGTAACTASTGAACGCTGAACGCTGAATCTGTCATACTGTGATAGGCAGATTAAGAAAATGTTTCAAAGTTCCAGCTAGTGTAGGCTTAGCTATGGTCTTTTATTATTTTTTTTTTCTAACTGTAAGGCAATGGAAAGAGAAAAGACTACTTTTTTGAAGAAAAGCTGAATTTCCTTTTTCATGTTTCTCATGCAATTTAATTGTGTTCCTGGGTTTCATAACGTGACAGTCATGAGCATGACAGTTCAGATAATGAAACAGAAACTTTAATATGACYATAAAGATAAGATATTCTGGAACTGCACAGAAAACAGCATATTCCCCAAGCTGGGAAGGAAACTAGAGCTAGGATTAGATAACTGTCTCTGTAAAAGAAAGGTGTACAGAAACATAGATATACTTCTCTTCTGTCCTCCTTAAATGGAATGTAAATGCAGGTGTGAACTTAAAAGGAAAGGATGCTTGCTTGCCTACATCATTTTTATTCTAATTTACAGTTGTAAAGTGATTCAAAGAAATGGAGCTAAAGAGCTTTTGTACTTAACCTCTCATTTCTTAATAAATAGTTTAACTTGTGCTGTGTGTTCTTGTTGTTGGGTCTTTTTTGCTTAATGACATAAAAAGCAAGAAGCCAGAGATTTGTAGGGCAGCTGTCTCTGTAAAGTAAAATTCCCTGTGCAGGTTTTCTAATGGGTAAATCTCACTGTGTGTGGTTCTGTCTTTATGTTGCTGCACCACAGTGACTAATTCCAGTAGTGTTTTAGCCCTTCATCAGAGAGCCTGTAAGAGGGACTAATTCTTGGAGGCCCAAGACAAACCGCAAGAAGTGTTTATAGGTTGTTTTCCTTTATCCAAAAGGCTGTGAAAGAGGAATGAAAAGGAAGCCTGAAAGGGATTAAGTGTGTGTGTGCAATGTTATATATGAGTTGCAGTTGGATCTGCTGGAAGGATGACAGGAACCAGTGGGAGAGAAATAGATACGGGAACTGAAATGGCTGAAGCTTTGTGACTTAAATAGAAGAAAATGAGAAGGTCCTTGCTCAGATTAAGGAAATGAGTTGGATGTCATTAGTYTTGAGTTATTCACATCACTCATGCTGGTCCTTTGCAGTTCTCAGGTACTGGTGTGATGTGATTACGTTTCCACCTGTGCGTATGGCAGGGTTCCTCAAACTAGAAAATCTATCCAGGGCTTTCTTACTGCACTGCTCACAAGAAATGCTTGAGTGCATTTCAAGCAGTGTATAAAATATGAAGAAACACTAACAAGCTATTGAAACAGTAGCACAACATTATCTACCTCTAGATAATAATGCTAGAAAGCATGAAAGAATTGGGGATAAGTTCATAATTAGTGTATACTTAATTGCTAAAGAGTTTCAGAATCCTCTCTGATTGCATGCCACTGCTTCATCTGCTCATCAGCTTTCAACAGGAGCCCTGCTTCTGCTGCAAATGGTATATACGGTTAGTTTGTGTCCTTGCCAACACATGCTTCAGGAGGACCTTTCCCTGCTATAAATAAACATTGCCAAATTTGACAAGTTGGACTAAGTTGTCTTCTGCAGTGCCTACTAGAAATGGACTGCTGAAAGAACTGAAGAGTTGAGTTGATTTAAAATAACAGTTGAAGAATAATTTTAGTAAGGCAGTTAATTGAATTTAACACCTTGGACTAAACAGTAGAGTCCTAACAAGCCTAACTTTCATTCTTAAATGATTTTTTTAGTTTTCTTTTGCAAGTCTGACTACTTCAGGAGTAAAGTTCAGCTGAGGGTGTGGGAAGCAGTGGGAGACTATTGATAGCACTGCTTCAATTTAAAAAGCAACAACAAAAAGTCATATTTTCAAAGCACCTGAAAATTGTTAAGAAATATTTTTCTATGCAGTAGTTTTAAATGATTTTGAAGCAAGGAGTACAGGAGACTTTTGTATGTGATATCCCATTTGAATTCCTGCAGATAGTTCTGTGAAATGTTTTGTCATTGCAGGTAGAGGAAAAATTCAGTATCACATGAAAGGAGAAGGTATTCATGTTGGTATTTTCCTTGAATTTGCTGCTCGTGAAATCCAATAACAAATATCTTTGGGTGAAAGTGGGCTGGAAGAACTAAGCCAAACAAAATTAGAAAACCTTGGTTCTGCCCTGTTAATATTCTCTGATTTTTTTCAATGCTTACCTATCTCTCTTTCCTGCCTCATGCTGGGGATTAACGGTCTCTTCTTTTTCTGCTCCCTCCATGCTGGGAGTGTTTGCTGGCATAGAAGTGTCCCAAGCATCTGAATTTTATGAACAGGATC
The DNA here is from genome assembly GCF_003343005.1 of Rhea americana. Classification (NCBI taxonomy): domain Eukaryota; kingdom Metazoa; phylum Chordata; class Aves; order Rheiformes; family Rheidae; genus Rhea; species Rhea americana. Next base: position 1,373,459 of record NW_028186305.1, read on the forward strand.
CTAATGTGTGTACGTAATGATCCTTTTAATATGTCAGTAGGTAGCAGAAGTAGACTCGTGGAGGGGGGTTTTGGTGTAGGTTAGAATGGTGTTGCTGAAGTTTTAAAACTTAGGAAAAAAAACATTTCCCCGTTTATCAGATAAGATGTACGTTTTTTTTCCCAAGGTTTTGTCCACTCTTGCTGTTATCTTTAGGTTAAGTAACTTAAGAATCATTTTTCTGACCACATGAATTGCAGGGGCTGTGTCATATCTTCTTTCCAGCCAGCCACGTGTTCATGCACGCTTTCCCTGACTGAACTGATAGGGGTGATTCTTTTCTCTTATTATAAATGCATACTGGTAAATGTGAACTTCATGGAAAACAAACAGGTCAAACAGTTTGACCCCATTTTCCTTTCCTTCTGACGAATACAGCAATCTACTTTTATAATAATTAGGAGTATACCTAGTTTATAAAACCCAGGCATTTTGACATTCTYTTCTGATTGCTAAAACATTACTGTCATGTCAATTTGTCTTTTAAACCTGTTGTGTACTTATTAAACATATATAATGACCTTGCTGCAAAGCCCTTCCTTGAAAAATCAAATTTGAAAAGAAAAAAAAAAAACCAAAAACTAGTTGCAGGAATTGGTAGCCCTATTATCCCAGCTGCCTCCATGAGCTGAGCATAATTCAGAGAAAAGTAGCACCACCATGATGGAAACATTTATTCTTTAACATGTCACAGCAATCTGTTCTTCTTGACTTCTCTTTGCAGCTGAGCGTGCTCTAGATACCATGAATTTTGATGTGATCAAAGGAAAACCAATTCGCATCATGTGGTCTCAGAGGGACCCTTCCTTGAGGAAGTCAGGGGTTGGGAATGTCTTCATTAAGAACCTGGACAAATCCATTGATAACAAGGCACTTTATGACACATTTTCAGCATTTGGGAATATTCTGTCCTGCAAGGTGAGATGTGGTTACTGCATCCAATTCTATTACAATGGTGACATGATCAGATGCATTCAATGCAGAAAGCAAAAGGGACACTTTGACCAAGAGAGGGATGGGATCCCTAAAAAGGCAGAGTTGACCAAAAGGTGAAGGATTGCTGAAGTTATGTCAAACTTGAGTATCAGGTGTGCCAGTTTGAAACACTGTCTTTTCTGACTCTTGGCAGTAACGTACTCTCCCACGTTGGCATTGTATCTGAGCATGGCAAAAGAAACTGCGTGTGTTCAGAGTTGACAGTTCTGTTTCCTTCCACATGTGCAGGTGGTGTGTGATGAGAATGGCTCTAAGGGCTACGCATTTGTGCACTTTGAGACCCAGGATGCCGCAGATAGAGCCATCGAGAAGATGAACGGCATGCTGCTAAACGACCGCAAAGTGTGAGTGTCACAGCCAGAAGCAGCAACGATCGCATGAACCGTGATGCATCTCGGTATTAACAGGGACACACAAGGCACTGGTTCTCCTGGCCCAAGCCTTGGCCTGCTACCTCTCCACTACAGGGCTGGTGAGTGACCCTGCCCAAGCCATGGCCTGCTATCTCTCCATTACAGGGCTGTTGGGTTTCCCTAACCAAGCCTTGATCTGCTATCTTTCCACTAGTGGGCTGGGGTGGGCTTCTGTGGCCAATACTCTCTCCACTGCAGAGCTGGGTGGGCATCCTTGGCTGCTTCTCTTTGCCATAGGTCAGGTGATTTTTTTTTCTGGTTGGTCTGTGGCCTTTTTGTCCTTCTCTTTTCCTGTCACCCTTCCTTGTCCCCATTCCCAGTTCCTACTACACACTCATTTTTTGTCTCACTGCAAATCACACATACTTCTTCCATTCTTGAAAACAGCCTGCTTATTGTGTGTCCTTTTTCCCTTACAGATTTGTTGGGAGATTTAAATCTCGTAAAGAGCGAGAAGCTGAGTTGGGAGCCAAAGCAAAGGAATTTACCAATGTTTATATTAAAAATTTTGGGGATGACATGGATGATGAACGACTGAAGGAGCTCTTCAGCAAATATGGTAAATACAGAAACACTTCTAATGCATCTATGAGTGTCATAACTCATGTTAATTTGAAAGTGCTGCTACCATCTGTATGGTTCCACCTGGGTCATTTTGAGGATGAAGAATAGGAAGAGTTGAGATATAGGTAGTTGTGCCAAATGTTGGACAGGAGGCAGAGGCTGACAAACAGATAAGAGAAGGCTAGGGCTATTATATGCAGTTTAATAGTCTCAAAATAGTTTTGTATGATATTTTACTAACCCTGTCCCTTTGTAACAGGTAAGACTCTGAGCGTTAAAGTGATGACAGACCCCACTGGAAAATCCAGAGGCTTTGGCTTTGTGAGTTTTGAAAAGCATGAAGATGCCAACAAGGTATGACCAACTTTTATGTGTCTTGGTTATCCTTATAGAAGAAAAACTTACCTGGATTACCACCGGAGTCTGTTAGTTCATACTGAAATGAGAAAACCACCTGAGGCCTAACCTCACCTAGGTTTTGGGACTAAAACCCTTTTGTGCTTTACTAGTTTAACATTCAAGAATGTTAATTCAAGAAGTTGGCATTTCTCCAGATTACTAGATTCATGCAGAATACAGTAGGATAATCCAGAATATTAATTGCTGAAAGAATACTACAGAAGAGGACTTCAGGAGAAGGAAGATGTCTAGCTGTACCAGCAAGTGTGCTTCTCAAAATTTGGCACTCACTGCAAGAAGGGGTGGGGAATTTAGAGATTGCTGTTAGGCCAGCACTTATGGTAAAGTTGTCAGCCTAATAATTTTAGTTTGTCTTTAACTAGCCTGCATTATGCAGGAGCAACACAAAGGGCATACAACAACCTTGGCTTATTGATTAGCAGACGGGAATATGATATGAGCTTTTCACAATCGTGCTCTTAACAGAATCAGCTACTGTCTCGTTTCTAGCAGTTGACAATTTTCTCTTTGAACCTTCCACCCAGGCAGTAGAAGAAATGAATGGAAAGGATATCAATGGGAAAATGGTGTTTGTAGGCCGAGCACAGAAGAAAGTGGAGCGCCAGGCAGAACTGAAAAGGAAGTTTGAGCAGCTAAAACAAGAGAGAATCAGTCGGTACCAGGTAACAATCTATTCCTTTTCTGAATTTAAGTATCARTGCTGGTAGACTTTAGAGGAATTGGCTAAGGAGCCATTCACTATCCTGTGGGATTTTTCATCCTGCAAGTTAACATATAAAGGTAACTCCATGGTTATTTGGAGGCAAAAGGGATATCAGAGCATAGTCTTGATGTTGTGATAAGATGTTTAGGGAAAACGTGTAATGCAGTCTCCATTGCCTTCAAATGGGAATACCTGAAAGAACGGGAAGAGACAATGTAATCCTATATTGTTGTCTCTAATTTATGGTGGACTATATTGCACTAGAGATTGCATCTGAATCTTTCCCACTCCTTGCGGTATAGTGCTGGACTGGGGACACATGATGCAACAGGAAAGSAGAGGAAATCCAGACAAACTCCCTTTCACCACAGTGGAACTTGTCTCTACACCTTTGCAACATCTATTGCCTTCAGTTTTGAGGGTACAGAAGAAGTTTTGCTAAACTAATGTTTTTAAACAAATTAACAGGCTTGGGAGGTGGCTGTTAACAGTCAATGTGCTCAAGATTTTTTGTTATTGATATGGATGTCTTATGTATACTATTCTTTCCCTTCTAGGGAGTTAACCTGTACATTAAAAACCTAGATGACACTATAGATGATGAAAAACTGAGGAAGGAGTTCTCACCTTTTGGCTCAATAACAAGTGCCAAGGTATTGTGGGCTTTTGCGATATTGTATTTCCAGGCCTGAGGAAGGGACTGGTATCTGACATGGGGTTCAAGGGCAGTTCTTYTATCCCCTGGTCATTTGAGTTCTGAGAACATGTGGATTAGTAAATATGCAGATTTCAGCAGATGGAGGCAGGATTTTACTAATAACTTGTTCTCATTGCCTGACCAAAAGAGGAGGCAGGAAATGGCAAATGTACTTGTTTGAGATTACTCCTATAAGCGTGAGATGGCTCTTGACTGCATTCCCCTACATACATCTAAAGGTTGCACCTGATCTTTCCCATTCCTTACTGCTCAGTGTGGGCCTGGAAACACATGCTTATGGAAAAGCGGAGTAAATCCAGACTGATGTGTCCTCTTTCATGAGTACTTGTCTCTACAGTTCTGTCCTACTGGAGAATCTGACATTTCCTTAGGATGGAAAAATACAGATTCCTAGGCTTAGTTCTTGTAGTACTGCTCCACTAGCAACTGATTTTTTTTCTTTTTTTTTACTGCAGGTGATGCTGGAAGATGGACGGAGCAAAGGGTTTGGCTTTGTCTGCTTCTCCTCTCCAGAGGAAGCTACGAAAGCTGTAACAGAGATGAATGGGCGAATTGTGGGCTCAAAGCCATTGTATGTTGCACTTGCACAAAGGAAAGAAGAGCGAAAGGCCCATCTAACTAATCAGTACATGCAACGCATTGCTGGGATGAGAGCCTTGCCTGCCAACACAATCATTAACCAGTTTCAACCTGCTGCTGGGGGATATTTCATGCCTGCTGTGCCCCAGGTAAGCTGAGCTGAGTTAATGTGGTTTTATGGATGCTCTAACTTGGCTTGCACCTTTGGTTCAACTGCAGTAAGCCTGCTGAGCCTTTCTTGTGCCTCTAACTAAGCAAGCAGCTCCTAATGAGAGGTGCAGAGTCAGTGGAATTAATTCTATGGCTTCTGAGCTGCTTGCTCTCTTAGGTGAATTGAGTGAGTCCTGGGAACAACTGCCAAAACATATTGTCTACAGTGTTTGTTACTCACTTAGATATTCCCTCTGAGCTTCTCACATCTCTTTTTAGGCTCAGAGCAGACCCACTTACTATGCACCCAATCAAATGACGCAGATGAGACCTAACCCACGCTGGCAGCAAGGGGGAAGACCTCAAGGTGAGCATGCTAGAGGCAGTGCTTTGATTGTATGACCCTTTTGGCTGTACTTTCCAACAAGAACAGTGCATGCTTTCATTTCCGTGCACAGCCACAGCCTGCTGCTTGTAGCTAACTGTCCCGATTGCCAGTCGATTTTTTTTTTTTTGAGGATTTTCCCTTGTTTCTTCCATTAGGCTTTCAGGGAATGCAGAATGCCATGCGCCAGTCTGGACCACGGCCAGCACTGCGCCATCTAGCCCCTGCTGGCAATGCTCCGGCCTCTCGTGGCCTCCCCGCTGCTGCCCAGCGAGTTGGTAAGGTGTCTGCCTTCCAGACTCTCCCCGTCATTCACAGGGGAGGAGGAGRCATTAGGAGTTGACTTTTACTTCAGAAGATGGTTGTCAGATGTGGGTAACAGAAGGCTGCCTGGAGCAAGGGGCAGAGACAGCACCTGAATCTTTCCCATTCTTTGCTGTGCAGTGCAGGTCTGGGGACAGTTGGTGCTACAGCAAAGCAGCGGAAATCCAGATGGGTTGCTGTCCTTTCACCTTGAACTCATCTCTACAACTCTGCAACACTTACCACTCAGAAAATGACTCTGTAGATAATGGGTGTTTTCAAAGTAAAGCATCCAAATTCACTTGCTTTTAAGACATTTTCTACTTATTCTCTGCAATAAAGTGTAGAATCCATGGCTTAGTGTTAGGGAGGACAACTCCTTTCTAAAGAAGCCAGTGGGTTTTTGGAGACCAGGTTCTAAACCAGTATTAGACTGTGCAGTGCATAATTAAAGTTCAACAGTTAATACCAGACATCTCAATTTGCATGCTGCACATTGCTGTGGGTGTGTAATTCTGTCCTACTCTTCTTTTTCAGGCGTTGCTACTGCAGCACAGAATTTAGCTCCTCGTCCGCCAGTAGCTGCCCCCGCTCCCCGAGCAGTTCCTCCTTATAAATATGCCTCAAGTGTCCGCAGCCCACATCCAGCTGTACAGCCTTTGCAGGTAACACAATGCTCTGCTCTGAGAAGTCTGTAGTTMACTGCAGTCCAACAGGTTTTGCACACGTATGAAGTGTTTTTGCAGGAACTCCAGGCTACTTTTTATAATCCAGACAGGGATCAGAAACTGGGAATGAGAAAAATGACAGTTGTCCTCCCATACCTCTGCGGGGGGCAACTTAATTGATCCATCTGTCTTACTCTTCTAAGCCCTTTTTTATTGAGCTTTTCTACAAGGATATTCTTTGCTCTCACACTTTTGCTAGCTTTCATTCTCTCTCATCTCTTTGCTGAATTCTCACTAGGGTATCATTGAAGGTACAGCTTGCCTCTCTGTGTACACTGCTGCATTGTACAAAAAGGAGACAGGAGTGTTTCTTTCTCTGTCATGACATTTGTCTTATAGTGCAAGGTAGAGTTTTTATAATCTAGGATATTTACAAGCTGTGTGCCCTTGTGCAACGTTCTAGTTTTTGAGAGCTGGACTTGGAGCATGTTTGTCCGCAAAGGGCACCTTATCTGCCCTTTTCTGAAACTGCTGTGAACCTTAGATTGCTATGTTTTAGAGGAAGGAGGGCCTACCTTATTGTCTTTAAATATGAAACAATCAGTCTAGCATTTATTTCTGAAACCTCATTTTGCCCTTCTGTAGGCACCTCAGCCTGCAGTACATGTGCAGGGACAGGAACCACTAACGGCCTCCATGCTGGCTGCTGCCCCTCCCCAGGAGCAGAAACAGATGTTGGGTAAGTGAAACTCCAGTTTTTAGATGCTTCTTACTTTGGAAATCCCCTCAGGTTTCAGAATATTTYGATTGAGACTAGCCTGTCTGAACTGTTCTTTTTCTAGGAGAGCGTTTATTCCCTCTAATTCAAGCTATGCATCCCAGCCTTGCAGGGAAGATCACAGGAATGCTGTTAGAGATTGACAACTCGGAGCTGCTGCACATGCTAGAGTCTCCAGAGTCCCTTCGGTCAAAGGTGAATTGGCCTGTTCCTTCAGAGGGGGTGTGGATGGGGACACCTTGGTCAAGAGAACAGCTCTCACTCTAACTTCTCCACCCAAGGTGGAGGAGGCTGTTGCAGTGTTGCAGGCTCATCAAGCCAAGAAAGAAGCTGCCCAGAAGGTGGGCGTGGTTGCTGCTACCTCTTAAACCAGGAAGACTGGTGAGTGTCTAGTCCTCAGCTTCAGCTAAGTTTTCAGAATCAAAAAATAAAGTGTTATAGTTAGTGCCTGTAGCCTGTCTTGAAGCCTCTGTGTAGGTCCTGGTGCAGCACTGTCTGTTTTTAAATCTACTTTTTGAAAGACTGATCATTATGGTAAAAGTTGTAGAAGTATACKTCAATAATCTCATATTTAAGCATCAGAAAAATGTTGCATGGGTTCTTGAAGTGTTCCTAGCAATTGACATATCAAGGAAGGATAGTATATTGAGATGAGGCTTCTGAAGCTGCTAATCGARGAAATAAGGTAAAAGACACACAAGACATTTCAGTGACTTCAAGGCTAAATAGGCTTCTAACACCAATTCCTTATCCTGACAATCATTTACCTGCAGTATACTAAAGTACTTGTGTCAGGAATGTTATTTAATTGCATAGGTATGGCCAAGCAAGTGCTGTCTGTGTTCAGTGTTGACTCTTGTTTGACTTCTGAATAAGGTTTTTTGATTCATTGCCCTTTTTGCTTTGGTTGATGAATTTTTCCATGTGGATTTGTCTGGAATTACTATGAACACCTGGAGCACTTCTTGTGAAGTTGTTCTGGTCAGATGTCACTGTAAGATGTTGCGGCTCCAAATGATGGTCAAGAATGATGAGGGTTCTTGAATTTCATTAGTAAATTTCCGAGTGGATCCCCGGATTAGCTTCTCTGAAGAATGTGAATCTTATCAAATTATCAGCAGTGAATACTATCCAGAACTGAAAAACAAATTCTTGCAAATTATACTGGAATCCTTATGGTTTATAATGCTGGATATTTCACTAACCTAGTGTGAACTATGCCACATGCAGGTAACTTGTCKTCTTTTATTACAGGGTGCAAAGAAGCCAAATAACCCTTCATAGACATCAGCTCAAGATGTTTGAAGATTCTTCACTGTCCTGCAGATCTCAAATGCCATGCATCATATCACATAGTTATATTGCATTTTGTAAATTAATCTTTAAAATCTTATTTAAAAAGCCAACTCCATGAAGCTCTAGATTTCCAAAAGCAGAATTAAGTTTGCAAGTTTCTTTATGGTCAGGACAGAGTTAGCCTTTGTCTTTTTAAGCAGGACATTGAGGATTTCTGATTGAAAGTTTTTTGTGGTTTTGGTTTTAACTGAACAATCCAGGTTGGAAAGTCTGGAAAGCATTTATCAATAAAGGAATAAAAACTTTCACTATGTTTGTCTTTTCTCTAGAATGTAATAAGCTACATCACACTAATTTATCAAATTGAACTGGCAGGTAGTTGTCACATGATTGATATGTTAAACTGACTGAATCAAGTTATYCTGCTTGTTAACTTTGGACAATCAGTGCTTTGGAGCAACTGTGCTGAAGTTCTGCCAGAGGATGATTGTGTTGGGTTTGGTTAGTGTCCAAAGGGTGACTCTAACCAACTGGGACTATAATAGAAGGCAACGGGAGGTATTTTTCAARTGAAGCATGAAGGAGGTTTTGATCACTTTTTGTCTGCTGGAGGAGAGGAAATTCTCTCCTGTTCTTCAGGTATATTCTTCCTACAYGTTCAGCTGGATGCTTTATTTTAGTGGTTCTGTCATTAGAGTAGTCTGGCTATTTTACACTCTACAGGGTGAGGTTTGTAAATGCTTTGTAAAWCACTTTTTGGGTGATCCTTCTGAGATAAAAAGTACTTTTCAGATAAGTATATAGAATGCAGTACTGCTAAGTAGTCRGGGCTGACTGCTCTTTCTCTCAGGAGCTCGAAAGAAAAATACCCAAAGAAAGGGGCTCGCTGAAAGGACGCTCCGGTGCCCTGCAGATGGAGAACGGCTGCTCCCTAGCGGAACTGAGGCTGAATTCAGACTTGTAAAACACTGGAAGCTGGGGAAGGGGAATGTCCTAGAAAAGCAGAAAGGCTTCTCATTCGCAATGCAAACGCTACTTTGCCTATCTGTCTTGTTCTTTAAGAGCAGCTGACAGTAGTAAAATATGCAAGAATATCACTTGGAAATCTGGACATAGCCTAGGACAAGCTGCTCCGGCCCGACTGGGGCCGTGCAGGGAGGCCGAGCCGGTGCCTGCTCGCCGGTGCCTGCTCGCCGGTGCCTGCTCGCCGGTGCCTGCTCGCCGGTGCCTGCTCGCCGGTGCCTGCTCGCCGCTTACAGCGGGTGACCGAGCTGCCGCCTGCCCCGACGTGCGGCCGAGGTTCAGGCTCAGGCCGCCCGCGCTGTCACTCCAGCCCCGCAGCCGACCGCTGCTCGCCCGGACCGCTTGAAAGCGGCGTAAAAGCGGGGCTGCAGCCGCCCGCGGGGCGGGAAATACTGCAACAGCCCCTCGCGCGTGGGAGGCAGCGCGTGGGAGGCAGCGCGGGGCCGCCGCCGGGCCGGCGCCGTCGGGGCGGAGCCGCCGTGCGGTTCCGGGGCAGGGGCCGGGCGGAGGCTGCCGGGGAGGGAAGATGGCCACCACCAAGCGGGTGCTGTACGTGGGTGAGCGCCGGGGCCGGCGGGCGGGGGGCGCGGGCCGTCCCCGCCGGGGCAGCCCCGGGGGGGCGGGCGGGCGGTAACGTGCTGTGCGCCCCGCAGGCGGGCTGGCCGAGGAGGTGGACGAGAAGGTGCTTCACGCCGCCTTCATCCCCTTCGGAGACATCACCGACATCCAGATCCCGCTGGACTACGAGACCGGTGCGTGGCCCAGGGCGGGGGGGCGGCGAGGAGGGGGCTCGCCGGGGTCCCTGCTCCAGCCTGGGGCTAGCGGCCTCGTCCTGGGGCTTGTGGCTTCACCCCAGGGCTCCTGGTTTCGTCCCCGGGGCTACCAGTTTCACCCCCAGCCCCAACTACCACGTCCCAAGGCTCAGTCTTTTATCCTGGGGCTCGCAGTTCGCCCCTGGGGCTTATGGCCTCATCCCGGGGCTCAGCACTTCGTCGTGGGACTGGCCACCTGGTCCTCAGGCTCGGTTCTTCATCCCAGGGCTCCTCACCTCATCCTGGAGCTCAGCACTTCATTCTGGGGTTGGCTGCCTCATCCTGGGACTCAGTTCTTCCTCCCAGGGCTTTTCACCTTGTCCTGGGGCTCATCGCTTCATCTTGGGGTTGGCCATCTCATCCTGGAGTTCATGGCCTGGGCCTGAGTCTGGCCACCTAGTCTGGGGCTCCTCATCTCACGCTGGACTCACCACTTCATCCCAGAGCTCACGTCTTCATCTCTGCTCCCTGTGACTGCTCGTTTTTCTGTCCGCAGAAAAGCACCGAGGATTTGCYTTCATTGAATTTGAGCTGGCAGAGGTGAGAAATGGGCAAATACTTGAGCAATTTGAAATCTCTTCTTCCTCCCCTGGCATTTTGGACTAAACGTTCCTCTGGCTGAAGGCAGCAGGAGTCTTGCAGTTGACCTAAGCAGGTGCAGGTTACCTATTGCAGCTGTGGACCGTTCTCCAGTAGCTGCAGTTGAGTCACTGCTCTGCCTTTCCAGGTTCCCAGCTTTCCTATTTTATTCTGGGCTGAAGCATGGCCACTCCTGGTCCGAAACACCCACCTGCTTTCCCTAGAGCTCAGTTTCTCTTCAGCAGCAGTGGGTGGGTCCTCGCCTTGGTTGGAGCATGGGGTGTCGTGAYCTATCCTGGGCTACGTTAGGCAAGACCTCTCTCCTCCTCTCCCAAATATCGGTGTAGACGACCAAGTATTTTACGTAAAAAGAAGTGAAGAAATGGCAATAATGATCTTCTTTCCCTCTTTCTACAGGATGCTGCAGCAGCTATTGACAACATGGTATGGTCTCTGCTCCCATCTGCATGCTGAATGCTGTCGTGGAAAATGTAGCTGCTGCTCTGCTCCTCGCAGCSTGGGGCTTCGCCGTCCTCCCAGCAGGAACAAGGCAGATTGGTTCAGAAATGCCTGTTGGGCTCTTGTCTCCTAAATCCGCGTGCCCGACGATGCACCACTCCCGGGGGGGAAGGAGAGCACAGGAGCAGTCCCACCACCGAGCTGTCCTGGGCGGCCGGTGTTGGGAACGAACACAAGCCAGAAATAATCCCAGCAGGGTTTAGTGGCAGCGCTGGATGTGTGTAACGTCAGTGAAGCTGTCTGCAAAAACGGGGCGGGTGCCGCTTCCGGTGTGGCCCCGGGGGGCGAGGGCCCGTGCTCGGGTGTTGCTGTGGACCAGGTCCTTGCCCGTTGTGTTCATCCCTGCTTCATTTGCCTGTTTGTTGTTGCCTGCGGTCTGGTTGCAAGGTCTGGGGCCCTCAGTCCTGAATCAGGAGGAGGGAGTGAAAGGAAACTTTCTCTGACTCCTACAGAGATCTGTTGGGGGGAGACAGCAATTTTTTACCTTTTGGTGGGCTTTGTTTTGTTCTTCCTCTACAGAATGAGTCTGAGCTCTTTGGCAGGACAATCCGTGTGAACTTGGCCAAGCCAATGCGGATTAAAGAAGGGTCTTCAAGGCCCGGTGAGTTGGGGCTTGGGAGAGGGAAACAACCCCGCGAACAGCTCAGAGCCTCACGCTCGCGCCGAGCATCGGCCTTCCTTTCTGCTCTCTGTTACTCCCCCGCCGGCCGGGGTGCCGTGGGTGAGGGTATCCGCACGCCTCGTCTTTCGGGGTGGGCTGCTGCCAGCCGCATGCTCCCGCGCCGTCGGTGCTGCCCGGGCCGTGCTGAGCTCCGACCCTGCGCGCGCTCCTGCGTGGCCGTTGGGTTCGGCTCCCCGGCTCTGACCCTTCCTTCTGCTGTCRCAGTCTGGTCGGACGACGACTGGCTGAAGAAGTTTTCGGGGAAGACTCTGGAGGAGAACACGGAGGAGGGGGGAGCAGAGGCCCCCAAGCCAGAAACGCAGGAGGTAGGAAAAATAAATGAGCCAAAAGCAAGGGGGGGTCTCCCCTGAGCGGAGGAGGGAACAGTAGCTGGAGCTGCCTGTATCCCCCCCCCCCCCGTGCTAGTTGAATGTTGTTGTGGGGTGGGTAAATCATCACTTGGGTATCTCTGGGTCCTGTGAGCTGTCAGGAACATGGAGCCAAGAGTGAGTGGTGGCCTTGGGCAGAGCCTGTGTTCCCCAAAATGCAGAGCGCCATGAAGGTACTGCAGTTTTGTGCCCTGTTAGGCTGCCACTGCTTACGTTTTTGGGGGAGTTTTGAAGATATCWCCTCAGTTTCTGCTGTACTGAAGGCTGAGAGCTTGGGGCCGGTCATCTCTGGAGAGAGAGCACAGGAAAACTTGCTTTTTCCTTTTGCTGCCCAGGGTGAACCCCCTGCTAAGAAATCCCGAGCCAACCCTCAGGTTTACATGGACATCAAGATTGACAACAAACCTGCCGGGCGGCTCCGGATCCTCCTGCGCTCGGATGTGGTACCCATGACCGTAGGTGAGGAGAGGGTCRGCTTCTCTGGTGTTGCTGCTTCAAACGGCGATACGACTCTCACTTCTCTGTCCCCTGCTCCAAGCAGAAAATTTCCGCTGCCTCTGCACCCACGAGAAAGGCTTCGGCTTCAAAGGGAGCAGCTTCCACCGCATCATCCCCCAGTTCATGTGTCAAGCTGGAGACTTCACCAACCACAACGGCACCGGAGGCAAATCCATCTATGGGAAGAAGTTTGATGATGAGAACTTCATTCTGAAGCACACGGGGCCAGGTAGGGCCAGCCGCGACTGCCCGGAGCGGGCTCCTGGGGATCGGACGAGCTCCTAGTCCCTCGGGTGGACCTCCATCATTATCTGCAAAAGCAATGGGGCACCACCAGCATCTCGCTGCCAGAGGGCTGTAGACTTAGCCTGGAAGGAGAAGAGGGCTTTCTTCTGTCACTTATTCCAGCCGCTGYCCCTCGGCGGGGGCTGTCTCGGGGAGGGCTGGCGGCGTGCTGGCCAGGTGCCTGTGCACCGAGCAACGGGTAGATCTTAGAAGTGAAGCTACGCATGTGTTTAGCCGGGAGCTCAAAATGGCTCAACACCATCAAAGGCAAAATTTGGTTTGTCTTAACCCAGCCTGGGTTGACACTAAGAGCCCCAAATCGAGCTCTGTGTTGGCCAAACGCTTCCCCCGCTGCGTAAGCTGGTGTGATCGGATGGTTGTGCATCASCTACATCCAGCAAGCAGAGACGCGTGATTCTCTTGCTCTCCGTGAGCTCTTTTACATTCCACTATTTTAGTAACAGAGACAGAGTCCCAAAGCTGCTTTCCTGTTCCATTTTAAGGGAAGAATGTCATGGTAAAAAAAATACAAGCACTAGAAAAGCAGCAAAAACTGAGCAAGTTTATCTCCTTTGCAAACACCTTTTYTATTACTGCAGCTAACAAAAAGACTAACAGTCATCTCTAACGCCTTTTCCAGCTTTCATGCCTGGAAGCGCTGCTCTGCGTAATGCATTTCCACCATTTCTATGGAGTTTAGTTTGCAGAGACACTCCTAAAACTGGCAGCAATCTGCGGGGCCTGGGAGGGGGTTTTGGGGAGGGCTCTGCCAGCAGGTCACGCGCTGGGGCTCCTTGCGCCCACCCCCGCGATGACGCCGAGGTTTCTGACCGCAGGGCTGTTATCGATGGCAAACTCTGGCCCGAACACCAACGGCTCCCAGTTCTTCATCACGTGCGATAAAACAGATTGGCTGGACGGGAAGCACGTGGTGTTCGGCGAGGTGACGGAGGGCATGGACGTGGTGCGGCAGATCGAGGTGGGAGCCGGCAGCGGGCGGGCCGCGGCCGTGCCCGGCTCGCTGCTGCTGCCCTTCGCCTTCAGGCTTGTCCCTGCTCTTTTCTTTAAGGCTCAAGGTACGAAAGACGGGAAGCCGAAGCAGAAGGTGATCATCTCGGACTGCGGGGAGTACGCGTGAGCTCGGCCCGCGCGCGCGCGCGGCGGGATGGGGGCGGCCGGCTCCAGCCCGGCCGGGAGGCTCGGGGAGCCCCCGCGGGAGCAGCTCTGCTGGGGCGGCGGATAAAGACTCTCTACTTAATGAAAAAGAATAAAACCTAGTTTTAAAAATACCGAGGAGCCAACCCTGACGTTTGAGTGGGGCCGGCCCTCGTACCGTGCTCCTCCCCCTTAAAAAATATATATATATATATATATATATATATACATACACACTCGCCGCCGCGGAGCAGCACGCTGCTGCGCTGTGACATGTATTAAAAAACAAGCAGCGAGAGAAACTACGTTTTTTTTTAACTTTCCAAACTAGGCGTTTATTTTATAACAGTGTCGTAGCGCAACACAGCTTCTTTTTCTTCTTTTTTTTTCCCCCCTCCAATTGGCTGAGGTTTGTTTTCTTTTCTTTTTTTTTCTTTCCAACTTTAAGTAAACAGGAGCGGGTTAGTCACCCCGCTACTTCGCTGCCTGCCACCAGTGTTTTTCTTTCGGGACGCAGAAGCGCTGGTCTGAGCCGGGTTAGGTAGACGCACGCGGCTGGATCCGGCCGAATCCCGGAGCAGCTCCGCCGCCGCCCCCCCTGCCCCAATTACCTGGCAGCCTAAATGGCCTCCAATAGTAATTAAAATTGCAGAAGCGGGTGAGCCAGCGGCTCCAGGGGCAAATACATCAGCCACGACCCAGGCAGACATGCGACCGGCCACAAACTCTCTCTCTCTCATATATATATTTTTTTTTATATATATATATATATTTATATATATAAAAAATATATATATTTCTATATATAGATATATCTATAAGTCTCGTTAAGTACATAAGAGAATAAAAGTTTTATATTATTTACATCCAGTTTGGGGACGGAGGGTCACGAGGGTTTAATATTATTACTTATTTTTCACTTTTACGTATTTTTTTTCCCCTTTTTGCAACGACTCAGGCCGCGCGACGCGTGGCGTGGGGAGCGCGCGGGCTCAGTGGCAGCCGCACGCCTTGACCACCATGTTGCGGTGCTTTTTGAGGATGACGTTGTTGTTGCTGTCGTAGTAGAGGACGGAGGTGGCGCTGAGCTTGGTGGGGGCGCAGCAGGCCTTGGGCACGGCTTCGGGCTTCATCAGATGCACCTGGGGAGGGGGGAGAGCGGCCCCCGTGAGCCCCCGGGGCGCCAGCGCCTGCCTGCCTGAATGAGCGGATTATTTCTAGCTTTGCATTAAAAATATTTATCCCCGATTCTTGGCAGCCCGGGCTGCAGTTTGTGTTGGACCGGGGCACCRCGCTGGCCGGGCAGCGCCTGCCTTAAGCTGGGATTTCGGGACTGTGGATACACGAATGGTTAAAAAAAAAAAAAATTGGGGGAAAATCAGTGTCAGCCTCCCGGCTGCAAGCAGCAGCTTGGGGCGGGGGGGGGAGGCTGCTAGCTGCTAGTGCAACGGCGCTTCCCCGCTCCGTGCAATATCCTGAATTTAAGGAATTGCACTAGAAGAGCGAGCGAGCCGCCGCGCGGGCCGAGCTGCTGCACGCGCCTGCGGCCAGCGAATGCGGGCAGCTGCTTTCTGCCGGGGCCGGCGGGGCATAAAAAATAAATAAATAAATAAATAAATAATAATAATAAAAACCCTTCGCCTGCTCTCGGCGCCGTGGTCGCTGGCACGAAACGCCGCCAGGCGACACCTTCAAAGCCGCCTGCGAGGGCTCGGTGCGACCCGCAGTTAACCGCCGGCAGCGGCTCCGCGGCGGGGACGCCGGGCGCTCCCGGGGCACGAAATTCCGGCAGCCCCCGGCCGCTCTCCGGCCTGGCTCGCGGCAGGGCCGCGGCGGGACGCGAGGGCGCGTGCGCTCACCAGCGACTGCAGGATGGCGTGGTTGGTGGCGTTCATGCACGAGTCCAGCGGGAAGGCGCACTCGCCCTCGCAGTAGTAAGCGGAGTACCCTTGCGGCGCGATCACCCAGTCCTGCATCAAGGAGGGTCGTGCCGGAGAGGCGGTGTGCCCGGTGCCCGCGGCGCACCCCACCATGCACCCCGGGGTGCACCCTGCCATGCACCCTGGCGTGCACCCCAGCGTGCACCCTGGCGTGCACCCTGCTGTGCATCCTACCATGCACCCCGGGGTGCACCCCACCATGCACCCCGGCGTGCACCCTGCTGTGCATCCTACCATGCACCCTGCCATGCACCCCGGCATGCACCCCAGCGTGCACCCTGGCGTGCACCCTGCTGTGCATCCTATCATGCACCCCAGCATGCACCCCGGGGTGCACCCTGCCATGCACCCCGGCATGCACCCTGCTGTGCATCCTACCATGCACCCCAGCGTGCACCCTGCCATGCACCCCACTGTGCACCCCGGCAGCAGGTTATAATGGCCTTCCCCCCCCCTCTCCTTTGGTATTCATTTTTCCCGGAGAAACGTGAGCTGCGGCAGGGGCAGTTCGTTACCAGCCAGCCGAGGTCCTGGAAGCTGACGTAGAGCTCGTGGCGCCGGCAGACCTGCCTGCCGTCGGCGGCGTGGCCGTCGTCTGCGGGGAGAGGGGGCAGCGGTGGCAGCAGCGCCGGCACCCGCGGGTGCCCTGTGCCCCCCTGCACCCACCCACCTGATTCCGGCGGAGCAAAAGGAGAGGGATCCCCCGTGTCCCCTTGGTGCAAAAAAAGAGCCGAGAAGCCTCGGCAGACCCTGGCTCTGCTGGCGGGAGTCGGGTCCCCTGGGGGAGGATAAATCCCAGCACCTGGGGCGGTTCCCGCCTCCCCGGCATCATGTCCACAGGGAACCACCCGCATCCCAACCCGCATCCCAACCCGCATCCCGGGGAAACGCAGCTCACCTGGAGCCGGCAGAAACCCGGCCCCGACGAAACACCCCTGAACTGCGGCAACAGCCGAGCCCCGTGTTTCGGCTAGGGGCCCTTCCCCGTCCCGGCCCGAGGCGCTTACCAAAACCCCCCGGCAGCTTGTTTGGGTGCGGGAGGTCGGTTGCCTTCTTGGGCTGCCTCTTCCGCAGCTGCTTGGCCGCCCGGGTGACTCGYGCGGGGCCGCGGCTCGCCCGGAAAAATGTCACCAGGAAGGGCTGCTTGGAGCGGGGCGCGCGGCGCCCCAGCAACCCGGCCAGCCCGGGCTCCACGCTGCGCCCTGCGGC
>NW_028186305.1:1390583-1395213 GCF_003343005.1 Rhea americana
GAGCGCCCGGCGCCGCCGGGGCCGGAGCCGCCGCCGTTCCGCCGCCGGAACGCGCAACGGAGCAGATTTTGGTGGAAAGAAGGTTAATCCTCACCGCCCCCCCCCACCCCGGCCAAGCCGTGCAGGCAAAGGGCTCGCGAAGCGCTGGGGGCTCCTCGGCCTTACCCTCGCCCGTCTCCACGTAGAGCCGCAGCCCCAGCGCGCGCCTCGGCCCCGCGACCCAGGCGCCGCTGGCGGCCGTGACGTCGAAGACCAGCCAGCCCTCGGCGCCAGCCCCGAGGTCCTGCACGTCCAGCAGGAACAGCTCCGGGTCCCTGGAGAAATGGGGGGGGGGAGGATGAGGGGAAAAGAGCGGGTGAGTAATAGCACCTAAAGGCCGGGGTTATTTTCAAGCRATAAAAATGCACCCTGCAAACCACGGTGCAAACGCCGGGACGTGTCCTCGCCACCCTCCCCTCCGCCGCCGGCRCGTGCCAGCCCTGGGCACCGGCCGGCTGCGGTGAAGGGGCAGCGCCGGGCTCGGGGCTGGCCGGCCCCGTCCCCCGTCCCCGTCCCCGTCCCCGGCACCTGCTGGCGTGCTCGGCCGCCGCCGCGTAGACGCCGACGTGGAGCGTGCCGTTGGCGTGGCGGGCGACGCCGCGCGCCTTGTAGATGCGAAACTCGGCGGCCGTCAGCGTCTCGCCCGCGGGGAGCTGCGGCAGGTCGAAGCGGAACTCCTTCCAGGGGGGCTGCGGGGAGAAGGCGTCGCCGTCCCGCTCCACTGCGGAAGGAAAGGGTCAGGGCGGCCGCGGGATTTACTGCAATCCCCCCCACACCTTTTTCCTCTCTCTCAACCACGTGTCTTTTGGCTAAGCCGATGAAATGCAATTTTTTATTCAAACTGCTAGAGTTTGGGAAGGGCGAACGGCCAGGTAATGCTTCATGAAAAAAAAAAATCAAACCTCACTTTTTACTCAAAGCATCTACTTCCTGCAGAAATCTGAAAACGGAAACTTCTTGCGATTTTCTTTTTATTTATATTAGGTCCTTAAGTCCCTCGAACAACAACAACAACAAAAAAAATACGCTGTGGTTCTTTATGGCAATGCATACCCACACAGCTTCTGTAATATGTAATTATATTTTCTTCGAATTGCTCTTTAAAAATAATTCCAGGCTGCCTTGACTGAGCATAGTCAAAGCGATGGAAACTCCCCCGGCGGCGCGCGTAGAAGAACCGCGGCGAACCCGAGCCGGGTCGGTTCGCTTTCCCAACAGCGAACGTGCGCATTTGGTTTAGGGTAACTTTTGATTCCGGGGGAAAACAGGAAAAAAATCCAAATTCCGGTGGTCTTGGGAAACCGTTAAGCATCTGYGATTAGCAGTTTGACCGGGATGTTTGGCTTCGCCCGCTCCGGCTGGCGAGCGTGCTTCCCGGGAAGGGCAGCGGGAATTTCTGTGGCAAGTCCTGCAGGACCCGGCCCTGCCGCRGGACCCTCTTCCAGCCGGGAATTCTCCGCCCTGCGGAAAGTTAATGGGGCAGGAAGGGTTTGCRATGAAACCTCAGCTTTTGGGACCTGCACCCGAGTTTTGACCCGCTGAGCCATTTGGGGGAGGTGAGGGGGCCCCGCAGGGCCGTGCCTGCTCCGGAGGCTGCCGAGCCGCTCCGGGAGCCGGGAGCAAAAACAGGGCCGAGCTGGAGACAACCAGGGGGAAAAGCCCAGGGGATTCCCGGGCAAAACCCGGGAAATGCTGAGCGCGACCCCGGCGAACCGAACCAGCCGGACCGGGCGGCGCGCGGCAGCTCCCGGTGCGGCGCCGGGGTCCGCGGCTCTCGCCGGCCCGGCTCCGGCTCCCGGCCACCGGCAATCGGTTGGCGGCGGGTTGACTCAGCTCCACAGGCAACCCGCAATTATCCGTGGGCGGATTATCCGGATTGCGGACTCGGCACGCTAAAAAAACCCAACCCAAGCTCTTCCTTCGGCATGTTCCCCCCCCCCCCAAAGGCTGCTGCTTCTTCCCAGACACCCCAGCGATGCTGCATGCTCCCCCCAATATAGATATATACATATATGCATATAAAATATATATGGATGGATGGATGCACACACAAATACATATATGCACACACACCCCCGCACACACATATGCCTCCCGAGCGAGGGTGCTGCGCTGCCCCCGCGGCGCAGGGCGCGGGCACGGCCGGCTCTGCCGCCGCCGGAGCCCCCGCGGGCGGCGGGCACGGCTTCCCCCGCCTCGCTCGCCCCGTTATTTTTAGGTGCGTTTCTTTTTTTTTCATTGCAAACTTCCTGCGAGCACGCGCTGCTTCTATAAACGCCACATCGGTCGTAATTACTAGTCCTGGCTGCCGCCAAACGGTCCCCACGATCATTTCGGACACCAAATTAAAAGGAAATGCCAGGATATTCGACCACATGAAAGTGCTCTGACTCTCAAAATAGGTTTAAACGAGATGCAAGGAAGACGCTATCCCGCGGTGGCAAGAAAGAAGAAATAAACTCGAGACGCTTTCCGAAGCACGGGGAGGATTTGGGGAGCGCTCGCGCGCGCGGCGCTTCCCGAGCGGCTCCTCCGGCCCCCGAGACGCCGGCGGGAGCCGCTGCCAAGGGCGCCCGCAGCCCGTGGGTGCGACCGGCCCTGGCCCCGCGTCGCCTCCCCGCCACTTCCAGCCAGCTGTATAAACACCGGCGGCCGCGGACGAAGCGCGAGACTGTCACAGGCGGGGTAGGGGGGGGATTTTTTTTTTATTTTATTTTTTGTTTTTTGCAAAAGTTCTGTCTGCGGCACGCGGGCCGCTGCGGCCGCCCTCCGCCAGCCTCCCCCGCGGAGCCGCGCTCCGCCGTGATTATACCCTGCGTGCAAACATGACTCACGGGCGGCCGCTCGGCCTCGGCGGAGAGGAAATCTCAAAGCCCATCCCGACACCAGGCTTAAAAATAAAAATGCGTTTGACTCTTCAGGTTTGCATGCAAAAATAGCAAGGGTCAAGCTTCCCTCATGTGTCCTCGTTCCACTCGAAATGACAACGGAGCCAAAACCGTCCTGCCCTCGACCCCAGGCGGCTGCTGCCATCCCGCACCGCCCCGGTAGGGCCCAGCCCCGCTCTGGTCTTCGCCCCCCGCTCCGGCGCCGGGGAGCCGGCTGGGCACGGAGCGGCGCGGGAGAAGAAAGGAGCCCTGTTCGGCCCTCGCAGGTACCTCGGCGAGCGGCGGCTCCTTCCTGTTACACGCCGCTTGGCTCGCCGCGGCGCCCGCAGCGGCCAAAAACGGCCGCGCTCCCGAAAAGCGCCCGCGAGCCGGGGCACCCGGCTGCCGCTCCGGGTACCCACCTCCGCGCGGATGCACCCGAAAAAGCTCACGCTTGGCTGCCCCGAGAGGGACACGTCCACTGCCCACTAAGAGCAGAGGCGGGGGAAGCGGCTGCTCTGCGCCCGCGGTTCTGCGCCGCGGGCGCCCGCGGCGTTGCACACCCAGCGCCTGCCCGCGTGGCCCCGCTGATGCCGGCTGGAAACCTCCCTGCTGTCACTGCCGCTCACGCAGCTGCCTCTAAACAAGACAGCAGCCGGAGCGCTGCATTGCTCCGTAACCAGCCGGACAGGATTCCAGCAGTAATTAGCAACCTTGAGTATTTTATTTTGAATCGTGATTCAGTGTCTTACCGCGGGTAATTCGGTCCACCCTGCTGCTGGCGCAAGGGAGCTGCTGGCCCTCCCGCCTGCTCCCCGGTCGCTGGCCCGTGGCGCTTTCGTGCCTGGTGCGCGCGCCTGCTGCACCGCGGTGAAATTGGGGTGCACGGTGGGAGCAGCCTGGCTCTGGCTGGGGCCAGGCGCCTTGCATTCAGGCTGGAGGAAAAAACCTGAATGCTGCCCTGCTTCCTATTCACCCGACAGTATGTGCCTACAAAYCAAAGTCCTCCTTGTACCAGCAAGCAGCAGGTCAAGCGAGGTGCTGCYACCCCGTTCCAGCTCAGCCGCTCTGCTGTGCGTTTCCCGCGTGCTCAGCACGCAGCCAGGGCAGGACCAGAGAGAGGCAGGGAGCTGCTGAAACTTGGCATTTGCTCCACATCTGCTCTCCTTTAATACCTAGCGTTTTCCYGAGATGTTTGTTTTGAAGGCGCTTTGGAGCCTGCCTCGTCCTACGGTGATTTCCAGGTTCCCTTTGCTGCGTTACGATGGAGGCAGCGTTCCAGCAATAGACTCCCAGTTCCTTGCGGCTTGGGGGAAAGATCAAACTGGGCWGCGCCCAGCAGAGACCGTGCTGCACCCGGCATGGTCCCGGCCGCCTGCCAGCCCTTCCCGCACTGCTTTCCCCTCTCCAGCTCCTCTCGTTTAAGGGGAGCTGGGTTTCTCGCGGAGGCTGGGTGCAACCCGCTGGGGACGGCGGCAGTTATCTCCCCGCAGCAGCGCGCAGCCCCGCTGCCCCTCTCCCGCGGGCGTTAAGCCATCCCCGTGCAGAAGAGGCTTTTCCAAGCACGGATGCGCCGCAAAATCGCCGCGGGACGGACGGCTGCTCTGAGCCGGCGGCGTGGCCTCCGRCTCGGCGGCAAAGCGCAAAGGTCGGAGCCGCGAGCGGGGTTTGGTCCGCGGGGTTTCACGTCGGGGGTCACAGAGGCAGTCAGGGCTGGGGGGGGG
>NW_028186305.1:1396498-1443340 GCF_003343005.1 Rhea americana
ATCCACTGCCCCAGGCATCCACCCCCCTGGGACCGACTTCACCTCTGGGCACCCACCCCACTGAGCAGCCACCATGCTGGGCATCCATCCCGCCAGTCACCTATCCCCATTGGCATCCAGTTCACCAGCAGACACCCACCACCATGGGCACCAGCCTCCAGGCGAGCCCAGCTCACCAGACTCCTATCCCACTGGACTCCCATCCCACCTTGCATCCACTCCCATGGGCACCCGACCACACCAGGCATCCATCTCCACGGGCACCCACCCCACCAGGCACCCACTTCCCAGTGGGCACTCATTTAACCACCTGGCACCCATCCCACCAGACACCCACCCCCAGTACCATCTTCCGTGGGCACTTCCTCCCACCAGGCACCCACCTTGTTGGACACCTGCCCTACTAGGCACCATCACTATGGGCACCAACCCCCCATGATGCACCCACCCCACAGGCATCCACCTCACCCAGCACCCTCACCTCAACCACCCTCCAGACACCCACATCAGGGGGCACCCAGCACCCCCAGAAAACTCCCTTTATTTCTCGAGTGGGTGGTGGAGCAAGAAGCCCCTGCTCCGTCCGTCACGCAAGGAAACCTGAGCAGGGACAGACGCCCCGCGGAGCTGCTCGCTCCCACCGCTGCRCGGGCCAGGAGACGCGTTCCCTCGCTCGGACTTAAAACGCTAACGCTTCGGAATAAAGTAGGAGGCAAGATCGTTTATTACCGCAAGCAATTTTAATACAAAAATGTGTCTGTTTTTTAAACAATTCATTGGTAGAGCTTCAGTTTTGCCTCAATTTAAACCAATTGAGAGAATCACACAGCAACATGGTCAGAGCCGAAGAGGAACAATATTTAATAAATACAGGGGCTCCGGAGAGCCCTCTCCCCCGCCCATCTCCTGGTCACTTGGTCAGTTTGATTTTATTACAAAGAAAAAGTAGCGTACAAAAGCGAGACAGGACTTGTAGCAAGTGTGCTGGTGAGACTCATTTCAAGGACAAGCGACTGTGCGTGTAAGTCCAGATTTCTTCTAGGAGCAGAGGTCACATCAATCTCAGCCTGGTTTGAAGTGGAATGACCAGTTAAATAATAAATAGGAAAAAAGAGATGCAGATAAATAGCAATTCCGTATTAACAACTCGAGTCAGTCTCGTAGGCCGTCAATCCAGAAGAATCCTCTAACGTGGAGGCCGGGCAGKGAGAACGCCCTTCTCATCCCGCCACCGCCAAAGGCTGCGTTGCAGTGATCCGAACCTGCAATCGTACGAGTGTGGTCTCCTCCGGAGAGCTTCCGCGTGAACCCTCTCCCCAAACCCACCGCTACTCTTCGTTTTTAAAGAAMAAAGTTGCTGGGACAGTATTTTAAAGACAGCAGTTGTAATGAACTTAGCTGTAGTGTGTGCAAATTTAATTAATTCAATCTCCGCTTTCTCAAGTAAAATCACGTAACTTAAAAAAAAAAAAAAATGGAAACGTAAGCCCCAAGTCCCCTCACCTCATGTTTCTCTGTTTGAGGTATCTGTGATTTACAAAAAGAGAGTTCCTTAAACACTGTAGGATTCAGGTCTTTGCTTTTAAATATAATTTACCTTGCTGAGACAGCAAGTTAAGTTTATAAAGATGCATTTAGGAAACAATCCTAAAAGATAAAGCAGGTTCACACCCTGCACCGCGCAGAAATCCTATTTATATTTTAGTTTTTCTTTACACTTTCACATCTTGACCTTTTTTGCTTCCTTTTTTTTTTTTTTTTTCTCTTCTCTCCCACATTTCAGTTTTCCAGGCCCCTCTTTGAACAGGGGTCGTCGAGAGGCAATTTTTATCTACATAAATATTCACATGAAAATAGTAACTTACAAAAAAGGAAAAAAAAAACAAATAAGGCAGCTTCATAACACAATTATTCTTTTACACTTTTAACAATATAATTTCTCCTGTTTAGAATAAATATACATCCAATGTACGTAGCAGGGTTAAAAATTGGACACAGGTTTCTTTCTTTCTTTCTGTTTTTCTTTTTTTGTCTTTCTTTCTCTCGGGAGGGCTCGGGTACAGTATTATCTTTTGGGGCCGGGAGTTTTTGGGGTGGCAGTGGTCGTTTTCTTGGACATGGTTGGGATTTTGGAGGGCTTGGCCACGCCGCGGCGCGAGCCGCCTTGCCCCCCGGCCACGCTGCTTTCCGAAGTGTCCGAGCACGCCGACTGCGTTTCCAGCAGGTCGAAGTCGGAGGCGTCGCTCCCCCGCCGGCTGCTCGCCCGGCTTCCCGCCCGGCTCCCGGCGCGGCTGGTGGGACGGCTGGCGGCTTTCTTGGGATCTGCGAGGGGAAGGCGGAGCGGGGTGAGGGYGCCGCGGGGAGGGGGGACCCGCTCGGGCCGGCGGTGCGGTTCCCCGCGCCGGCCCCCCGGTGCTTTCCGTAACCCGGACACCCTCCACCCCGGAAAGCCGGGCCGTCACCTCCCCGGGGCGGGAGCGCAGCGGCTCGCGCCGTCCCCGCGTCCCCAGGAGGCTCAGCCACCCTCCCGGGCGGCGTTAGCATTTCCTCTCCTAGCCTAAAACCCACCTAGGAGCCGCAGCGATCCGAGTTCTTACTATTCGATCCTGGAATTACTGACCTGCTCGGCTGGTTTTGGCACCTGCGGAGACCGGAGAGGAGCTGTTGCTGGTGTCCCCAGCAAGAGAGGTCCGGCTGGAGTGGAAGGTGGGTCGCTTCAGCTTGCTGCCCGCCGCCGGAGTGACCTTGGGACGAAGAGCAGAGAGCAGCGCTCAGACGCCACGCGGGCACAAGCTGCCTTACCCGACGGGCGGCGCGTCCGAGAGCGGCGCCCCGGCAAAGAGATTTTGACGCGTAGGAAACGTCCATCTTAATGGTCAAGGAGGACACGAGTGCTCGTTCCAGCAGCAGCTGAAAAACAGGCTGGATCCTGCGAATCCCAACAGCAGTTTTGTGCACTGCAGGCTGATGCACAGCTGTATCTTTTTTGCTTAAAAAAAAAAAAGTAAAGCTGTTATCCCTCTGGAGGAGCACAGCATCATCATCTGGGGTGTAAAACTCCCCAAAGAGAAATCTTGCAAAAATGTATATTTTAGCATCTAAGCAGCACAGGACTGTTTTGGAAGGTTAAATACAGCACAGCGTAAGCACAAAAGAGAAAAAAAATCACTGCTGGAGGAACGTAGCTGCGCTGGAAGTCAGGAGGACTTTCTCCTGGTGCGCGTCCCTGGGACAGGTCCACGCGCACACGCCGAGCACTGCGCTGGCTTCCGAGGGACGCACAAACGCGAACAACGAGGCACCAGCAACGACCAGACGCCGCGGAGGGGGAAGCTCCGGCAGCGCGGCGCGGGCTGCTCCCGCACCCCGGGCGCCCTCCGTGACCTTTAAGATGTTGCAGATGAACAAGGGGGAAAAAGCAGCCCGACGCGCGGCTTCCTCCCGCCGTCGYGGAGGACGCGGACGGACAAGAGGACGGCGTCGAGGAGAGAGGGAGGGCGCCTGAGTCCAGCTGGAAAGGGCAGCGCCAGCTTCGGACACGAACCCAAGCTTTAGTTCGGGGGCAGCGCAACGTTACTGCAGGCAGCAACTGCCCGAGTCCCTCCGTCGGGGACCAGCGAGCTGCAGAGGTGACACCGCTCCGGTGCCTCTCCACGCGCTTCAGAGCAGCAGCTGGAGAGGCTTCCCTCCGCTCCCTGCGGTTCGGAGACTTTTGGAGAACTTAATCTCTGGACCTCGCAAAGCCGGAGCCACGGCAAACAGGGCAGCAGCAGGAGGGAAGCCGAGCAGCAGGCTCCCCCTCCGTCGCTGTGGGGATTAAATTCAAATGACGAGGGATCGTGAGGATACTGCTTTCATTACCACAGATTTCCATTCTGGGCCTTGATCCTGCTTTATAAACAAGTTATAGCAACAGGCAGGTAATTTAGGGTAAGTCAGAAAGTGCTGCTGACCTGATGATTGAAAAAAAAACCCCAAAAAACAAAAAACCCACTTTGCTTTAAAGTGCTTTCAAGCAAAATCAAGTTATTTTAACAGTGCAAATCATCTTTGAAGTGAATCACCAAAATCTAGCAGGTATTTCTTATCACCACCAATTCACAAAGTCAGGGAAGTCCACGAGGAGGCTGAAATCTGAGGTAGACCGAAGTCTCAGCGCGAATTCATCCTGCTCTGAGCACCAACACAAGCTAGCCGGCGACCTTACCAGACATAGCAAACACACTTCAACGCAGTGATAAATACAGGCACTTCGTAAAACCCAAGGCAGAGTGGTTACCGTGCATGCGCTGGAGCTGATTTTCAAGTCTTAACTCGGCTGTTAGATTTCAGTCTTTGAATATCACTCATGGTCTGTTTTGAATCCCTAAAAGCTGCTAAAGCTTGGAAATTTTCTCTTTTTTAAAGCACAACATGCCAAATATTACTCTTTACGTTTGACAACTAGTAAATATAAATCACAAGCAGATAACTCTGCGCATTGCATTTTATTCTGAGGCTGATATTTCRTTTAAGCCGAGTTAGGAACCCATGAAAAACGCTACCAGGCTCAGCGTTAGCTGTGCTAACAAGCGCCGGTCTAATAAAAGGAAAAGCATTAAACAGGAAAGGAAGCAGGACTTCTCTTTGGCAGCTGCACTCCGGCCTTTCAACAGGTCCTTGGGACTAGGAGACCATACTCTACCTCGGTGCTCGAGAGCTGGAAGTCGGAATAATCGTATCCCCTCAGGGGGGTGCCCGCTTTACTGTTTATCAACCAGGGTTTGTCATAACATCGAGAGAAGTGATGTGGAGTCTGTGAAATGGAAAATCCAAAGAGAGGGTGGGGAGAAGGGGGAAGAGGTGGAAGTGAGTGAAAAAAATGAAACAGAAAAGTATCTGAAATGGGAAAAAAAATAAACAGCACAAAAACAAAACTAAAGAACCAAACGGAAAATATATTAAATTCCAAAAAGAAAAAAAAAACAGACAAAATAAAGCATGCATGGGCAAACAATGTGGTAGGAAAGGAGAGACAACGGGAAATCACTTCTTCCTTCGTGCTGGCCCAACGCCCCAGCTCCAGGCTGGGGAAGATGCAGAGCCTGGCTGCTGCTCCAGGAGCACCGCGGGCCCCTGTGCTGAGCCTGCTCGCGCTCGGCGCACGGGGCCGGCCGGCCAGCAGGAGCTACAGCCACACTCACGGTGGAGAGGAACAAGACGACGACCTGTCCTGGACACGAGTGAACCATCCCGCCCCCATCCCACACATCGGTGTCAGATTCCACCACCATGAACATCTGAGTAATGTTGAGTCCTGAACCCCAACCTTCCCGCTCCTCCTCCATCCAGCTCCTCATCTCACCGGAATGGGTTTGGAGGCTGCTGGTTTCTAAAGGAAAGGAACAGAAAGCTGGAGAATAGCTTGAAGTGCAAGGCCTACCTTGGCTCCGCTGGCTGGCGTGGCTGGAGAGGAGGGCATGGACGCACAGCTGTGGTTGCTCTGGCTGGCACTAGAACTGGATCGAGTTGGGGAGGCTGCCCGGGAAGACGGTTTTGATCTTCGGCCTCGTGACCGGAACGGTGTCATTCCCTGCGATGCCCCCTCTGGCAAGATAAATTTCTCTCGAAGTTCAAGGTTGGTCCGTCCTCGTGCTGCAAGGGAACAAAAAGATTTCCTGAGATCTGCAGTGGTTCACGTGAATTCATGACCGGCACCAAGTCTCAGGAGGCTGAAGATGTCGGAGCACGCATCCTTGCAACGGCTCGGAAAGGCCACCTCTGAGGGCGAGCAGGTCCCTTTGCTGGTCCTCCTGCCTCAGCAGCAAGACTGTCCCAGTTCTCTTGCTCCATCAGATTAGCACTTTGAAAAACTGGCCATTAGAAGCTGCTGGAGACCCATGAATTCATCCCAGATGATCTATTATTCTCTAGTATCCTTCGGAGAAGGACTTCCTGCTGGCCTTTAAGCAAGACACGTTACAACAGTGGCTGATATCATTTTAAGGGTGGCTTAGAAATACTACGAGCAGCTTCGAAAGGTTGTGATTCTGCTCTGGCAAGAAAGAGAGGTGACCRCCACCCACCAATGGCCAATTTTAAGATTTCCATCCAAACGCCCCCAAGAGCTGGAGGGTCTCCCTTTGACAAGKGAGGAGAAACCAGGCAGAGAGAAGGTTGGCGGACTTCAGCTCCTAGGCCAACGGGCACTCGTTGAAGTCATGGGGTATAACAGAGCAAGGCCATGCAAAAAGCCTCAAAGGACAAAGGAGCAATTTTAGAGTTGATTCRTTACAGATCAGAAAGCCAAAGAACCACTTGCAAAACAGAAGCACCACGCTGAGATAACCCAGTGATGGAAATGACCTCGGCGTCAGCGCTCCGGAGCATCCGCTGCGAAGCATTAGCAGGGGGAGGCCCACGGAGCAGAACTGCACTAGTAAAACCCTGGAGGTTACACCAAGCAAGCAGCACACGTTGTGAGTCATGCTGAGTTCAGCAACAACCGTTAGGAAACAGAAGCAAAGAATGGTTAGGCAAGAAAACACCCGAAGCAATTAACATCTCCAAGACCCCGGTGAGATAGGGACATATGGACAACAGGCCTAACCTCTTCAAAATATGCAGCGGGCTGCAGTAAGAGCTGCTAAATGCTCCTCTCCTCCTAGAGCAACGGGGCAGCCGGGATTGCTACGAGCCCTCGCTCGTCACTGCTGGGGAGGCAGCAGCTGCAGAAGACACAGCTCCAGCTGCATGCTTGTTTTTTCCTTTCCTTAAACATAATCTATACATATGTCAGCTGCTGGACTCTGCAGCATGGCTTCCTGTTCTGTTAATTAATGTCCTARTGCCAGCTAAAAGTTGTCAAATGTTCCCAGGGACAAACACAGTATGGCCAGCGACTTTTATACCTGCATAAAGCAGCAAGCAGCAGAATAACAGGACTCTCAGGCTGATTATCTGTGTGCACCATGGGGCCACAAACACACCAAGTGTGAGGCCAAAAAATGTTTCAGAATTGGCAGGGGAGCAGGTGAGTTACTCCAGCTTCTCTGACCACCACATGGGCTTTGTTGGACAACATTAGAAAAGGAAGAGCAGGAGATGATATGGCRATGGAGGAGAGCTGCACATGGAAGAAGAAGTGGGACCTGAAGGGTGCTCCCACTGCCAGAAGTCACCTGTGGGGTCATATCCAGCTCCCACATCTGTTGCCTGGTCAAGGCTCTGGCAACCAGTCCCAGCAGAGGACTGAATCCAGTACAAAAGCTACTGACCCMTGATAAGGGTCTCAAGACCAAATATTTTTTTAAAAAAATGAGGTGATCCTGATTCCCTAGTGTGGTTTGCAACCTTCGTCTTCATTATTGGGGCAGCTGTCCCAACCTTCACTTCCCAACGTGTCTCACCAACCCAGCTCTCAGCAGACCATGCTCAAACTCCCAGCGGGAAGGATGGCTGCTACCTGGGAATTAGCTGTGGATGCCACGTCCCTGGGCTACACRGACCCTACACAGTCTTTCTCGAGTGCTTTAAACYTCATCCACCCTCCTTAGCTTAAACRTCAGAGGTGGCAGTCCTCTTCAGCCCATGGGAAGGCAAGGCAGCTTCTCCAAAACGGTTCAGCTCTCTGGGGGACGGAGCCAGCCCCAGGAGGGACCTCTGCCTTTGCCGACCGTGCCTGGAGCTGGGTGGTTAGCTAAAGTGCCTAAATTAGGTGCTTAAATTAAACCCAGGCTTCGTTTGATTGCAGCTCTGTACCTTGGCATCGTGGACCGAGCACACCACTATCTCACAGGGTGCCGTGACAGCAAATACAGGCGGATTTAAGCTGTTTGGTTACTACGGTTACGGAGAGCCATGCGGAAAAAAGGAGAAAGGCTCCATCCTCCTGGCCGCGACGGCGAGGAGGCTGCACACCTGCACGGCCCGCAGCGCCGCAACCTTTTACGAGGTCGCTCCGCTTCGGAAACGGCTGAACTTGCCGAGCGGCGGCGGCTRCGCCGTCTGCAGGGGCAGGGAGGTTAGGGGCTGGGGGAGCAAAGCCATTCTCGCCGGTTAAGACCGGGGGGTGCCAGGAACAGGAGGAAGCAGAAAATCGCCAACCTATCGGAGACTGACTGGCAATCGATGAGCTGGAGTCAGAGCGCTTTATTTTACCTCCAGGGTGGTGAACTGGAATAAAGAAAATACACAAGAGACAAGGAAATGAACAGAGCAGGAAAACGCAGAAAAAGTGGTCAAGAGCGACCTGGGGGGAAAGGAGGGACGGGCGGCTGCTGCCGGCCCCAGGCAGCGGCGGCTGGTGTGGGGGGAGCTGGGGAAGGCCATGCCCTGCAGCAAGGTCGTGGCGAGCAAATATAGAGCCTCCAGGAAAACTTTTGAGCCCGAAAACCTCAAGATCCAGGTTGTGTTTTCTTTCTAATGCACTGCTGCGGCTTCCTCAAGCTGGATTTGTCTAGGAGTTTCTTGCACTTCTATTTTTACCTGTGTTTCTGCTGAAGTGAAACATCGCTTTTGCTTTGCTGCTGGGCTGGGGACACAGCTGAGCCACATGACACCTACAGGTGCACTTACAGCAGGACACGGAGTCTCCTCCGAAGAGATCCAACCTAGCCCCAAACAGCTCCGCGAGCGACGATGTCTAAATGCAGCCTCACTAAAACTCAAATCTAGCACGTGGCAGCCCAGAAAGGAGGGAGGGCCAGGTTTTGACCATCRCGGACTGAGTGAGGAGGAAAAAAGGCAGATGTTTTTAAGGCACGAGAGGAAGACCCAGGACTGGCAGCAGATCTCGCTGCAAATACGCATTTGCGCTGCTGGGTGTTGCGGGACTCAGCGTTTCCGAAACAGCGCCTTCAGCCTCGACAGAAGATGAGCCGAGAAAATTTGTACTAGAAATGCATTACRTGTCTATCAAAGAAGTCATTTAAAGTCACGGGAGAGATGACTCCTTAAYGATTAGGACTAGCCTGAATTCTCGCCACGCTGGGGCCACGCACACACGGCCAGCGCCGTGGGTTCCAGGATCCGGGCCCACGGCATCTTCTCCCCAGTGGCTCAGACCTGGATTTTACTGTCTCCGCGTTTTGAGCTCACTTTTGATGTCACCTTTACAAAGTTGACTCCTTTACCCAAGGACCGTATGCACATATTGACTGCTTCAAAGGAAAGCCAAGATCCTCAGCATGGCAATGCAACTCCACTCGCGGGAGTTTTAAAAACAACAGATGCAACCCTTCCTCCTCTCCCCGCAGGAAACCTAAATGCAACGAGATTTGCTGTAAAATTGCCAGGTTGGCAGCACTAAATTTTGTGATATATTTCTGATCCATTTTCTCCAGCTCCTGCCTGTGACTTGGATAAACCAGATCTACTTTGCTGGTATCTGGTACCGTTTGGCAATTTACAGTCAGCACGGACAAGAAATGTCCCTGGTTAAGTTCTCAGGCTCATACTAATGGAAGAGAAGAGAATGAGTTGTTAAAAAAATGGGAATTGTCTTACCTCTGCAAGGATCATTTTTCACTAAAAATTCATCCAGGGCCATCCATCCTCCACCAACTCGAACCATGACAGTGCTACGCAGAATACGGACCAGCCGCAACTGCTGGGAGTCACCAAACTGCAGAACCAAGAAAGCAGCAGGTCAAACAACAGGGACATAAATGGAAACGCAGCTCTTTTCCAGAGCAGGCTGCACCAGAGCAAAGCACAGGCCAGAACCAAGACTAGACTATTTAAAAATTTTCTGTGCGGTTCTAAATGTTTTCTGATCTATTAAATATTTGGGGGGTTTCTACAACTACGTTCTTCGGGAATAAATGCATATTTGCACCAMTTTAGAGGAATTTTTCCCGCTGTGTGATTTTAGGATGATGCAACTACCAAAATCCTTTAGTTTTAAAGCTCAAGAGACAGATTTTTCTTTAAAACTGCAAATGAGAATTTGGAATTCATCTTCAGATGGGTTTTCTCAGTCAGAATTGTGGTTTTCCCCTTTATTATGAAGGGAACAGAGGCAGTTGATGCACTGACACTCCTGGTGCAAGTCCACTCTAAAAAGAGACGGCTGATTCGGATCGCTGAAGGCTGGTGAACCAGCAAGGCAAGCAGTGCTGCGTCACCACCGAGAGAGAAACCTCTCGCCAAGTCTGAAGGCCAGGTACTTCCCTGAGCCTCAGACTTGACCCCACCAGCTCGAAAGCTCCCGCCGCAGAAACCCTCGCCCCACGAGGATGCTTCAGTGAGTGCAGGATGGTGGGAATCCACGGAGGGATCCAGCAGCGATGATGATTAGTGATTGCAATGTTCATTAGTGATTTTAAACATCTGCAATTTCAAATGAGTGCACCCTGAATCAGAAGCGTGTGGCTGATTTCTCAAAGCTCCCTCTTGCTATCCTAAACCTCCCGGGCAGCCGAGCCCAGGCTCGTGGTTTCCTCCTCCATGAGGCACTTGGCGGGGTCTGAACAGGATGCCGGAAGCCCGGCTCGGACGTAGCCACTTTACCGCCCGGTTTGCAGAGCACGTGCTCCGATGAGAGGTAAGAGAACCCCCCTCTGAAAGCGAGACCATCTCCAGAACGATGAAAAAGCACTAACATTTTCCCAGTGTGGGTGAGAATGYGAAAAAATGGGAGACAACACAAAAACGAGAGTCCGAGGCAGGCCGGGGCGGGACGCGGGCAGCGCAGGCGGCTTTGCAGACCCGTCTTTCCTGCGGGGCCGCGCTCCAACGCGGCCGTCGGGAGGGGAGCAGAAGCGTCTTTCCCACCCTCCGGGCTCCAGCGCAAGGTGTCCTTCAAACGCTGGGTTGGAAACTAGTTCAGAAACACGGGCACAAGCCAGCCGGGCTGCAGCGTCGCAGAGCAGACAGGCCGCTGGGTAGCGCAGGAGCAGAGCTCCTCTGACCTGGGCAAAAACCGGTGGCACGTTGACTCTCATTTGCACTGCCACATTCGGAAAATTTTTCAGTTGCCTTTGAAGCTTTTTCTATCTAAAGTAAAACCAGAGCTGTCTTGGATCCGTTTGCCTTGGAAATCGGAATTTCTTTCTTTCAGGGTACCACGTTTGCGGAAAGGCACCATCGTGCCTCCCTTTGGCCGGGTGGGGGGAGCGTATCTCGCTAACGGCACGCGCGGCTCCCGCCCCAGTAACCACGCGCGAGCCAGCTGGCAGCTACGCCGGCGGCTACGCTGACCTCCGAGAACAGTAACGGGGAAACATGCAGTTTCGGAGAGCCTGGCTCCAGGGAGGAGTTACTCAGTGGGTGCAGCAGGGATGAAGGTTTAGTTATCGTTACCTACGG
Organism: Rhea americana; assembly: GCF_003343005.1. Taxonomy (NCBI): domain Eukaryota; kingdom Metazoa; phylum Chordata; class Aves; order Rheiformes; family Rheidae; genus Rhea; species Rhea americana. The sequence continues at coordinate 1,407,788 of NW_028186305.1, forward strand.
GATTAAAATGTGCGGATTCGGCATTCTCATTCCATGGGGATTGCGACCCAAACCCAGCCAGAGCCTGGTACACAGTCCTGGCGCGGGACGTTTTACTCCTGTGATTTTGTAAAGGCTGCTGGTCCCTCCAAAGAGGGAACGGCCCTTGCAGAAGCTCCCGAGGGGAAAAAAAAGAATCTCTCAATTTTTGTTAAGCCTCAAGTTTTCTACCGAACTTTTGCCTTCTTTCAGCCCAATTCAGTCGTCTTTCCGGATCGCACTCTCGCGCGGTTTTATGTACCAGGCTCTGCTGAGCAGCACAACAAGCTCTCCAAGGCAGCGCTTCAGATCACATCCTCCCACAGCCCCACAGGACAGATGGGCAGCACGGACAGACAGCAAGCTACGTTTGTTAAAAGGAAGTGAGAGGCAGCATTACAAGGCAAACTGTACCTGGTTGCCGAGGAAGAACTACGGAAGGAGACAAGTTTTGGAAGGATAAGGGTTGGGGAGGGAAAGGAACATCAAGAGGAAGAAGARGGGGGAAGAGAAACAAGAAAAACATTTTATGGGATTAACAGTGCAATAATCATGAAAACTGTTAACTGCAGGTCGTTAGAAATCTGTGGATTTTAGGCTGTTTGGTTCTAAAGTAGAAGCTGCAATTTGACACACGCGGAAATTCACCGCGTGAGCCTGAAATCGGACACAGCCGAYGGGGGCAAGCTCTGCGTTTCGGCTGCGCCGTGCCAAAACGCAAGTCCTGGGAAAAGAAAAAAAAAAAAAAGCGCACAGGAAACCGGGCAGGTCAGCTGCCAGCTCATTTCAGAAGTTTACCTCGGTGAATAATTTGAAACCTAAACATGCAGTCCATTACAAAGAGATTCTTTAAGGAAATCATTCTACGCCTTTAGAAAAGAGCTAAGAAAAACACAGGCGTAAGGTACGCTCGCACGCGAGAAAAGCCTCAGGGCAGCGGCTGGCTGGAGCGAATACAACGTTTCATGCGGCGAGCGGGGCCGGGCTCCCCCGAAACAGAGCCGCTTTTATGAGTGCAACCCGGGGATCTGCCCGGGGCCGGCCCGAGCGCCTCGGGGGGGACGGCGCCGGGCAAACGCCGCCGGAGCCGCCGCCTCCCGCGGGCGGCTTAAGGACTCGGTCGGCTTCGGCTGAGCGGAAAGCGGACGCCCAGCGCCTCTCTTTAAGCGGCTTCGTCTCTAGGCACGAGGCAAAAGCAGCGCTCGCGCCGTCAGAGCCGAGTTCGGACCGCGCTGCCTTACCCGGTACTTGTTCTCGCCGATCTGCTCCACTTGAAATCTCTTGGCACATTTGCACTGGGCCACTTGTCTTGTGACCTGCCGGCACGAATAAGAGCAGGAGTCAGAGACGGGGCTTATTCCACCTCCCGTCCGCGGCAGGAGCCTCCCCAGGACAAATTACTTTGGGTCAGCACCAACACAAGCCTTTTGTTTTTTTTTTTTTTCCCTTCCTTTTCTCCCTTCCTCTTCGTTTTCCCCAAGCCCAGCTGCCAAACCACAGCCTGAGCCACCCCAAACCAGACGGCCCGTCTCCCTAGGTCTTTTACCTCATCTTCGATCTTGTCTGCGTCAGTGGTGGGGCGGTACGCGTCCTTGTTAGGATGGAGAGCGGCCACAAACTCGTAGTAATCTATGTAGCCGTCCCCGTCGCGGTCAAAGATGTCAGCCACCGCGGTCATCTCCAGCTTTGTGGTGGGGAACTCTGCAACAGGGAAGGAAATAAGTAACCGATGCTCAGACCTCGCCTGGCACCGCCGGCGGCTGCAAAGCAGCGCCTGGACCCCAGGCCTCGAGTAGCCTCTTGCCACACCGAGGCGGCCGTTTTCTGGCCGATTTCTGTCCACGTCTGGCACAGATCAACCCGCCCTTGAGCTGCCACCAAGGAAGGCTCCCCGAGACGGGCGGCAGAGCGCAACGGCGGCACTTGGGTGGGGGCAGATGAAGACTTACTAGAGGCCAGGATGCCATCAATAAACTCCTGCCGGGTGATCTTTCCATCTTGGTCTTTGTCGATGCGCCGAAAGAAGTCCATGACGCGGGACTTCTTGTGGTTCATCCAGCGCATATAYTTTTTCCGCCAGACATCAAAGTCAAAGTTTGCAAACTCCTTCAGCTGGAAGAAAACCCGTGGGAGTCAGCACCGGAAAACTCCCCCCAAGCCCYCCCAGCTCTACGACAGCCTAGAAACGTCAGCCCTTGGACCAGGCTGTGCCCGAGCTCTGGGCRCTAGCCCTGACCCTTCACAAGCCACGCTTCCAGGAAGGTCTAGCTAGCGACTGCTGTTAGCGACAGAGCCGTTTAAATTGACTTTCCGGCACAGAAGGACACACAGCGCAGCCGACAGCCACCACGGGGACGGGCGTCACGGAGCCACCAACACAGGAGGAAGCACCCCCAGGTTTGCATACGCACGACACGCCGATAGGTCATCTACTTGCATACAGACGCACACACACATCAGCTCTTTTTAGACATTTTTGGGCACTTTTTCCCCAGGATTTGGCCTAAYGTTTCCCCAATCTCTGCCTGGGTGGATGTCCCGTTCCTGTCTCAGTTTTGGGCACCCATCTCCCAGTCCCTTTTCCTCTAAGCAGCTTGGAGCATTCTTGCTCATCTGTCCAGAAAAGCCAGCAGTGTCCCCACCAAGGTGAAAAACAACCTTCCTCCCGGGMAAAACGGTGACCCTTCCCTCTCCCCGAGCCCGGCGGCACGTCTCGGCTGCGCTCGCGGGCCACCTGTACCCACGGCGGACCACTCGCCCTCCGGTTTAACCTAACATCCTTCCCTCCTCCCGAAAGGATTCCCAAGATCCCRCTAGTTAAAGGAGCTCAGGGCAAAGCAACACCACAATTTTTAGCTTTTCTCCCCCCCCCCAAATATTAAGTTAAAAGAAACAAAGGAAAAACATTAATACATATAAACTGAACTGACCTACAGAAAAAGCAACAGAAAACAAAAACACTCACTTCTGGGCATAGCTGCTTTGTTAAGCATAAATAAAAACAAAAATTACATTAGATGTTTGAAAAAGATATATACAGCACCACGGTAATTGTTAAACTGATTACTAGGCACAAGGCAGGCCTGGCTTTCATTACTTCTAATGATACCGACTGCAGGGGCACAAAGCAGTTCATTAACGTGCAATTAATTACAGAAGGTTATTTTTCCACCTTAATATTTTAGAAGAGATATTTTTTCTTTCTTTTGGCATTTTTAGCAATGCAGCAGCAACTGTCTGCGAGACCACGACAGTGCAGGAGGTGGCACTAAGGTGAGATGCTCCCGGCACCTCCTGCAAGCAGCCCGCGGGGCGCCGCTGCCCCAGCCCTYGCCAGAGCCCTGCGCGGACGTTACCTCCTCGAGCCGGTCCAGGGCGTCGTTGAGCTTCCGCTGCCGCTCCAGGGCCAGCAGCCAGACCTGCTGCCAGCGCGCCGAGAGCTGGTTGATCCGGGGGTTCTTCGTTTCCGACTGGGAGATAATGGGCATGGTGGGGGGGGCTGCCTGGCTCAAAGATTTTCCTGGAAAAAAGTGGGAAAAAAACACCCCACATTGTTTGAGGTCACCGATGGGTGCAGTAGATCTGAATAGTCCAAGGAAAAGCAGCAAAGTACACTTTATATTTAAAACAAACATAAAAAGCCTTCCCACAGCCTTGCCAGACGCTTTCTGAACGGAAACACGGGCCTGAGCAATGTTCCTAGGCGGGATGGTGGCTTTACACGCAACCCCCCTGGTGCTCCTGTCTGTCCCTTTAGAGCATTCCCAAGGGATTCTGGCTTCAAGGAACAAGCACGAAGGAAAAAACTCGCTGCCGAACAATTGCAGCAAGGAACAGGAGAGATGCAGCTGCCCAAACTTCCCYGCACTGCTGAGATAAGTGAGACTGGGCCAGGGCTGCTGGTGCACACCTCCGCAGAGGCGCAGCAYGCCTCCCTTCTGGCTAGTGCCACCTGCATTCCCCCCCCTCCATCTTCCCAACCTTCAGCTGCATGCCAGGCGGCCATCAGTGCAGGATGCCTCGTTAATCGACAATCAACGCTAATCAGTTGCCTACGTATTTCATTTCCTCCCCGTCGCAGCACGTGCCGCAGCGAAGGCTGCGCATCGGAAGCGGGGAACGTACTGTTGCCGCGGGACTTCTCGATGAACGGCCCGTGCGCGGGTTCAGTAGCTTTCCTCTTGTACGTCTTTGTGACCCGGTCCACATCYGGCTGCTTTCGTGTCATCTCCTCCATAAAGGACTGTCGAAACACAGATGAGACAAGAGCAGTCGTTAAGATGTGCTCAGCCTCGAACCGCTGTCACTCTGGATTCTCGCTTGGACACCCCAAGCCTGCAGAGGACGGGAGTCTATTAAGCGCTAGCGATGTGGGCTGGTGGGAAAGCTATTACACGGCTCTGGCTTTGATCTGCAAGCCTGAGTCGGTCTCTTGGGCTGGCTTTGTTCATAAGAGACAGTTCTGGGTGGATAACAAGCTGTTTTAATAGAGACTGAGAGTGAAGTCAAATGCTTCCTCCACAGAGATTTGTCCCTCTCCCAAGAGCACAGGAAAATAAACTAGCTTCAGTCCTGGRCTTACCTGGTGCTCAGCAATGAGGGCTTTGACCTGATCGATGTTTTGTGGTATTGGCTCCTGATCCTGCTGAATCAGTGTCGTCTCAGCCCACTGGATCCAGGCCAGAAGCTCTTCCAGAAGTTCTGCATTTGCCACCAACTCYGAGAGCGCAGACTCAAGTCTCTGCTGGTGCTGCTTTGTCCAYGTGAGAACCTATTGGAAATGCAAAGATGACCGTGAGCCAAGCATGGGACACCGGAGGGAAAAGCCAAGAGTATGGGTATGCTCTGGGAACAGGGCAGCAGCCTCTYCCTGGATACAGCCTGGCTGCGTCTAAAGGAGGCCCCGCGAGTTCGATCCGTCACCATCCCAGCAGCAAGCGCGCGCTCCTCCCAGCTGCCGGCCGGYGCAGCCCAGGGACTCACCTCCTCAAACCTGGCTCGGATGATGGTGATCCAGTGTTTAATGGTGGTAATGCAGTCAGGATGGCAGGCGGCCAGGATGACCTCTCCCATTCCCACCGCCGTGTTCACGTCCACTCTCTTCTCCTCCACTTTCTTCATGAACTCCTGGAAGGAGGACGTCCATAGGAAGGATGTGAAGGGCTAGCACAGCAGCAATGGCAATGCAGCTCCCTCCAACCCCACCTCTRCTGTCTCCATCCTACAGCCACCTGCGAGCTCTGCACAAAAACACTTTTCATCAAGGTTATTTAGCACATATCATTCCCCTCATCATCTGGAGTCTTTTACTACAAAACTAGTTTAATTTCTCTTCATGTTCCTCAAAAAGCAGCAACCTGAACAATGCCCAAATGGGTTATTCTGAAATATTCTTGCCTATAAGTTTTCCTTACGCTGCTTTAAAAGGAAAAGGCAACGAGCTGCCTTCCGCTCCTAACATCCACCCCCTACACTGAGGGCAGCTGTAGGTCCCAGCGTGCCGTCAGAGCGCTTCAGAGCTGCCCGATACCTTGTGAACGTCGATGAGAGACTGCAACGCCTCGGCGTCGTCGGGAAGCGCRCCCCGGAAGCGCAGGGTCTGCTCAGCTTCCGAGAGCCACTCCAGCAGCATGTGCACAGCCGTCCTGAACTCCTCTGCCTACGGCGACACAGAGCACACGTGTTAGTCCTCCTCCTGCCACGGCAACGCAGCACTGGATCCACTGCCAACAGCTGTGGAGACAAGGGGCTGAAAAGGTCTTTTAAGAAAACAGAGGAAATAAAAAGACCCAACTGACCGTCAGCCTGATTTGTACAGTACCAGCACAAGCGTCCTGCTGCTCCTGGGAGCTCCTGCAGGCTGGCCTGAATCAGCAAGCTGGGGTTAGGCATCTCCCCTCCCCTCTCCTTTGCATCAGCRGCACTGGAGAACTGGATGTTTTTTAAAACACCACCACTACCTGTATTCTGATCAATTTGGCATCTTGGTACTTTATGATGTAAATTGCCCTCTTAATATAAAACCTACCTATGATCCTTTCGACTTTTTTTTTCCCTAAACTTCAGTCTAGGTCTCTTTCTTGTACTGGACATTAGCAAATGTAATAGTGAACGAACAGTCTCTGATCACCTGGCTACTCATATCTGCCTGCTGTGCACATCAGAGAGATCTTTTCATCCTTCCTTTTCAAATAAGCCTTCAATGGCTCTTCCTTGGGAAAAAATAAGTAAATAAGTGATGCCATCCCACCACTTTGCAGTTCTGACTGTTAACTGCTGCAGGACTGGCATGTCCTGCTCAGCCAYCCTCAGGGCAAGGGAGGCACTTCCAGCACCAAAGTGGGTCTGTCCTGTCAAAGCACTTCTGGATGTTCTGACAACGTTTCTCTGCGGTGTGGGGATCTACTGCCCATTTTTATAAAGGCACAGAGAGGTTAATGAGCATGGCACGGGTTACACAGGCAACTGGCAGGGCCCAGACCTTCACCTGGGCATGGGGAGGAAGCGCTCCTGACATCTTCTCCAAAGGTGATTGTACTGAACTCCAGAGCAGGAAAGTAGAGCACAGAGAAAGTTCCCAAAGACCAGAGTTTCCACCTGTAGCCTTTGGTTACCTGCTTCAAGGCTTGTTCCAGGCGGGTTTGTTTTGACACGGACAGTTTGCACACTGTGTCCCACCGGTTGCTCAGCTCCTGCAGCTGCACCTTCACCCAGGTTGTGTCATCTCGGCTGTTCTCGATTAGCTCCCGGCCAGAGCGCTTAAGCACCTGAACTGTCCCTGTGCGCTTCCCCAGCTCCTTCTGGAAGACCTGCAAGGTGAGAGGGCAGAAATCAGTCCCAGTGGGAGGAAAAAGGGGAGTCGTAATTGAAATGGTTTCTAACACAGGTCACGCCCACACTCCTGGGTGAACAYTCAAGTTCACCACAACCTGGTTATACGGGATAAGGGCAAGCTGGGAGCTAGATATCACACAAAGCATCTGAAAACTTTTCAGTATAAGTGCACGTGGACAGCTTAAGCACTGCCAGCAAAGGTAAAACTCAGAGGAGGACTGGAGCCTGGCATTCCCTCCAGAGCATCCTGCAGACACTGGCAGAAACCATCACAACCTGGAGGAGGGCAGGTCCTAGCCAAGCAGCTCACACTGCAGCGCAGTAGCTGCTTTGAACAGAAGCCCAAGCCCTGTCCAGGGATTTGAACTTATGACCTAATTCAGCAGGAGGAGTGCCAATTTCTAAGACATGCTGGAGAAAACTGCCAAGACCAAAGTTTATAAAGGATTATAAACTCAGCTACCTCTTCAAAACTCAATAGATCTGTCTGATAACGTCTAGGAAGAACAGAATTCCAGGTCCTGTAGCTTTGTTATTGCCCTCCTTGTCCACCACAGCAAACAAAAGCATTGAGACATGCAGCTCTGCAGAGAGGTACCAACCCTGGCTCCTCCATCATTTGGTAGTTGGGGAACACAAGCTCCACTCATATCATAGAGAAGACCTGGAAAAGGCTCTCTCACCTTATGAGCATCCATCAGGTTCATTACCAGATCCAGGTCACCATGGACAGGTTGGTCTTCAGCTAATTGTGGTTCTACCTTGTAGAGCCAGTCCACCAAGGCTTGTAGCGCATCCATGAATTGACCAGAGAACAAGAGGGCTTCTTCCAGCTTGTGTTGCCTGAAAAATAAATGTCCATGTGAACTTTCTGAAGTCCAGAAATGTTACTCTCTTTACCCAGCTCCTTTTGCTGTGGCCCAGTGATTCTTSCACCCATCACATCCAACTGCTATATTATCTACGTCTAACTTCCCATTCTGTCTCTTCTGCTCTGCTTTTCCCTTTGATGATACTCCTTGACAAATGAGTGCTACTTGTGAAGGGTTCTTGCTGGACTTACCTTTCTACAGACTTGCCACACACAGTGTCCCATTTATCCCGGACTTCTCCTAGCAAATTGTCCAGTTTTTGAGTGTCATCTGGAAGTAAGGCYTTTTCTTTGAGAGCTCTACCAGTCCTGATTGTGGTGTCATACACAGGCTGCTTTCCACCTAGYGTCTTCTGAAACTCCTACATTTAGGACCAGAGGCCGGGAAAGGAAAAAAAAATTCTTTAGAAGGCCTGACCTTGCAAGGAAGGTAAATGCTCTCTTGCACAGATCCATTTGTTTAATGGAAAACAAATATGTTTTCCATTAAAGTTAATGAAGGTGGAACATGCCATTTGCCAATGCTTCTCTGCTCTCCCTCCCAAGCAAGCTCCCTTCAACCCCAGCCAGACAGCTCTGCTTTTCTTTCAGTGAAACTCTACCTTGTGYTTGGAGAGCTGGAGCTTGATTTTGTCAGGATCATTGGAGATCTCCAGCTCAGAGTCCAGGTGATTCTCTGCATCTTCCAGCCAATCAATCAGTTTTTTCCAAGCTTCATAGAACTGAAATGAAATAGGAGGAAGTTTGAAGCTTAACACTGATACTTTTCTCAGTCCCTTTCCTATCACACGACCTTCTATCCCTCAAGGCTAGCAACATCTCAGGGTTTGTCACACCTTTTCCACATTTCTCACCTGCTTGGCTCGCTTTCTGGCATCATCAAGAGCTCGGCCCCTCTCAACAGAGCGCTGCACAACCTTCTCCCAGCGCGACTGGACGCTCACCAGCAGGTTCTTTATCAGAACCACATCCTGCTTTTGACTGAGGAATTTCAGCTGGTTCCCAGTTTGATCCAGCTCAATGATCCGATCCCGATGAGCATTCACTTCATTGGCGAACACCTAAGAACAGCAAAAATTTACTCCYGTATGCAAAGAGAAGAACTGGACAGGCCTGTGAGTGCCTTACACGTGCAGGGAGGACGAAGGTGCCGCTCCACCTCCCTACACCCCAGCTCTGCTCGCGAAGAGCCCTCTGGATGCTTGCGGCCCCCAGATACCTTGTGCTCGTCAATCTGGGCCAGCACGGCGTTCAGGATGAGGCTGGGCGGGGGTGCGATGTTCAGGCTCTGCTCTGCCAGTGTGAGCCAGTTGATGAAGTCCTGGAGGGAATTCTGGAAGTCTGTGGCCAGGGCGAGCGCTTCCTCCAGCTTCGACTGCCGCCGCGGATGCAGGGAGGGAGGGAGGGAGGGAAAGAGGGAGGAAGGGGGGAAATGGAGAGCGCTRAAGTTCACAATCTGCGGTTTCACAGACAGAGGCAGGCTTTGTGTCCCTCATGAAACGAGCCTCTAATGGGAACCTCATCGGTTCGGCCAGGGAACATGACTTGTTTACCAAGGGGAGGCGATTTCAATGAAAGCGGCCCACTGCAGAATCAGTTTCTTTCAAAACAAACAGGCAAGAATTGTACATGAAAGAGGAGACAACTCCATTATCGACACACAAGCAGCTGCGTCACCCTCAGCTTCCCGAGGAACGGATCACCATGGGAAGAGCTGCTCAGGAAATGGAAGGTGGATGATATTTCGATGGCAACAGCTGCAGCACCACAAATTTATTCTGGGCTGAGGCCACAGCGTCCCTTGTTTTATCTTATCGCTGGCCAAAACATGAGAATGGAGTCAGCTCAGAGGAGAACTTGGCCAGCTGTCTCGCTCAAAGGACCAACAAAGTGTGCCTTTCAGAGCTGCAGGAGGTTTCTTCCCGCMTCTTTTCTAAACTAATCCAAACACAATTCTCATTTTCTATTTGATTCAACCMATTCTTATGACTATCTAAGAAAATAACAGCTTGGCTCTCAGCATCGTTTGGAAGGAAAATTCAACCTGTTCAACCAAGGGAAACGTCGTCTAAAAAACAAATCCTGATCTCCAGCCCTGACTGGCTCCACTTCCCACAGTAAMATTGCCTTTGGGAAAGCAGAGCAGCAAGCAGGCAGTGTCTGCTCTCCGACCAGCTTGTGAGGGGCAAGAGCGAACTGCATCTGTCCACAAACCCTACCTTTCTCTCCTCCATCTTGGTGCTGACCAGGCACCATTTCTGCTCCAGCAGTGCTACGCTCTGCTCCGTCTTCGAGCCAGAGCCCGAGTCGTCGCGGTTCAGCAGCATGAGTCGCCCCTTGGCCAGCAGCTGGCTGTACATGTCCTCCTTGGCTTTGAGCTGGCTGTACAGCTCCTGCAATGAAGGCAGCACCACAGACATTAGAGCGAGAGCTCAGAGAGGGGGCTATGGCTTGCAGGAACTCAAGAAATTCAAGGCAGGCAGCAAAGTGACAGCAGCGGGTCACTTTGCACAGAGAGGTGCTTAAACCAGTGATGCTGTAACATCCTGTCCCAGGCATCAAGTACAAACTTATCTCTAACCCCGAAGAGAAGAGCTCGGAGAAGCACTCATCTCCGTCCCCATTAGACTCTGCCACATAACGGAGAAGTTCCGATGCTAAGATTTGACAGACAAACTGACTGAATTAGAAGCATTTCAAATCTTTATGAAGAAATTACCATGTGGGCATTGAGTTGTTCCCGGGCAGTTTCTGGCAGACCTCCTGTGGGTTTTGATGCAGAGAGTTGGCTCTCCATCCTTGTTAGCCACAGGAGGAAGTCCTCAATCTCACCATGGAAACCCTGGGCCTGTGAGGGAGCATATAATGGGCCATGGATCAGATGACATCAGCCACCACTGATCATGAGCCAGGGTTAACGCTGCGTTTGCTTCAGTGCTAGATAAAGAGGCAGAGCAGACCTCGACAGCACATTAAGAAGGGATATATATGGTACCTCCTTAACCACACAGAAGCTCTGGCAAATAAACATAACAGTTGGTTTTGCAAACAAAAAATTGCTGGCTCGTAAATCTCACTTTGAAGCTAATATGTCTCTGGCTTGAAAAGGTAAAAAGCCACTTTCTAAAGAGCCTTTGTCCTTCCACTGTCAAGCCTCATCTTCCTGTTAAAAAGGTATAATTTTCCACTTCAGGATGACACACACACATGGACTGTTTTGAATTAAAAACAGCAAAAACAAAGCACTCCGTAACTGTGCCATATGCCAGAGGCCAGCTCCGACCTTGCTGAGATTACACCCTGCAGCAGAAGTGCCTGGTCTTTGCTGCACTTCCAGGCAGGCAGAGAATCATTTCTGCACAAAAAAATAGATGAAAAAATAGCACAAAAAGCAATCTCTCTAACTTCACTTTGGAAAGAGACATTAAGCGGSAGTAGGCCCTCAACAGTGCTCCTCTGCCCATCTGAATCCCCCTGATGAGTGTCCCTGACCTGCTGGAGTGTCGACTGCAGCTGCTGCTCCCTCTCCTCCGTCTTCTGCAGCACTGACTCCCAGCACGAGTTCAGTTTCTCCAGGCGGTTTCGCAGGCTGCTTGCGTCATCTCCTGCACTTGACTCCAGGAGTTCGTTGCCTGCTTTGTTCACTGTCTCCACAGTTGCTTGGTGGGCCAAGACATCATTCTTCAGCACCTACATGAGATATGGTCAGTAAGTGTCGGACGCCCCTCAGAAACGGCCTGCTAATTCTCGTACACTCTCATGGGTTCGAATCAACTCAAACCCTCCAGGTAAAATAAAATCCTGCATTGGGAATGTATTAAAAACTGCCCCGAGTGGGAGTACTCACATGGTGCTTTGCAAGTTCAACCTCGATGACTTTTGGATCTCCATTGATGGGTTTTTGCGCATCTAGCAACTCCTCGGTGTGGGTCAGCCAGGCCATCAGCTCTGCTAGCGCGTGTTGGAACTGGCCAAGTGCTAGAAGAGCGGCTTCTAGCTTATGCTGTTCAATGATAGGGAARGAAAAGCAAAGTTAAGTCAGGAAGGAAGGGGAGCATCCAAGTGAATTTCAACTTTGCATTTCCAAGGGTCCACATCTTCTCTCTACCTGTCTGTGAGCAATTTTCTCGCCTAAATTCTCCCAGAGATGTTTCAGCTCTGTCAGTGGCTCTTTTATGATGTCTCTGTCTGTCTCATCTGTAGCTTTTTTTAGCATCAGTTCACCTTGATGATTAAGCTTTTCCATCTCGATCTGCTGCTGGTAAACCTCCATTTTAAACTCCTGCCAAAACAAGCATGACAAAAAGCAGAATAAAATGAATCATTTGAGTGTGAGCTCTGCAACGCAATGTAAGCATCAGAGAATGAGTCTCATTCCACTCACATACCTTCATCTCGTTCATTTGCTCCTTAACCGTGTTGAGGTCAGTGCCGACAGGGGACATGTTGCAGAGTTTAATCACAGCATTGTCCAGCCAGTCAAACATTGCCTGAAATTAAGGCACACAGTTAACAGGGGTAAATGCGAACAGCTGCTCGGGGAAACAGGGCAGGTACATCTGTCACCCTGCAACCACACAACTTTGCTTTCGGACAGAGATATCTGCTTGCAGCACACACTTTGCAAGCTCTTTTGCCTCCTCTCGCCCRTTTCCAATTTAAGGAGCTGACTACAGTCAGGATCATCTTGCCATTCTGTGCRGAAACGAAGATGGATTTAGGAGGACAAATGGAGTAAATTATCTGCTCTATTCCGTGGCTGTAGAGCTCAGGCTCTAACAGGRGCTAGAAGCACTTGCACAGGAGACATTCTCCTGCTCCGCATTTGTGCGGTGCCTGGTACAATTGGCRGCAGAGGCTCACAGTGATGCTCCTAAGTTCACCCACCCCACAAACAGCCTAGCGCTGGCTCTTACTTGAAGTGTGTCCTGGTATTGCACAGCTGACTGCATGGCTTCCTCGAGCTTTTCAAGTCGCTCCTTCCAAGTTTTGTTTAGATTTTCCCATGCGTTGTTCATCTGCAGAACACAAAATTGACCACAAAATTTGTTAGACTCTTCCACTTGAGCTTCCACTAGCACTTACTTGATTTTATCTGAATGAAGCTGTTGTTTCTCCTACCTCATCAATGCTCTTTTTCACTTCTGGTTTCTCAGTTTCACCACAGGCAAAAATTAAATCAGTTCCAAGGAGTCGAATGAACTCCAGCTCTTCATGCAAGCCATCCGTTTCCTCTTTAATAGTCTGCAGATAACGCAGTGACAAAACAAAAATGTTTATTACTAAATGCTCTTCAAAAAAGTCCCGTAGTACATGAGTATGGGAGGACTGAAGTATGGTTAGTCCTTCCTGCTCTGTGCTGTCCTGCCTTCTGGCTGAAGAAACTCTCATAACCTCCAGCCCAAAGCYAGACCACCACCACTATGCTACAAAGCATGTAGATGGCTTTCCTGCTCACCAGCATTGCCATGGCCAGTCTGTTCTGCCTCTTCCTTTGGTCATAGTGGCAATGCTGCTTGCTATTTGCAGGGTTTGGGGGAACTAAAATAAAAAAAAAATCTGTATTTAACTTGACATGTGCCTGAACTGGCCTCACTGCAGATTATGCTGTTTTCAGGAGTATTTTGTCAATGCAGCAATCACTTTTCAAGACTTGATGGTTGTAAATTGAAGTCAGAATGGTTACAAAAYGAAAATAAAAATGGCAAGGGCAAACTTAGCAGAGAGCAATGCATAAAGTAACAGCCCTGCTCCCCAAGGYCCAAGTCAAGTCGATACTCAAACACTCAAAGTGGATGTCACCACAAGATCTGAAACAACCAAACAACACCACAGATATTTAAGTCTGTCCAGCTTTAGTTATCTCCAGTCTAACCAAAACCTAAATATATACTTCCCACACTATACAACGCTCAAATGCCTTCTACATAGACCRGGAACAGAACTATGCAAACTTCTACATCACTCAAAACAAGTGAGCACGCAACTCTGACCACATGCTTTGACAACCATTTTCCAAAACAGTAGCAGATAAAGTGATTTAAGTATCATTTCCTCGTCTGGCTCAGGAACAGCTGGAGGCTGAGGGGGGATATGTAAAATACACTGTTTTTTTCCCTGCAGTTCCAAATTACAATGTAAATAATGTTTCATAATCAGACTAACTGCCTACAAAACTGTTTTGAAGTCACATTTGGCCATGCCCATATTTCAGATCTATCTCAATCTGGCTTACAAGCTGGGTGGAGACAGGCTCTAGATTGAGACAGCCTCATGGTCCTCACCTCTGCCGCTTCCACCTGCTGCTTGATGATGGATGGATCAATGCCTGGGCTCTCCAGGTCRTGCACAATGTCTTGCGTGTCTTTGATGGTAGTCAGGAGGGCTGCCATGTCGTACCAGAACTTCTCTGCAAGCTCCAGGACATCGAGGAACTTCATTTCACGTTCCTCAGCCCGAGCTTTGATGTCTTCCCAGAAGAAGACCATTTGATCTAATTTATCCTGGATTACTGAGAAAGGGAATGAAAATAATCAGTGATGAAGGAGTCTGCCCTATTTCGCCTCTAGGAAACCATTTTACAACTCAAAGCATTTTGCAAACGCTTTCCAATTAGAAATAGCCAGTAGAATACTCTAATAAAAATTAATGATGACCAGGACTGTCAGAGCATTAATTGGGAGAGATACTGAGGGACAGAAGGAAYTATAACTTGCAGAAGTAAAGCTATTATTTATGTGCAGGCAAGTTCAGGACAAATTTGCCCACACAGCCTCCTCCAATGAACCTCTGTTCTGGCTACCTCTAGCGTGTAGTCTATGCTCGCTCAGTTCACRGGCTGCCTGTAGAGCTGCCAATGAAGGTGCCAATTAGCAGCACTTGTGTTGACAGGTCTTTTTGTGCTGGGGATGCCCCTCCCCTCCATTAGGGGTTGAATCGATACCARCAAACCCTTTCACAGTGGCCACCAGCAGTTGCCACCAGAGAACAGCTCATGGCTGAACCAGGCTGGGTTTAAACCTTGGCCTGAGCAGTCACAAATGCTTCCTGCTCCTCTGGTTSACACCCTCTGGCCTGCTCCAGACGGAAGCAAATGCCAGGTACCTGCGCACAAAGACCCCGATGTCTTTAGGGCCTGGAAACCTTGAAATATATCCTTGGGACATCCCCATGGGGCTGGAGCCACAATTTGGAGAAACTGAGGCAATGCCAGCAGTGAATRTCTCCCACTGAATCCACCCTGAGATACCTTTTGCTGCCAGGTCCTTGTCTGCTCCCTGCGATCTCCCGATCAGCTCTTCTCCGCGACGTTTCAGAGCCTCAAAGGAGGGCTGCAGTTTCTCCAGCTCCATGGTGGCATTTTTGTTCTCACTGATGCACTCTCGGATCTTATCGACCTCCGCAGGGATGAGGGGCGGCATGTGCAGCCGGGAGGAGAGAGTCTCCAGCGTCTCCAGCATCGGCTCGATCTTATCGTGGAACTGGAGAGGAGCAAGTTCATTAGGGAGGGCGAGAAGAGATTAAACAGCGCTGCATCGCTCCCGGCGCGTGCAACAGCCCCTCCGTGCTGCCCCCWGTGGCCTCTTTAGAGAGGACAAGCGTTGCCTGCAAGAGCAGTTGCACCTGCAGCCTCCCGGTCATGCCTGCCTCTGCTTTCATCTGCTCCTCACGCCCCACGCTGTGCCGCCGCGCCAGCTCCGAGGAGTCAACCCATACATCAGGCAGATGTGCTCGCAGAGCCAGCCGGGCAGCCGCGAACCAAACACGGCAGCGATTTATCGTGATATTCAACCCTAAAAATCCGTATTTTGACTGCTGCCCCGCTTCCTGCAAAAGGGCGGCATGACAGCAGAACCGAATCCTATGGGTTTTTTTTKGTTTTGTTTCGCTTTGTTTCTTTCAGCATCCATGCAAAGATGCCGCCGGAAAAGCGCCCGTGTTTGGTGTCGAAGGAAGTCTCCGCTCAGCGCGGTGCCAGCGAGGGAACCGCCGCGACGCAGGAACTGCGGGACGGCGGGAGGCTGCAGGCGCACAGAGTGAGCTGAGACTTCGGCCAAAGCAGAATCAGAAAGCCAGGAGTGATAAAGGAAGGGGGTCTGGCAGGTGCGGGTTCTTTTATTTATTTTTTTTAAGTCAACTTTGGCCTTCAAGATCTGAGATCATCTCTGCTGCCGAGGACGAGGGCAGCGCCCTACCGCAGCTGCAGCCCGCGTGCTCCTGGGACACCAGCGTCTCCTTTCCCCGCATCCCACGCTGCCAGCAGAGCTGAAACAGGCTCAAAGTTGATCACGACACGCTGGCTTCACCCACAAGCAGGAGCAAACCGGCACGTTTGGCGAGAGCAGAAAGCTCTGTGCATCAGTGTAAACCCCCTTAACAGCCAACCCTCGGCTCTGCGCTACGCGCTCGCAGTGGAAGCCAACCGCAGCTCAAACCCCGCACGGCAACGCGACACGAGCCAGCTCGGAGCTGCCGTTTCGGGGCCTCGGAGCTGATGCTTTAAGCCCACTCCACTGAGCTGTGCACGGACCAGAAATCAAAATCTGGGTAGAGAACAGACTTGTTTCGGCCAAGGAGAGGGTGTAAATGAACGTCGGTGGTGGCGCGGCTTACCTCCGTGATCTGCAACGGTGGGGCGCAGCCAACACGACAATGAAATGGGACCACGTGGGGAGGACGGGAACGGGCAGCGACACACAGAGGTAACACATCCCACAGTGTGGGTGAGAGATGAGACGGGAGGGGTGGCGGGGGGGAGAAACTCGGAGTTAATACAAGTGCAAACCCAGAGAAGTGACTAAACAATACAGGAATTAAAAAAAAAAAACAACAAAAAACAAAAAACAACAAAACCCAGACGTGACAAAAACCAACTGTTCTACGGTAACACTGGGTGAACGAAACATCGCTACAAATCACACATCCTGAGCGCGTGTGACAAACTCTTTACTCCCTTTCTAAWCTTTAAGACCCACGATCTCTACCCGTCTTTTCGTATCTCTCCTCTTGCAATCCCGGATTTTGCAGGTGTCCTCAAGAGACGCCCAGGCCCTGGAGACGACGATTAACTCTCCTGTGCAAACGACCCTGCGGTTCACTGCCTGTCCAGCAGTGCTTTGCTTATCAGAAATTAAACTTATCTCTCCAGGCTCTTCAAAGAGGCTCTCGGGGACCTTCTAGACTTGGGTGGATGCCAAAACAGCCCCTTTGACTGAGAGTAATAAATTTTTACAACCTCAGTAACGATGCTATTTACTGTGTCAAGATGCAAAGTGCTTCTCCCCTCCTGCTGCAGCCGGCGCTGAGCGGCGGGGAGCTCTGCCCTGCAGTCGGCTGAAAGGCGCCTGACCGCATCGGGCCTTCAAACGGGTTTTAAAATCGTAAGCCCCAGCATCAAACAGCGCTCGAAAGCACGTGGCCTTCGCCGGCGCGCCGCGGTAAGCGCCCAGAGCGACGGGGCCGCTTCGCACCCGCGACGCGTACCTGAGCGGACTGCGAGACGGCCTCGTCGAGGGCGAGCGCCCGCCGGCACACCTCCTCTTTGATTTTGGCATACGTGGCCTCCGCCGTCGCGTACTTTCTCTGCACCATCTCCCCTTCCTCGGGGTTGAGGTCCCTGAGCTGCGGCCCGATTTTCAGCAGCTTGTCAATATGAGGCTTGTGCTCAGCGATAGACTCTCTCAGTTGCTAGGGAATGGGGTGGTGGGGAGGAAAAGACAGTTGTTTAGAAACCTATTGGAGGCTGCTGCCTATTTATTTCAYGCTCAAAGAGCAACTGTTTTATCCGACGGTGAAAACCCACACGGCGGATTTCTTGACGCAGCAAGCGCACGGTGCTCGGTGCTCCGTAACGCGGCCGCTGCTGCGTGTCCCCGTCACTCGGCCCTGCGCGGGGGCCTTCCCCGGGCAGCGCTACCCCCGACCTTCCCCACCACCCGGGGGGCATCGCCCTCAGAAAAACCTCCTTGGCATCTCCTCTCTACCCTAAAGGCCCAATGCAGTTTTCCCTGCCACAATCAGGCAAAAGATCCAAAGACAGTCAGGCTCCCTTGGGTTTATGCTGTATTTTGTAAGAAGAATTCCAACTCTTATGGTGATTTTAATGTGACATGTTCAAGATACCRTTGTATTATGCAAGAGACTGGGGAAAAAAATCAGAAAAAATCATCAGTAAGAAGACCCAGGCACAAGGCACACTTGACCTTGCAAGTGCTGCGCCTCTGTTTAAGACAGAAGAGCTGATTCCCTGATAGCTGGCGTAGGAGCTGCAAACTCAGCTATCTCCTTACCCTCATGTCCTCCTGCTGCTGCTTGAGCTGCTCAGGATCGATCGCCGGAGGGGGCAACTGCGAAATAAGGGCTTGTGTCTCTTCAATCCAAGGATTCAGCTCTTCGTAAGTCTCCCAGAACTGGTTCACCAAGACCTGGGCACGCTCCAAGCGAGCGTAGCGCTCTGAGTTGAGCTGGCTAACGGCTTCGTACTGCTGTACAAGGGACTCCGTTTTCTCCTAAAAGGAATGGGAGAAGAGTTAGCAACAGATGCAAAAGGGCACGGTAAAAGTGCCAGCTACCTGCTGTGAGCTGGAAAAGCAGAAGATGCAGTTGGTGGTGCTCCATGCGCATAAGCTGTAATTCCAATTAAAGCAGCCTAAGAAATCACYGCTGTTCCCCCCTCCTCCATAAACACCGCAATAAAAATGCTGCAATAAAAAAGAGTAATAAATGTAAAGAGATTTCTGCTAAGTGTCACTGGTGGGAAYTACTAAAGATGGAGTAATTTTAAACTACTTGAGACAGAACCAGAGCTGAGCACTCATCCCTCTGCTTTCTGCCCTGCTTCCCCTGAATACTGGAGCACAACTCACCTGGAGAACAGCTTTCTGCTCTTCCCCACACGTCCCAAAGATCTCATTGCGCTGGCTAAACAGTTCATCCATAGAGTCTTTGTGCCGAATAATATCGATGGAAAAAGCCTGGAGGAAGGAAATTTCCAAAGAAAGGCAAGAAATCAGRACAAATGCCAAGCTTTCCCCGGCCCTTCGAACGCACCCTCCCACCTTCCCCCCGTCGCAATGGGGAGCAGGCCTCAGGGATCCTGCCAAAACTCAGCACAACAGAGATCACGCACAACCCAGCTCAAGCGTCCCCTGGCACACCAAAAATCTGGCTGCCACAGCAGATTATTGAATTTTTGTCCTCATTACTCATCTATTTTAACCTCTCTCTTTCAAAAGCCCAAAAAAGGCACTTGAAATTGGAGATGGAGTCAGGCTCAGAACAACTTCTGTACCCAGGTTGCTCCTCCTGCCTACCCGAAATCTGGAGTATCTTGCATGCGGCTTCTTCCACAGAAACACCAAGGAGCAGTAAGTCTAACAAGAAATACACTGTTGTGCCTCACTGTACAATAGAAAGCCCAGATTTGCTGCACAAGTCCCTTCCTCATGTCTYCCTGCCTCAGCTTCCTCACCTGTAATGGAAGATCGCTCTTTGCAGGAGATCAGTTTAGTGAATGGTTTAAACCCCCGAGACCACGCTCTCCAGAGCCACATCTACCAATAACTCTGCTGTCCCCAAGGTCCCCACGATTAACAATATTCACAAGCASTGGGAACTCGAGCTGAGCTCAATTTAACTTAATGCTTGATGGTTCCATTATAACAGTGATTTTTTTTTTTTTTAATGCACAAAATCCAATAAGTACGTATGTTGCTCTGATTGCCGAGCCTGGTGAAGGAAGAAAGGAGCTGTTTATTTAAAGGGCACGTTCTTTCAGGCATGATCTCATCTCAGAGACAGAAAAACCCAGCTCCTCTTTGTTCCGAGTCTGGCTGCCATGACGGAAACAAGAGTCCCCCACTGGAGGGAACAATGAGCAAAAAAGCAAAYGTAAAACGTACCCTCATTAATCAATACATTCGTTTTGCATAACTGTTCCTGCTGCCTGCTCCAACAAGATGCAGGTAGAGCTGCTAAAATGGCCACCCCTTAAAAAAGGGGCATAACTCTCAAGAGGAGTCCAGGCAAGAGCAATRATCTGGCCCTGAACGACTTTGTGCTAGGGACAGCTTGGAGGGGCGCAGGACCCAACCGCCACGGGCAGGGGCTTCTGACAGCAGCRTGGTGCGACCCACAGCGTGGCCAGCTGCAGTCACAGCGGCAGACATCATCCAAAGTCTGTGCACATCCGGCTTGGTCAGTGTTTTTAACTCATGTGCACAGTTCATCCGGCACCCTGAAAAGCCCAATGCTTCATTTGTCTAAATCCTCCTTCTCCCCTCGTTTTGCCTTTTCCGTGCACCAAGGACACGCGTCGCACCTCTCGCAGTACTCTGGGCTCTGCCACACCGACCTGCCAAGCTCTCTGCAATAACGCCACGCCGAGCTGCGCTCGCCAGGCCCCACGCTTTCCTCGGGCACCTCGCCCGTCTCTCTCTTGTCCTTGCCCATGAGCTGCCTTGAACACACACATCTAAACTTGTTCAGCTCTTCCTTCCAGGTTAATTAAAGCACTGAGCTATCTCCAGCGTTTCCTCCCTTGCACAGTCACGCGTTGCCCTGCTCCCGCTGGTGAATCGCCATCTCCCTCTGCTGTTGCACACAAATTAGCTGTTTCACTTCGTTTGCCCCCGGTCCGGAGCAGCAACGCTGCCGCTGCTCCCCGGAGCTCGCGGGCCAGCGTGCAGCCGCGGCGGGCGCTGCACACACACTGCACGTACCTTCTGCAC
Organism: Rhea americana; assembly: GCF_003343005.1. Taxonomy (NCBI): domain Eukaryota; kingdom Metazoa; phylum Chordata; class Aves; order Rheiformes; family Rheidae; genus Rhea; species Rhea americana. Next base: position 1,428,239 of record NW_028186305.1, read on the forward strand.
CTGCAACTGAGCTGTCGTTTGGTCTTGCTCCAGACGAATCGGGCCTAGAGCCATCAACTTCCGTTTGGTCTCAGCAACCCAGGCTAGCTCTGCATCGGCAGCCTGCTCGTACTGGCGGACRGGGAGAGGAGATGGAGCGCAACAGGTTAGCGAGAGGCAGCACGGACGTGGCGGGCACGCGCACGGCAAGCGGGGCACGGGGGCCCGCGTGCCCGCGGGGACGGCGGCCAGGTCCTGCCGCAGGAGGAGCGCCAGGCTGCGCGGCAACGGGCAAAAGTGGCAACGAGACTCAGCAATGGCCTGGCCTGGCCCTCAGCAAGGACACGAGAGCGGGGGGACTCGGTGGGACGCCGGGGCAAACGCTGTGCCTGGGCACGCAGGAGGAGGCAGGAGGACGGGACAGCAGGCTGGTGCTGTTGCCTGCCACTGCGACCCTCTCCCTGCACTGCAGCCGAGGACCAACCATCCAGATTTTTCTTTCATTCAACCTGGAGGTTTCTTGGTTTATCCTTTTGCCCCAGCTGGGAAGAACTGCTCTTTTTGTTTAACGTGGACAGTTAACGGTGCCCCCGGCACAGTGACGGCCACGCGGCCAGTAAGCTGCTCTGCTCCGTCTCTGTGCAGAATAAGGCAGAGACCTTGCTCTCTCTGACATGGGAACAAATGACAAATTACATTTATGTTCTTGTCACAAACACTTAAAGCAACAGGACTTTTCTGCAAGACAAATGGAAGCCCCATATACCCTGGCCTTGCACTCGAAAGGCCAGCAGCGGAGCCGTTCGCTATCTGAAAACACAGAGGCAGCCCCAGCCTTAGAGGAGTTTGCCAGTGCAGGCCACCGATGCTCGACGCAAAGCCCCCGTACGTCGGGAAGAGCCAGGCAGCCGGCCACCCCGCAGGGCACCGACTGCTGCTGTAGCTGGCTGCAAAGCGCAGAGCATCGCTGCAACACGGGCATTCAGCACAGCGGGGCACAGTGAAGCAACTGCCTTTCTCTATGCCCTCCTCGTCCGTAGRGGAAGGGATTCCTCTATTTTACATGCTAATTTTGCTTGCAGGCTCAGCTTTTTGAGTTGGCGTTCAAAGCTAACAAGGGCAGTTATTCATGGCAACCTACAAACTCCAATCCATAAAGAATAAGTCTTTTTGAAAAGACTCTTACCCTGGAACAAATCCCCATGCTATCAGAACAGAGGATTACGTTTCCAGGCCTGAAAGTCACCTGTCAGTGGTTTTACACAAGCTACATTACTAATGCAAGCACAGCCAGCAGAAGGGGAAAATACAGCACTGCCCAAGAGACTCTGAATTATATTTTCCAAACCGCAYGCAATTGGACTGTTCAGAAACTAGCTCAGCGCTCTCAGCAGTACTATCACRCACTAATCGTGGGCCCATCCGTCTCCGGGTGCCAGGGATGAGCTCTGGCCTCCCCATCAGGCACCGCTCGTCATTCCTCCTGCTACAGTCAYACTGCTCAGACCGAGGCCGCGGTGAGTCACTCGCTGTGTCTCTTCCGAGAAACCCCTTCTGGAGGCTGCTGCAAACAGAGGCAGCTGAGGTTATTAAATTACCTGTTGAGACCTCTGAATAGCAGCATCTATTTCTTCCACTCTCTGCTTGATGGTGTCGCTGACCAGCTTGTAGCGCTCGTTGGTGTCCGACACGAGCTTGTCCAGTCCTTCGCGGGCTCGCCAAGGAACCAGTTCCAGGAGCGCTCGGCTCACCTCGTTCACGGTGTCCAGGACRAGCCTGTGCTCCATGACCTCCTTCTTCAGCTCCTGCAGGACAAACACACACATCCCCCCATCGCTCGCAGCACTGTGCAGCTGACACCCAGCTACTGGGAGACCCGCAGGCGGCTTCCTGCCCGTTTCACGTCCTTGCTCTTCTCATGCTCTGTATTGGCACGAGATCTCCAACAGTTGTGCACCAGCACCCCGAGCCAGTATCTGCACAGCCGTGATGGCTAGGCCGTTTGCTAGGAGATGCGTAAGGAGTCAAGGGCAGCTTCACAAAGCATGCAGCAGCCAGCCGCTCGGCTTCCAAATTCCCAGTCCCCTCGTTGCACACTCCAAGACTACGTATCTCACGCTCCCTCTCCTCCCCTCTGCATTCCTTCCCGTCCTCTCAGTGCAAACCATCGTGGCGGCTCTCTTCCCACACAGCTTTGACATCCAGGCGTTGCTTTTCAACAGGTCTCACCTTTTGCCTCTGCTGAAATTGGGGTATCTGCTCGCCAGCAGGTGACTGTCCCCCGCTGGACGTGAGCTCTTCTTCCACTTTGCTCATCCAGCTGTTCAGCTCCTCATGCGTCGACTGAAACTTGGTGGCCAGCTGCCGAGCCTGCTCTAGAGTCCGGAGCGCCTTGGAGCTGGTGGCCGTGATGTCTGAATAGCGGGTCTTAATCCCATCCAGCTTCTCCTGGATGAGCAACACTTCTTCCCCTGCAAGATAAAGACACGAGGTAAATGACGCCCACCTAAAGGGTTTGCAGGGGGGCTTAGCAGCCAGTTGCCCTGTGCTCCCATTTTAAACAGCTACTTTCAGTCTCACTTTTCTTCTGCTCAGTGCAACCAACAAGCCTATTTTTACAGCCACGAAGCTACTCTTAGAACTGACATTTTCCTACCAGCTAGTGTAATTTCCACCTCCTTCCTATAATAGAAAGGAAGCAAGCTGTGAAACCTTGCTTTGCAATAAACCCTAAAGCCACCAGAACTCAGTTCTTAACTAATATGTCACAGCTCCAAGAAAAGGTCCAATTCATTCTCTCCTCCTAATTCTGAAAGGACAAGAAATCCTAAGCCAATTTTTTTGCAATTACTCTTCCTGCTATATGGCTCCCACAAGGACAGAGGTCTGTACATCTGCTCAGAGCAGACCACGTCTGAAGGGAACACACTGCCCTGACCTTCCTTCCCACTCATAAACATAAACTCACACCCACGTGGCAACAGCGACAACTGCTTAGCATGGGAAAGCAATATTAGGAAAGGGCTTGGTGTATTTTTAACTTCTTTCCATGTGATTTAGCAGCTGGATGCAAAGAGAAGATCCTACATCACATTACAGGGCTGCTCAGTGCTGAATGCCACCAAGCGCCTCACGTAGATGGGGGGAATCCCACTCGGAAAGCTGGGGGCTGAGAGTYAGGGTTTACCAAGCAGAAGGAGTGCACACGGCTCAGCAACCAGATCTGGATGCGGAGCAGCTACTTTGAGAAGATTCAGAMGGAAATCAGATCGGAGGGAGAACGGTCTCCTCCGAACAATTCCTYACTGCAGACCATGGACTTCCTGACTAATAAAAAGCACCGCACAAAGACCAGTGCCTTTGCCAGAGCATGGGAGAGCCTGGACATCTGCCAGGATGTGTTTGGCTCTTCTCGTTACCTGTGGTTTGCTTTAGAAGAGCTTGCCCATTTCTAATGGCTTGGTCCACGTTCTTCTTTCTGTTCACAATTTCCTCATTCAGAGCCTGGACAGAAAGAACAAACTGTAGTGATCCTTCTGCAGCCAGGTCCCCAAGTCCTGCAGGCTGCTCAGTGCAGGACAGAGGTTGATGTTAAAGAGCGTATTAATTACTCTCCTTGTCCAATGTAGGAAGGTGGACAGCTGATCAGATACGAGTCCATCCAACCTTCTCTTGCTATAGAACATATCAAGACTTACTGGACCCAAAGGCGCAAATCTTACAGCAAAACCATCCCAAACCTTCATATAACACTGAATAATTCAGACTTTTATTATACATAACCGTGCTCTTAACACGGTTTACATGGCTCTAACAGAGTGGAAACAGACYGCTTCTTTGGTGGCCAGCCTAGCTCAGCAAACCCCATCGGGCTCTACAAATTCACGTTCTCGGAAACGACATCCAGCCTTCTAAAGGCAAACAGTGGCCAAGTGAACTCAGACACTGCTCACAGAGTACATGAATCATTTGAACCTTCTGCCCCCTCCAAGAAACCCATTCTGGGGCTGCAATTACTGTTTTTAACACATGAAATCTCTTTACATGTCCCCAAGCCTCAGAAAGGCAAAGCGTGTTCCGCTGCTGGTTAAAATTAAAGTCAGACCAGAAACATAAAACAAATAAATGCAACAAAAAAAATAAATAACATAAATATGGAAGAAAATGGAAAATACCAGCTGGTCGGCATGCTGCTTCTGCAGGACGTCCCGTTTGTAATCCTTTACGGATACCGAGCCGAGCTTGTCCTCGACCTCAGCCAGCCAGTTGAGCACTTCCACCTCCTCCTCCCCAAAGAGCCTAGCGTTAGACAGCGCTTGCTCGAGCAGCGCTGCCTTGCGGCAGCACCGGTCGCGGATCTCGCCGTACCGGCCCTGCAGAGAGTCTAGCTTCTCTGCCAGCAGGCTCTGCTCCGCAGCGCAGCTCAGGGAGGAGAGGCACTGCCCGACACTGACCGCCTGATTCACCTCAGCCGCGTGGCTCTCTATCTCTTCCTCTAGAGCCTGAAAGCCAGGAGGACAAAATGGACAACAGAAACAAAAATGAGTGGGAAAAAAAAAGGATGGATAAAAATAAGGAGGAAACAGAAACAATGAATGCAACTAAACTGGACAAAGACACAAAACCCACAGGTGAATGGGCAAAGCGTAACAAAAAAAAAAAAGTTTAAAAGAAACAAAAACAGGAATGGCTTTTCTACCCAGAACCAGATACGTTTGTTATGAGATACAAAGACATCAGGTAAATATTTTACATCAGGGCTATGAGCAAAGAGAAGGTTAGGTGTTTGCAGCCTTCTCCCGGTTTAACGCAGCCTGGAAAACTTCTCTCATCACCACAAGCCAGAAAAATTTGCTCATGCCAGAACCACCTCACCACAGCAGAAACATCCATCCAGGAGAGACCTGACACCGACCACCTCCACCAGCAGCCCTCGGTTGACGCGTGGGGCCCTACCTTATGGCGGCTGATCTGCTGCTGGATTTTGGCGGTCTGGGTGCCAATGGGCTCGGAGTTGGCCAGCTTCTTCTCTGTCACTGACAGCCAGTCTGAAATAGGCTCCGTGGTTTCGTGGAATTGCTTAGCCAGAACCAAGATGTCTTCCAGCTGTTTCTGCCTAAATTGGGAACGTAAGAAAACAGCTAAGGAACAGATCCCCGTTTGGAGACTGGAACTGGAAGCAACTTAGAGCTGAAGCATCGCCCGATTGCCAGTGCAGCTTGGCACAAGGAAGTGGCTCACGGGCTTCCACAGAACCAGAAGCCAGAGTGGAAATACCGCAGAAACCAAAGCAAGAGAGAGAGTGAACAGAAGCGCCTCTGTTGAGCGCAAGGTGAGACACCTTGTCAGGCAAGCTGTGGATCCARACACAAAAAGCAGCATGGAGAAACTGCAGCATAAGCTTTTTGCTGCAGCTGTYCCCTTAGGGTTCAGTTCAGCTCTCAGCGAAGGCAGCAGAAAAGCTCCCTTTATGCTACTTTTCTTTCACKAACATCATTCTCTCTCATCCTCCAACACAGTCAGCTGGTAGCGAGACTCTTGGTGTTTCCGAGCTTCTGTTCAAAGACACCTGGGCCCTAGTGCACGTGCTAGATGGACAGCCCATCTCATCTACAACCATTTAAAGCACCAGGAGGTCAAATCTGACCCTCACAAGCAACTCCTAACCCAACATTTTAGCGTATGTAGCAACAAGCGACTTGTAAATGAGATTCAGGCAGCAGAAAGGTGTCAACAGGATGTTCCCACTAAAGCTAAATGTTAAAAAGCTTAAAGGAATAAAAATAACATCCATCCCCTGATGGGAATTTGTTTAATCTGAGCTCTTCCCTAACACTGTAAACTGCTGCTATCTGCTTCACCTCCCGAAGTAGGCTTTGATTTCTCATGTTTTCCAGCTGTTGTTTCCAGGATGTATCTGCACAGAAATCTCTGCATGCTTTCCACGTGTTGTTATCCCACRATCGCAGACTGACTAGTGAGTTAACACCTGCAGCAAACTGAACAGCTGATGTTGGCAGGAACTATTTAAACAAACTGTTGTTTAGCTGACCAGTGCATGCAAGCAATGAAGCTGCAGCGAGCCAGGCTCCAGCCTAGCCAGCATGCAAAAAAAAAACAAACACCGGAACAAGAACAGTAACATTTTTGTCACAAATTAGCTTTCCTCTAAGAGACACAAATAATCAAGCTCTGTAAAACTTTGGGCGCCATGGATTACGGGACAAATTGTCCCTGCATTTGGTTTTGTCCACTAAGGCAGTGAAGTAAACCCTCCGAGGACAGTGCAGCTCGTGGTTGCTCATTTGGGCCATCCAACCTGTCTGCAAGGGATCCCGCCAGGAACGCGGTAGAGCCGGGCACGTCTCAGTGACGGCAGCGTGCATCTGCGCTCCGACCTCAAACACACAGYCCAGCTTTCAGGAAAAAGCAGTGCAGTTTGCAGAAGATGAGCCAGGATTCAAACAGTGCAAGCGCTTAACACTGGTGCCAGCATCAACTGGACACAGTGAAACCTCTGCCCCGTTAAAGCTGAGGGGCAACGAGGTCTCTTCGCCCAGCTCTTACCTGCCGGCTGCTCTGCTGAGCAGTCCTGCCCATCTATTTTCAAGGCTCTCCAGCTGGCAGACGATCTTCTCCCTGTCTGCCGGCTCGGCTGACTGCGCTATCCTCCCACCCTCGGCTTGAATCATCTCCACCGTGGCTTTGCGATCATCCAGAAGTCGCTGGAGCAGCTTTAATAGCAGTAGGAGAACAAAGGAGGATATAAGTTATCAAATTGAGTCAGCAGAACTATTTCCTCCCCTAAGGATACCAAATTTCTGTATGCATCTGAAAAGCATCAATAAGCACCGAGACCAGAGCCAGACGAGTGGGATACYCACACTCTCTTCCTCCTCCTCCATCAAAACCAGCTCAAAAGAGATTCAAAGCACTTCTGGTTCCAGAGAAGTTTTAAGAGGCTTCCCCATCCTCAAACTTTATCAGGATCTTTTTTTTTTCCCTTTCACTTTAAATTTCTTCTTCACAGTCTCAGTATGTCAGATCAAGTCTTTTTACAGATTCTTTTTTAAAATGTTTTACCACTTTCATCTGCATGTTCATAAAAGCAGACTCTGACCCACGTTTGTTATCTTCATAAACACGAGTGTGTGTTGGGTCAATTCTTACAGTTTGTATACTCATTTTGTCTAAACAGCCAAACTGGTAACTATAACACCAGCTTGCTCCTGACATAACAGAATTATCAGCACAAACAAAACCAAGTCTAGGGCTGGAAAAACATGGGCAATCAGCAGAACCAGCAGCAAACTTCAAGAAGTAGTATGACAATAACGCTGGTGATTTCAACCACAGAAATGGCCAGTTTGGGCAAAGAAGCTAGCTGTTTGTAATGCTAGGATGTGGGGACAGCCGCTGTGGAAGAAGCAGGCTTGTGGACATCCCAGCTGCACCTCATCTGTTATCGCTGGACCAAATTGCTGCTTGGCCATCCAGAGCTCCTGCTCCAAGGCAGCCAACCAGTTATCCCATGCTTGCTTACCTTCTGCTCCTGGATCTGGGCTTTCACCACCTTGTACTCAGCGGAGGGAGGTTTCTGGTTGGAGATGAGCTCCTCGGTGTCTGCTAGCCAGCTCAGCAAGGGCTCCAAGGCATCCTGAAACTTCCCGCAGTGCAACAGGGCCTCTTGCAGCTGGGCAATCCTCTGGGCCACCTACACAGCAGAGTACCATCAGGGCAGTGATGTGGCACAGCGATGTGGCATCTCCCTTGCAGCCGGGGAGAGGCTCAGCAGCTCCTCTCGGCTCAATTCCCCAGCGATACCCTGTCTCCTATAGGACCCCAGTGAGCCTCTCTGGGCTCCAGTGGGACCAGTTGCATCCCCTTCCCCACAGCACTCACCTTTTTGTTGAGGGTGTTCCAGCGCGTGTTGATTTCCTCCACGTCATGTTCCAGCCCTTGGACATCACAGTTTTTGCCAGCACTTTGGATGAGCCCTTGACCAACTCCATTCACTTGCTGCAGTTTCAGCTGGAGAGGATCCACTTGCTCCTTCTGGAACATCTGGGCAAGCGAAGGGTGGGAGAGAAAAGGTATTTATAATTTGTGGGCTGCTCTTCAATCCCCTGATTCCACCACGCAACGGATAYGTTAGGTTTTCTTCTCAAGAGAAGATGCAGTATCTTCTGCAAGATTGCTTGCACTTTTATTGAACCAAGTTGTGTAAGTTTGTTTAAGCACCTGCCTTGCCCCGACCCAGCCACGTGTACGGTGCAGCATTTTCTGGTGCGGAGCACTGCTGGGCATCTCCATGCAGCCACCTCTGCTTTCAAAGGGAAAAAAATCCCTTTTTTTCAAAGCACTACTTCCAGGAACGAGGTGGAGAGAGCGAAGTGGTGCAGAGCAGAGTGCTGGCTGTGGTCAGCCACAGGCTTTGGAAACAACGCTGCCAGGGAAAAACCCAAGCGATTCTCACAGTGATGCTGCTGAGACGCGAGACCTTACTCCCATGAAAGTTGTGTTAACTGCTGAAATTACACACGCTGGGAACCGAGCTGCGTTTCGAAAGACAAAGGCAATAGGCAACTAATGTAAGAGTCATTTATCGTGCCACATTTTTGGCACTATCCTGCCTGGGAATCTGGTGGGGAAAAGCTTTTAAAAACAAAAAGATTGGGCAGAGAAGGAGGAGGAGAGCGAGTGAAGCTCACCACTGTAAAGACAGAGCAGGGAAAATCCCGTTTCCACGAAGGAGAGGAGTGCTCTTTATCAAAGCCTCACATCTGCTGCAATTACCTGCYGAGGCGGCCGACCTCGGCAGCCGGTGCCCGTCTCCACCCCGCCGCGACGGGGCTGCTCGGCCCGGCCGCGCCGCGGAGGCGGCTTTCGACGCAGCCCGAGCGAGCAACGCCATCCCCAAAAAAGGGAGCGGATTCGCTCGTTGTTTATTCTGGGACCTTGGACTACAAGCTAATACAGAGCACAGGTCAGCCCGTAACGAACGCTGGAAAGGATTCCAGCCCTCGTCCCCGTTGCAACATCTTCTCTGTTGGAAAGCAGGGGGGACTGAAATCGGGTGGCCGCCCGCGCTCTTTCTCAAGCATGCCTCCCCCTGCCGCGTCCAAAACYATAAGGACATGGGCAACATCTAAAACACCCATCTCAAATACAGAACACACAATGCAAACTCTCTCCTAGCAAAGCARCGGATGACGGGCTGCACAGACCTCTGCACCACGTAATTGCTTTTATCTCTAAGGGAATACAAAGCAAGCAAAAAAAAAAAAAACCCTAAACACACACCTGGCCCCCGCCTCTGCCTGAGAAAGAGCGACTGCCTTGATTTTCTTTGCCCTGTTTCAAAGAAAAATCTATTTCTCCCTGCTGGATTTTAGCAGCTTGAGAGCAGCAAGGTATCGTTCCAAGGTATTAACCAAAGAGCGCGTTGGAAGACACTGTCCAGAGCTGTTTGCTCMGGGAGAATTATGCTACGATCCTAAGAAGTAAATGGTGACATGAAATCACCAATTCCCCAGACACTTCTCCTGTTACTGTTTATACACGGAGCTGGCTGCTTACGGCAGCCAACCCCACAAAAGGCCCAGGCCGATAAGTCTGGCACGCAAACGCCTGGCCGCAGCCTAGCGCTAGCTTCTACCATGCATGGTCCTCGTCCTCGGTGCGAGCCTTGACCTCGCAAAAACAACCTGCAGGGCTTCAAAAGAGCCGGGCGGGGAGGGAGGTCGAGCAGAGCGCTGCGATGTCGGATGACAAGTACCTGCAATACGGGAATAAGCCCAACCCAAGAGCCAACCGTCGCGCAAGGATCATTAAGACGACAACCACGCGGGCTAACGGCCCGAAGAGCGGCTCTGTTTAACCCCCTTGCTTTCCTTTGCTCGTAAAAGGTTCCGACGGTTTCGTTCGTTAACCTCGCTGTGACTCAGCCGCGAAGCAAGTCTTAACGCGCATCCGCCGCCGCCGCCGCGCAGGAACGCGTGCGGAGCGAGGCCCGAAGCGGCTGGACAGACATCTTGAGGAGCAGGAGCGCATCTGCCGCGCGGCACCTCCTCCTCCTCCTCCTCCTCCTCCTCCTCGCTTTGGAGAGCGCCCGCCCGCTCCTGCTCCGGCTCCCGCTTCCCTCATCTCCCGGGCGACTGCATCCCGTGATCCCGGCGGGCGCTTAACCCCGCCGCCGCCGGGCACGGTACGGACACGGTACGGGCACGGCGGCACTCGAGCAACGGGGCGGGATCGGGCGCGTGGTGGCCGTGGGGGGATCTCGGGGGTCAGCGGCGACGGGGGCACGCCTGCAGCTTAACGGGGCCGCCCGGCGTCCCGCGCAGGAGGGTGCCGGCGAAGGGCCGCGAAGCGAATCCCGAAGCCGCGGGGGCGACGGGAGCCCCCTTTCCCGGGCGGGTTCGGAGCGGCGGCGCCTCTCCGCGCACGGCGTCTCCGTTACGGGGATTCGGCCCCCGAATAACTCCCCTTCCCGAAACGCGGCGACCGCCCACCCAGCGAGACTCCGGCAGCAAAGTCTTTCCGCGGGACCCCGTCGATTTTCRCCGGCGCGAGCACCGCGCGCTGCAACGAGCCCCCAAAAACGTCAGGACGACGGTCGAGGTAACCGAGCAGCGACGATAATCTCCCGCCTCCCCCGCTCGCGGAAACGCGCTGCTCCCGCCGGCGCGTCTCCTTCCCGTGGGTTTAAGCCGCGGCCGGGAGGGAGACGGGGGACGCGCGGGCGGTGCCGAGGACGCACCGCACCGGCACCCGCTGCCGCCCCCCGAGCGCAAAACGAAGCGATTTTGCGCCTGCGACGCGGTCCGTGCGGGACCGAATAACAAATACCTCGTTATCCGGAACGGATCCATCTGCCGCGGCGGGAGGCCCCTTCGCGCCGGCCGCCGCCGTGGTCGCCTCGCCGGGTCCCTCCGCGGCGGCGGGAGCCTCCGTGCCGGGAGCCTCCGGCGGAGCCGGCGTTTCCCCCGGGAGCTCAGCCACGCTCTCTGACGCCGTTCCTGGCTTCCCTGCGGCCGGCGGCGCGGGGCCGGCGAGGGCATCCTCCAGCGCCGGCACCTCGACACCCGGCAAGTTGGCAGGCGGCGGCGGCACAGCGGCCACGGGCTCATCGGCAAACGGTGCCGGGGCTTCCAGAGGCTCTTCCATCACCATGGCGGCCACATCAGCATCCAGTGGCGAGCACCAAGCGCACAGCTCTTCGGCAAMCGCGGCGGCATCTCCGGTGGCTAGTTGTATCTCCAAAGCGTTGGGCTCCAGGACAGCCAGATCCTCCCCAAAAACCAGGAGGCCAGCAGCCGGCGGTGCCCCAGGGAGCCCTTCCCAGGCGTCTGGGATGGCCGAGGCCACGCTGGGCAGCGGGCTGCCTGCTCCCGGCTCCTCCTCGACGAAGGCCCCCACCGAGCCRGGCACCCCGCGCACGTGCTCTGCAGGCGCCGGGGAGGGGGTCTGCCCGCGCACGGGTGGCCTGTCCACCGGTCTGTCCTCCCAGGCACAGGCAAACAGCAAGTCCAAGTCTCCCGGTTGCAAGACGTCCGCTTGCGGCACGGGGGTGGCCGGCAGGAAGGCGGCCAGCGTTGCCTCCAGAGCGACGGCCACGCTCAGTGGGGACCCCCCCGCATGGGTGGCCAACGCCAGGGCCTGACCCAGGGGAAGGGTCTCCAGCGCGAGGCCCTCAGCGGACCCCGCGCGCTTTAGCTGCGCCTCGGAGCCCTGCTCCGACGCAGGACCGGCACAGAAAGGCGTCAGGGAACCGCAGCGACCGTCCACGCTTTCTGCGGGACGACTCTGGCCCTCAGCTCCATCACTCTCTTTTTCCAAATCCATCACTTCATCCTCAGAGACCAACTCTGAGATGTCCCAGTTCGTGAGCTCAGTCCTTTCAGACAGCTGGTCGATCTGCTCGGGGCTATCGGATACCTCCGTCCCCTCAACATCTTTCAGCAAAGAGTAGTCCTGGGGCGAGCCGAGCTCCTCGGCCCTCGGGGCTGGCGCTGGGGGCCAGCAAGGCAGCAACCGCACTGGAGACACACCTCCTGGGCACGTCTCCTCAGGGAGCTGTGCTATTGCACTGCCGGTGACCAGCAAGTCTTGGCCATCATCATTCCCTAGTGCAGAAACATCGGAGTGAGAAATCGTACCCTCAAGGCCAGAAACCCAGCTCGTGTCCGCCTCGGGAGGTGTCGTCACTCCACAAGGCACCAGTCCCACCATGGCACAGGCGTCCCATGGGTCTTGGTCCACCAGCGGGYCACAGGCGTCCTCCTCCACTGAACTTGATGCATATCGGACTGATGCCATCTCCATTGCAACAACAGGGCTGGGAGAGACAGCTCCATCCGAATCCATTGGGGTGATGGCCAAGGTCTCCCTTTCCGAGTACGGCTCCGTAGCGGGCTCTACTGTACTCACCACTTGCGAGCTATATGTGCCATCAAAGTCTTCCAGGTCAGACACGACAGCAGAGTCAGAAGCACTGGCTTCAAAAGGAGCCGGATACTCGCAAGCTTCAATCGTTGCTTCAGCAAGTTTTTCCGAGTCTGTCTGTAGGTCCGGTTCTTCCAAGTCTACCACAGAGACCTGAACCTCCAGATCAAGGGAGACGGCTCCATCTCCCTCCTCTTCATTGAGGCACTGCTTCTCCAGCTCCAGGAACATCTGCACCGAGTCCGTGTCGGAGAACTGCTCGGGGACAACGGGACTGACGGAGCACTCCGAATTCGGAGCAAAGTCCTCGGCTCCGCACTGCACTGCTACGTCTTCAGTACTGCGCGCGCCCGCAGCGAGGGGGCGATGGGCACCCCTCGGGGCTCCGGGCACCAGGAGCTCATGGGGGAGCGGTGGCCCAAGCGCCCCACCACCGTGGGCCGTCCCCGGGACGGAGGCAGGAGGGTCTGTTGCGGTTGTTAATTGTTCCCTTTCTTCCGAAATATCTGCCAAGCAACAGTTCTTTTTCTCATCTGTCAACAGAACAGTCTTTCCTCCCTCTGACAGTGTCGCCTCCTCCCACTCCTCCATCATTACCCATCTCTCATCCTCCTCAAATCTCAGCTCTGACTCTGTTTTTTCTCTGAGATTGGAGGTGATGAGAATATTCAGTCCCGAATCCAGCAGCTCCTCGCTTAGGCAAGGAGAGAGATTCACATTTTCCACGGTACAGTCCACTTCCGAGGCCTCCAGGGTCTCTTGGTGCCCGTCGCTCAGGCTTCCCCTGATGAGATTTTTCCTCGTTCGTGGCCAGGTAGCACTCGGAAGCCTGTGACCCYGCGAGAAGTCCCTAACAGCGAGGTGGATATCTTCTGGATTTAGAAGGGGTTGGCACTCATCCTGCGCATAGTCATAGCAGTCCTCATTTAAGTGCTTTGCCGTCAAAACTTCTGCGGTGCCGGCTGACTTGGAGACATGCTCCAAAGTTAGAGACTCGGACATGGCCTCCCCGTGGTCCGAACGCCCGGAGCTCTCGGCTAACATGGCACTTGACTCCCTTTTTTCTTGAAGGGAGGGATTTGAGGCACCAGCTTCTGAGACTTCGCTCAGAGAGGCCTCGATCCTTTCTGCAAACTCAGGGAAATTTGGTGGCATAAATGATTTCCACGACCTCCTGTTTACGTTCTCCTTTCTTTCGGGATTCGGACGTCTCCTGGGTGGAGCCGGTGCCGACTTGGAGACATCGCTGCTGAGTTTCAGTGCATCAAAAATGACCCTCTCATCTAATTTTTTAGCTTCTGGCGGCCTCGATTCAAACACRTTGGAAGCCCCCAGAGTCCCGTTGCTGGATATCGTACTGCTGTCCACCTTATCCAGGGTGCTTTTGGAAGGCTGGTTAAGCTTTGATCCCTGATCGATTTGCTCATTAATCCTCATCGTGTCGTATATGGACCTCTGGGGGACGTAGCAATCCTCTATATAACCATCCTCTTCCTCACCCTTCCCCAGGCAAGTGGGATTCTGCCGTAAACAGTCTGGCCTGCTTAGTGGTTTGCCCATGCTTCCTCGCTTAGAGATGACGAAACGACCCCGTTAACCTCTCACCCGCCAGCACAGCAAACGCATCGCGAGCGGATCCCAAACGCTCGGCTCCGCGCTGTAATCCCGGAGGCGACGCGGACCCCCCGAACCGTGCTCCGCGCCGGGGAAGCGGCAAGYCCCCCAGCCGCCAGCTCCCATCTGCAGCGAGGCTTCTCCTTACGGCCGCGCTCCGCAGCCCGGCCAGCGATCCCGGCGGTCCCGAGCAGCGACGCGGCACATCCCACCCCCCGAAGCCCCGCAGCCAAATCACTCCCTCCGCGCTCGCTTTTTTCAAAAAGGCAACGTCCCTCTCTCCTCGCGACTCCGTCAGCAAAAACCATCCGAGTACGACAGCTTCTGTTCAATAAATATTCCCAATCATCATCTGCGACAGAAGCTGCGGGCGAGTTTGAAGCTGTTAATTTATCCGGTGYGAGTCCTTTAATAACAAAGGCGCTGCTCTGCCGGGCCCGTCACGTATCGCAGCCCGAGCCCGGAGCYGTTCCTCTCATTTTCTGCCCAGCTATAGTCCTGCAAAAGTCCAGCTGGTCTGAATTAGCCTCTCCCCCCGACTCTAGTGTTTTCATTTGAACTAAGCTTGTCAGCGGATATTCGTGCAAGTTTAAACACAGGAAGTTCTTCATTCAGGGCAAACTCGGAGGCTTCCTGTCTCAAAAACACGATGCATTGTTGTTCCTCCGACCCCACCGGGCCGATCGCGCCGCGCCGCGCCGGCCGGAGTCCCCCGAAGCGAGCAAACACCCCCGAGAGCAAGCTAGCTCCCAGCTCGGTGGTCCCGGAGCGCCAGCGAACACACTGCGGATTCCTTCAGCGGCAGACAGAGAAAGGCTGTCGGGGTTCTTTTTTTAAAAAAAAAAAAGAAGAAGGAAAAAAAAGCATAGAAAAAGGCTTTAAAACGTATCCAAAAATGGAAAGGGAATGGATCCACATGAATTCCCCCAAGTTCCCAGGAGCTGGCAGAGGGGGGGAAAATAAGGAAAAAAAAAATAGCACAGGCGCAGCTGCGGCCGGCGGCTGCCCCCGGCCCGGCCCGGCCCGGCCCGGCCCCGGCTCGCACTAACTTCGGCGGCGGCT
>NW_028186305.1:1444130-1464635 GCF_003343005.1 Rhea americana
AACGCCCTGGCTCGACGGCGGCCCGCGGCCGCCCCGGCGCCGGCCCCTTTGTCCCGGCGGGGCCCCGGCGACCCCCTCTCCCCTCGCTTCGCTTCCCTCGCAGCGCCGCCGCCCGCTGCCCCTCCGCCGACGGGCGCCCAGACGCGCAGCCCAACTCGTCGGAATACGGCTTTGCGGCGGCACAAATCAATCGATCGATCAATCAATCTACGGCACTGCGTTAGGCGGCACCGCTCCCGGTTTGCGGCCGGCTCCCCCTCCCCGTCGGGGTCACCTGCCCCGAGCCCCGGCGTCGCCCCGCTCGTCCCCCCCCACGCTTAGGAGATGGGGAAAGATGTGAAAACGCCGCCGCCGTGGGGCTGGGAAAGGGAGGCAGGCTGAGCGCGTGAATCACCGCTTCGAAGTGATGCCGAGAGGGAAGTCACAGACTCGGGGAGAGAAAGCAGGAGGGCTCGAAGCAGCCTCGGCGCATCTCTAGGCAACAACCCACCCGAGGCATCGCACACCCGCAAGACACGCTTCCTGCTACTGCACGGCTGAATTATAACAACAGGCTAAAAATACAAGAGAAGGCCTGACAGGTTCCTAATACACAGAAGCGCCCAACACGCGCTCTCCTCCTCTAGCTGTAACGCTGTAAGACGTTAACCCAGGCCAGCTTGGCTGGCCCCTATCTTCGTTGTATTGCAACTTCCCAGTAAAGCTTCTCGCGCTGCCTTGACATGCAATATAGCYGTTTTACAGATGGGAAATCAAAACCAAGGGAGATTAAAGGCCTGTTTTTTCAGAYGCGCTGCACCTCCGCCAGTCCGGGAGCTCAGAGCACGCCAAAGGTGCCCGCTACCTCCAAAACCATCTCGCATTGCCCAAGGTCAAGGAGGAAGCTCACGGCACCGGCGCGAGGCGAACCCACATTGCCCGACCCCGCAGCCTCGAGCCCCCGGCTCTCCGGCACGACCGAGGGCAAACGCGCCCCTTCCTTCGCTGGGAGGGCAAACTGCAGCGAGCAGCGACCGGGAGACCCGACCCCCCAAGTGATCGTTCTCCCTCCTGAAAATGGAAACAAGCATTTTGAAAAAAAAAAAAAAGAAAAAAGAAAAAAAAGGAGCTTTTCAAGATTTGGAAAGAGAAACRTATGTCACATTGCTGAAAGCCACCTGGGAACGACGAGAAAGCTTTGGAAACCCCTTTTCTTATTTCYGCAATTAAATACGACCAAAGAAATTTGGCGGGAAGGGGCGCAGGCATGGAGACTTGGCAACTGTGTATTCACCACATCCAGTCCCACCCCGCGACAGCTAAACGACAGACGATCTGCGTTAACCACCGAGGAGCGCCCTCCGGCCTGCCGCGGCTGCGTGCCCCGCTCCGAAGTCGGAGCGCTGCGGGACGGCCGTACCGCGGGTYGCGGCTGGCTCGGCCGCCGACGTTCCCTCCGACACGTCCCGAGACCCTCCGAGCTCATCTCCGGCGCCGAGCAGAAGCCCAGATTTTTATACGGCGGGGGAACAGGTCTTGGTGTGTGCTGCTAATTCGATGCAGCTGAAACAACACGGGAAGGGCAGGCTGCACAGCTCCAGAGCTCTGAACCGGAGCCGGCCCGGGCCTCTCCCCCCGGTACCACCTTGCCTGCTGCAGCGCTCCCCGGGCAGGACCGTTAAACGCTCGGGGGCCCCTTCCGCGAGGAATTCCAGGAATCCAGGCTGGGGGCGCTGAGGCTTTTTGTTCCACTATAAAGAATGATCTCGATGTGGAACTGCCAGCTTCACAGCCAGAAATTCTTTTCCTATTTCCTCACCAAGTCACGTGCCAAAAGCAAGCCAAGTCTTCCTCTAACGCATCCCCCCGCCATCCCTAAAACCTTTAGGGAGATATTCGGCGAGCGCCAAAGCCAATTAAAAACCTGCCGTGTCTGGCCTGCAGATCTGAGTTCAAGCTCTAGCAGGTTCCCCCCGGCGCAGGCCACCGGGCATCGCGGCAACGGGAACGGCTCGGCCGCGGAAGCCCCCAGCAGAGCGCCGGGAACCGCAGCCCTCGCTTCAGGGTTTTGCTCCAGCTTCGGATTCGCTACRCAGCGCTAGAGAGGGACGGGGCAGGACGGGAAGGTCCCGTTTGAATTTTTGTCCTTTCCGATGGCTCTGAACGGCTCTGGTATGTGGAAACCTGCCAGCGGCAATCTCTGTTACTGAAATAAACGGCTGATAGAGCTTCCAGATCCTCAGCGCAGCGCTCAGGGAAGCGTGCCTGCTCATTTCGCAGCTAGCCGGACCCCGAAGCTCAGCGTTCGAGGAGGGCGGCACGGGCCGAGAGCCCCCCGGGCCCCGTATGTGGCTTCTGCTTAGCCAGCAAATCTCCCTTCACCCGCTCCGCTACACGCTTGCGTCTCAGCCGCGTCCGATCTGGGGTGCCAGCCGGYGGGTGCCGAAGCCGCGCTGCCTCACGCCGGCACCAGGATGCCAACRCTCCCGCTCGCGACCCGGCCGCCAGCACAGGTTTTCGTCTCAGCTCTCGTAACTCCTCACCCTTCCCACCCATCTCCACCTCTCGCTCCTCGCAAGGATATTTCCGCTCACCGGCTCCTGCTTCCTCCCCGCCAAGTTTCTGCTTTCCCACCCGCCCAAGCCCCAGGGCAGCAGCCAGATGTCTGGAAGCTCTCCCGTGCACAGAGAGGACGGACGGACGGACGGACGGACAC
Organism: Rhea americana; assembly: GCF_003343005.1. Lineage (NCBI taxonomy): Eukaryota > Metazoa > Chordata > Aves > Rheiformes > Rheidae > Rhea > Rhea americana. The sequence continues at coordinate 1,446,826 of NW_028186305.1, forward strand.
CACCTCCCCAGGCCTCCGCTCCCTCCACCGCCCAGAGCCAGCCGCCGTCCTGCTCTTGGCCGCGCAGGGCCCTGGAGCACCGTTCCCACCTCCGGACCCGGCTGCCGCTCGGTCGGTCACAGCAAAGCAGCTCGGCTAAAGCCCGCTCAGAAGGTTTTTTCAGGCTCGCTTAGAAACAGCGGAGACAAAACCAAACCAACGCGCCGGGAAACCGGCTCGAGGCAGGCGCCTCCCCAGAGCCGCCGGACGGACGCCGTCCCAGCGCGAGGGCCGCGCGCCCGGCCCGTCTCCCCGCTCCAGCGGTTGTTTACGCGCGAAAGCGCTATTTGGAAACCGCTGTATTTTTAGCTTTCTTCTGAAGTATTTGAGCAGCTGGGAAGGAGGGACCTGCGTTTCGGTGACTATCGAGAGAGTTGGCGGACGGCTCCGAGCCTCTGATCTGTGCAGCGCCGACGAGCCCGGGGGACGACCGAGGACCTTCCTCCTCCTCCTCCTCCTCCTCCTCCTCGGACCGTCACCTCCCTCCTGCCCGTGCCCGGGCAAGCCCAGCTCGGCGTTACGCGCTCACCCACCTCCGCCGGGTCGCGCCGGCGGCCAAGCGCGGCCGCGGGACAGCTCCTGGCTTCAGACCGGGCGCTTCCCCCGGGCGCGACCCCGCACGGGCTCCTGAGCCCGCGGCAGAAGCTGGACCGCTGGGTCCGGACGTCACGCCGCGTCCAAGCAAGGCGGAGGGAATAAAAACTCGAGTCTCCCCCCAAAGCTTGTGTCGGGAATTCAGCAGCGCTGTTCCTACACGGGGATTTTTAGTGGGATTGATCCTAGCGGGCGGAGGCGTTTGGCCCGCGAGTGGCCCAGCTCTCGGCTCAGCTCTGCGGAGCAGCTCTGACGAGGGAGATCCGACAAACACCCCGATTCCGGGACAGAAGCACAAAGCTGACTCCTGCACCTTCAAAATCGCCCTTAGAAACTGCTTTTTGYGGTTTTGAGGGAATTTTTACCGCGGGAGGTGGGGAAGCGGCGTTCTTTAAAGCCTTTGCTGCCCCCACGGCAAGTCCTGAGGGCTTCATCTCCATTTCACGGCTGCYGCTTTCTTTCCAAACTTGCTACTTTTGGCAGACCTTGGAAGCTGCCGTTTCTGCGGCGCTGCGCGGGCAAGCCCGGGGCTCGCGGCGGGCCGCGGACAGCAGCGCCCGGCCCAATCCCACCCAACCGCGCGGGGCCGGTTGCTCTTGYATCCGCTCGCTTCAAACTGATTTCACGTTGGGCCCCATGTGTTCCTGCTTCTCCGCAGAGCCCTGGACTCCAGGTCTCACCTCTGGACCTACACGCTGGCCGGGGCCGGGCACGGGCACGTCTTCCTCCCCTGCCCAGCCACGCTGGACAACGGCTGCCCATCTCCTCCGCCTCTCTGGGAACTCAGCATTCCYGGTCCGATGCAAAGCTGGTATTTTTAGTATCTCCTGGAAACACTGCAAAGTATCAACACCACCAGCTAACGAACCCTCCTCTGCAAGAGGACATTCCTCCGGCCATCTCCCTCCRCGCGGGCCAGTTGACACCTGGCAAAGTAACCAAAGCATGTGCGGGTGGGTGGTTCTGGAACCACGACCCAAGCTGACTCCTGAAAGAAACGTTTCGATACAGCATAAATGTTTTTTGTGTGTGTGTGTGTGTGCATGTCAGAGGAGAATCGTTACAATTTGGCCATTCTCAGCAGCTCTCAATTGAATTTACTCTTGCTCTCAGCTTGCCCTGAGACGCCAGGTTCTGCTCAGGCAAAGGTGCTRCGTGTTTCCTGCCTTCCCACTGACAAGGTCAAAACTCATCAATGGCTCCTCGACGAACCAGTRCACACCAGCGATGCCGCCTTTGGGGAGGACCAAGCCCGGGCACGTGTTTTGCTCTTCTCCTCTTCTGGGGAAACTCGTTTCTACAGAACRAGGAGGCCACGTGCTGCAGGGGCCACTCGCGCTCAAGCGTCTCCTCTGCAAACACGGTTATTTACAACTCTCCCAGATCAGAAGCCCGTAGGGGCCACGCCACTCCAATACCACAAATGAYGCTTTTCAGCTCAGCTTTGGCAACTTGCTGCAACCAGGTCTGGTGTTAGCCCTCTCCACGGTGGCCTGGTAGATCACCCGTTGCCCAGAGTCCAGGTAGAACCACCTCCCTTCCACTCATCAGCATCTTCTCCAACAAGGGAGACGGTGCCTTTAAGACAGCTTAACAGCTGTGAGAGAGGAGGCATTTTTGCTCGTGTTGCTGATGCTCAAAATACTAGCCAGAGATACTTTAAGTAGGTCTGGAAAGCGTTCAACGAGAAGACACCATCGTGCAGCCTGTCCCTGCTCCCAGCCCAGTCCCCCCCAGCTGCTCCGAACTGGACGACTCCAAGGAGCCACACGCATTCCTTCACGGTCATATAAGGGTTAAAAATACCATCAGCTGGGCTGCGAGATCAGGAGAACAAGTGGCAGATTGTCCCCTCCCTGCCCCATCAGGGCCACGGCCGGCGTGGGACGTGGGATGGGGACCCACCTCCCCGGTCGGTGGGTGCTGAATTGCCGCCAAAGCGGCCCGAAAGGCCCGTGCGGAAGGGGAATGCGGGGCTGGGCGCGCGGGCGCTGCCTGCGAGCCTGCTGCCTTGCCGCCTCGAGAAATAGCCCGTTGAGTATGCGGTATAAATATCTCCGCTCATCAGCTCCCGGCTTCATTTGCGCGCTCAAGTTCAGACTTGCAATCCCGACGCGGGCTACGCGGTTTCCTCCACTGCCTGCAGACGGGCTCCGTGGGCGGCACGCGCGGGGACACCCCGCCGCGCTGCGTTCAGGCTACGATTACTTTTATCTGCTGTTTTCGGAYGGGGGAACGGGATAAACCTTAGCTCCTTTGAGCGCCGAAGGGCTCCCAAGTGAGYGGCGGCCTCGGGCAGCAGCACGAGGACATCGGATGGGCGCTAAGACGTTGCAAACCCTACGAAAACCTCCGAGAAACCTCGGCACCGCTCCCGTCGCTCCCGTTGCTGCGGGCGCGCGGCGGGGCCGCTCGCTTCCCGGCAGTGAAGCGGGAGCACCGGGAAGCGGGAGCACCCGGCGTGCGGGGAGGGAGAGCGGCATCTGAACGGGAAGATGACTAACGCTCTTCATGGCTTTACTCACCAACTGCATCACCACCCCTGGGATTTCTCCCTCCTCCCTTTTCCTTTTTCTCTTTTAAAGCAGGCGAAGAGGGTGCCGCCGGCCCCACGACCTGCCCCGCTCTAAAATAAAATGGGAATGCGTCTTAAGTTATTGCTGTCTAGGGATTCCCCCTCCCCCTCTCTCATCCTCCAGGATAAAACCTTTACTGGCACGAAGCAGCACTGCCTGAGCGCAGCGCGTTGAGCAACTCCGGTTTCACGAAACCGCCCCGAGAGCCTCGCGGCAGGAGGAGGAAGGGCAGCACGGAGCGAGGTGGCTTTGCTTGCTCAGCGGTTAACTCTCGCCCCGGCTTTACCGACCTCCCCGTGGCAACCGGAGGGTCCTCCCCTCCAACCCACTCCCGAGGTTGCTGCAAAAAAAAAAAAGCAAACTGGAAAGTCCTTTGTTGCTGCTAAGCATCGCTGCTGCAAATTCATTAATTTGGTGAACAGCGTTTCATTAGCACGTGGATTTTTCTCCCCGTGGTCTCCTCCAGCAGAGGAGACGAACAAACAGAGGTGACACCGCGCTTCGTGCTGCCCGTCCCGGCAAAGCTGCCCGGCGCTCGGCCGACCCCTCCGGCAGCACCCGCTCTGCACCGCGGGCCTCTCGGAGCCAGRGGCTCGGGGTCGAAAACCACCAATTTTCCCCATCCTTTCGGGTTTGGGTAAGGGTGGGGTTTAATTATTACTCGGAGGCAAGATCACGGATAAAACCTGCTGTGGCTGCCAGCTCCGACAGGTCCCGGCTCGCGAGCATTCCTGCGCCGCGCTCAAACGCTGCGCTCATCTGCCCGGGCAGATCGCCCCGGAGGCGGTCGCCTCCGCGGCCCGTCCCCTTCCAACGCGCGCGCAAGCGTCTCGCTCGCTCGGTCAACCAGTTTGCTGCTTCCTCCCGGGTTGCGTCSGGGTGAAGCTGTTCAGGCGCTTGCGGACGTTCCCGGTGGACTCGCGGCGCGGCTTGGAARGGGAAGGCAGCTTGCGCCCTCTCGGCTCCAGCCTCCGTCGCGAGAAGGGAGCCGCGYCGCCTGGCGCGCTGCTTTTGGAAAGGCAAAGCATCTTTTCATTTCCAAGCATCGCCCTACACCACAGGACGCCTGAAAGGCTCCGGTCCCCGGGCACCCGGGAGCGCGGCACGGCTGCCTGATCCTCTCGGCCTTGTGGGTGAAACGTGGGAACTCCAGAAAACATCCGTAACTAACGCTACGACCCAACGAGAGTCTAGCTCACAGTTCAAAATTGTCAGTGCGAAGCACCAGACAAGCCCTCAAACCCAAGCTCAAAATCCATTGCGCCAAAAGACGGTTTGGGAGCGAGCAAACCAGGGCTCACGCGTGGTTAGAGTAGGAGCCAGAGGCCAAGCTGCCCAGGCACTCAGGTCTTCCCCCAAAAAACATGGAATAATTCTACTCCAGAGGCTTCCAGCGGCCCAGACTGACGGATGCTCTTCGGACAGAGGAGCCAAGCCCGTGCCTGGGGCTCCCGGCACCACCACTACAAAGCAGCAGCCGCCACCTCCTCTCCTAGAGCTTGCGAACCAAGATCGGCCTCTCTCGCACCGAACGGCACCGACGGCTCCGTCCAGCGCACGGTTCCCTCTCGCCAGGCTTCAGGGAGCAACGGCTGTAACTGGGGTCTGGCAGGCGCCGGGGTGCTGCTGCGCGAGAGGGGACAACGCGTTCCCACCGCCCGCGGCCCCTGGCGATTACTTGCCGGGGGAATTCTGCTGTTTGCTAAACTGAGCCAACGCCACCGTTACACGCAGAAACATCTCAACTGTGGCTCGTTTGATTTCAGTCGTTAAAATTTAACATTGCAATAAGCTTTGAGAAAACGAAGCTGACAGCAGAAGGGATGGAGGGAAAAACCGCCCAGGCCTGCACGCTGCTAGTGGGGTACAGTGCAGCAAGAATTTGCAAATTTTTACTGCTTTTTTGTACCAAAAAACCCCCCAACCCTATCAAAATCCAGACTCCTCCAAGAAGCACACGGGGTTTATTGCCTTCACAAGCAACGCCAAGGCAGTCCGGTTTTCCCCGGGCAGGCTCCCGCGCTCTGCAGCGCCGTGCCGGGGGCTCCGGCCGGTGCTGCCCCTTCCCGTGGCGCTGAGACGYGCTCTGGGCAGGACGGCCGTGCTCTTCCACCACACTCGGGCACCGGAGGCGATGCCGGAGCCCCGTCGCGCAGCAAACAGCAAGCGCTCCCAGCAAACTTGGCTTTGCCTATACAGATTGACCCACAAAGCAGCGATAGAAATAAAGAACTTGGGCTAAACTCAAGCTGAAGACCAAGAGTTAAAGATTAGCTTCCTTTCCTCTGGCTGGCAGCTTACCGCAAGCTAAAAACGTATTATTTTATTTGTAGCACAGCTGTATCTGAAGCGATACATTAGGATGTCCATATATGCACAGACTCCGAACCGCAGAAATGCCTTTCGGCTGCGCTCGATCTCACCAGAAAGCTCRGGGATAAACCAGACGACCTCTTCCCGCCCGGTGCTTTACCATCCTCCCCACCACGCTCGAACGCGCAGCAAACCGCAACACCTCTGCTGCGAACACGGCTCCCCCGGGCAAGAGCCGGCAGCTGCTTCCCAGCCGCCCTGCTACGTGCAAGCAACCCGACTATGCAGAGCGTTGACACCAGGCTCGTCTCTCCTCGGAGCCAGGACTAGGTCCTCTGCGACCTTAGAAAAGGATTTGGGGAGACAGAAGAGAAATGCATGGGTGTCAGTTCTCCAAAAGTTAAGGGTTTGTTGCAGGCTGTTTCTTCTTGGGGCAAGTTTGTTTGAGGCAGGTTTGCAGGCAGGAGAAAAAAAAATATACGGGCTGCTTTAAGTATAAATTGCTTCAGAAGTCATCTGTTCGTGGTGTCACAATCAGAGCCTTCAATATATCTTCTTTATTAAAATCTGGACACAATGAGCCCACAGAAGTGCCCACCTTTGTCAGGGCTGCATTGGCAACTCGCTTGGAGCCCTGGGGCCATGCCTAATTTGCATCTCATTTACACAGATGTTCATTAAAATTAATGCTTTAAGACATAAAATCTGCCCGCCTTTGAGCCTTCTGGACAGACAGATCAAAACCACTTCTGGAGATCCCCAGCAATCAAATTCCCTGAATGATGAGCTCTGCCTTCCACATGCAGGTCCAAGGAACACATCTGGAGACCTTATTCCCCAAACCGAAGAGCTGCCTCTGGCCCTCATCAGACACATTGCGCACGCTTTTTTTTTTTGCAATTCAAAAAGGAGACAGTTTTGATATTGTCCGCTAGCAGCCGATACTAGACATTGAGGAATAAAAGCCAACATGACCAAAAAAGCCCTCTCCCRAGCAGTGCAACTGCAAGGACGCTGAGGCAGGAGAAAGACCTCCAGCAGCACCATTCCCACCAGCAGCCAGCCCAAACCTCGCCGCTTCGCAGTTCCTAGGACTGGGGAGGAAACGGTGGGAGCAAGACCCGGCCGCAGGGCTCTAGGAGCCGCCACGCGCAGCCGCGTTTCGGCTCGGGAACCGACGCACCGAGGATGGCCACTCGGCACCGGAGCATGAACTATTTAGCGAGAAGTGTTTGCTAAGCATTTTTTTTYCCTTACTCCGCTGCATTCCCTGCTTCCCCCGAACCCCAGCCTGCCTGCGCCGCTGCTCTCCCGCCTGTACGCTCACCGCGGCGTAGAGGCGGTCTCCGCTCGCAGGCTGCGACGCCCTTCCAYGCGCTGATCGATAGCTGGGACAGCRGTTTCCCTTGGAGAGAACCGTAAGATTAGGCTTGACAAATATCTGTTGTGCAACGTTTGAGTCGTACAAAAATATTTGCTCTCCGGATGAGCTGCTYGCRGGAGGAATGTCATCACGTACCAGTSGTTACTCCAGCCCCCCCCTTGGAGCTTCTGCCCCGTCTTATTTGCAGCCGTTGCAGAGCAAAGCCCTAAAATCGCTACCGCAACTTTCATTTTTCCACTAAGCTTTCTGCAGACAAAGACCTCAACTGCACCGGGTGGCCTCGAAGGCTAATGAGTGACTCCTGATAAGGACACTTCCACCCTGTCACCCTGCCACCGGCTCGTACGGCCGCGGCCGCTGTTGTCTTAAAGGGTCATCTTTGAGGTCACTGGGATTTAGACCGCTCGCAACTGCAACGATCAAGCAAACTGCAACGAGATTGCGTTTCATCACCACTTCTAATGGAGCTGCTCAGCCAGGAGCAGCCCCGCTCTCCGCAGGGAAGCTTCACTGGTTACAAACACCAGAACCTCCCTTCTGGGTGCATTTGTTCCGAGCAAGTGTGTGTGCGTGTGGTCTTTTCGTCTTCTGTTTTTCCCCGGATGACGAAGCTAAATCCCTCCCAAACGACGCAAGTTCAAAGCAAGAGGCTGCCTAACCCAGAGGCACCGGCAGTATGAGGAGTTTGAATCTGCCCCAGGAGTGAGATATGCCCAAACTCCTCCTTGGACAGGCAACCCCGAAACAGAAATACCTTGTCCTGGTTAAGGCTTCACAGAGCTATTAAATGATGGAACGGGATCAATTAGCCATGTGATGGAAAGTAAATGGCTGCAAAAACACCTCCCCCCCAACACCCATTACCACCAGGATACGAGCGGTAAGACGTAAATCAGGCCAATCATCGGCTACCGAGCAAATCAGTAATAGAAGTTTCACAGCAAGAGAATTTCTAAGCAGTGTTAGTGCAATTAATGTAGTGTAACAGCGTGACCCAACACTGCAATACCACATAGAAATCAAGCACATTGCAACCCTTTTCTCACTAAATGTTTCATGCCGGCCTGATGAAGGACCCAGAGGTGGAAGTATGTGTCCCAAGTGAAGTGAAAAACAAGCAAAAATGCCAGAACAGGTAGAAAGACCTATAGGACGATCTGAGGTGGACGAGGCTCTCAGACCATGCCAAYGTACAGTTCAAACAGACTTGGAAACATTCCTCCCTTTCCAAAAATATCTARATACCAACCACCGCTAAAAGCCATGAGGTATTGGCAATCTATCATTAAACATTGCAAGGAGAACAGAGAAAAAGTTTTTTTTTTCCAATTGCTAAAACTTTTTGTCACAGACTATCCATTCCAGCAGTTGATTTTATGTTCTCCAGAGCAGAGGATATTTTACTGCACCAAGCATGCTGACATTTCAGTAACAAACAATGAAGTCGCAATAGCTTGAAGAACAGAAGTCTTAAATGAAGGGCCATGACACTCGACAGACCTTTAAACACCAAATACCACTTAAGAAATGTCATAGCATAAAGACTTACCTTGAAGTCTGCCAACTGCTGCTTGATGATTTCCACCTCTGTGCCCACCACCCACTGCAACGCCTCGTTCTCCTCTGCTGCTGTTGTCATGTGGGTCAGCTCCTTCAGCCTGTTGTAAAAGTCCTCGACACGAGACAGTGTCGTTTCTACCTGCTCTTGATGGTTCTTGCCTCTCTCGGTCAGCTTGCTGCACTGTTTATTTAGTGTCTCCAGTTCACGTTTCAGTCCTAATAAATCAGGGCTCCCTTCATCCTCTAGCATTTTCTTACATTCATTTTCAGAAGCTTCAATGTCAGACTTCAACTGTTGGAGTTTGCCCAGGAACATACGAACATCCTCTGCTTGAGACTGAAGGCTGTCAGAGTCTCTCCCAATGGGGCCCATGCTGTCTAGCTCATCATCAAGATCCGCCAGTTGAGAGAACATCTCCCTGACCCGATTATTGAACTGGCCGATCCCTTCAAGCTTGTTTTCCATGAGCATACAGCAGTCATTTACTTTCTGCTTCRCAGCTTTAAAGTCTTGCTGAGCCACCTCAGCTTGGCATAAAAGCTGGGAGCAGTCAGACCCATCTGGGGCGTCTTCTACTAGRCCTTGAGTGAAGTTTTTCAGATAATCCACTTGTGGCTCAAGGGCCTGCAGCACCTCCTGCTGTGCTCTGAGCTTCTCCAAGTTCTTGTTGCTGCAGGCCTGTGGCCCTAGTGCATCGTAGATCTCCAGCTGGTGCTTAGCCCCTTCTAGCTTCTTCTCAATGTTCTTAAAGCTCTCTTGAAACTCTTTGAGCCTCTGTGACATTTCTTCAATGGAGCCTGTCTTGGCTTGCAGCTCTTCTGTGATGGCGTCCATCTTCTGATTGATCCTAGCCTTCTCATCCCGAACATCATCCTCATCAGTTTGAGAAGCGTTTATCAGGATGTCAGCAGCGCTGTTGAGCATCTCAAGCAAGGAACGGCGCTTCTCCACATCACTCAGCAAAGCCTTTGATCTCAGAAGAGTTGCCTCCAGCTGCACAGGGTCCAGAGTGACTTCCAGCTCTGACATCTTTGCCTTACAGTCCTCCACCCAAGGGAGAAGGTCTTCCGTGTGCCGTTGATACTTCTGAGCCTTCTGCAAACAGTCCTTGAGCTTGGAGTGTCTATCAGCAACCTGTTTGCTGAGCTCTTCCCAGTGTGTTTTGAGGCTGACCAACTGGTTTTGCAGAGCAGTCTTTTCCTCCCCAGGCTGGACAGAAAGCAGCAAAGATTCTCCCTCAGCTACAATCATCTCATAGGAGCCACTGTGTTGGTTGAGGCTCTTCTGGAACTCTTCTTGTTCCTGAATTTGGCTCTGCAGCCTCTCTAGTTTAGCAGAAATAGGTTGGCTCTGAGCTTGCTGGCACAGCTTGTCATCTAGCCAGGTCCTGAGTTCATCAAACATATGCTGGAACTGCTGGGAACTTGCAAGCGCAGTCTGCAGTCGGTTCATCCGGTCGGCTGAAATGGAAATAAGATTAGAACGCAACAATTAAGCTGGAATCAAATAAACAAAGTGCAATCATCTTATATCATCTCAGATGCACTAACTGTGTTCTGATTAACAGGAAGGAGCTCTTTCCATTGCATCACTAGCCTTTTTGTTCATTGGTACATGAATTTCTTAAGAATTAGTAGGTAATGATAATGCAGTAGAGTCAGTTCTCCTGACTGATATCTAAATGCAACCTCTTKGGAACCAAAAGGGGCATCCCAGGACTAGAGGGTGACCACTGTGCCCTCTACTACCCACTCTGAAGTTGAGGGACCAGGTTTTTTTCCAAGCACAATGCACGCCACGCTTCAGCAAGCCTGCCCAGCTTGCCRAGGAGCTATATGCTGTGCTTTCAATACCAGGACTAGACACCTCTGTGTCCAGGCCTCTCACTCGAGGATGTTTGGAGTGAGAACTCTCCTGTGCTTAGTACCATGTGAAACATCCATGCAGCACTTTAGTAAAAATGCTAAGTCTCTTTTCCTCTACTATTCTTGGAAACCTAATGATGGGAATGCCCTGTGGTCAAAAATAGGGAGAGGAGCTGGACCCCCCCAGCATCTTATCACTAACTTCTCCAAGCTGTCTCACCTGCCAGGTCTTCCAGCCCTTTGAGAGGAAGCGCCACTGTCTCCAAACGTTTCCTTAACTCATCTTTGAGATACTGCTCCCCAATCAGAACAGATAGGTCATCACAGAGGGTATGAGCCTCTGTGATCTCCTCTTCCAGCTGCTCTAGGTCAGAGCGGATCTCACTGGTTTCCTCCAGCTGCTGTTTCACGGCATCAGGCTGTGTGCTGACGGCAGACTGGCTGCTCAGGCGCTGCCCAACCGCCTTCACCTTCTCGGACAGGCCCTGGAGCAGTTCCTGGTACTGGGTGCTCTTCACTATGGCTTGGTCAATTTGGCTGGAGCGGGAGTTGAGGCGTTCTGTTAGCTCTGACCATTTATGATTAACTCCTTGGAGCTCTTCCCGCACCTGGCTAGTTGATGGAGAAACATCTCCAGGGCCAGTTAAGATGCTCTGAGCTGCCTGGTTGAGCTGCTCATGCTGTTGTCTGCGAGCTTCGAATTCCTTCAGCATAAACTGGAACAGAAATAACATAAAAATGTTTGCATAAAACTGACAGCTCCGAGTACACACAGTCAAAACAAACCAGACCTCCAGGGGCTTTCTCCAGCCCACAGAATCACTAGGAACAAACCAAGACACGCCTGGGCAGGACAGCGAGTGGGCAGGGAAGATCGCAGTTTACTGTGACCTTGCAACTTAAAAACCTGGGAGGGGTCCGCGATTCTGGCGATAAAGTACTCTGCTCTCTCTCTTTTATGTCCTCCTGCTGCGTAATGTAACATCCACCAGCTAGATGAGAAGAAAATCTAATTATGTTAACCAGGGCGTTTTATTTTATGATGTGGCCAGTTACCGGCATGTTTGGGTTTGGGAGCACGAGGTGCAGACAGGGCAGGCTGCCGGGCGGCGCCCCAGGCCGAGGGGCAGCGTTAACGAGTCCTGCAGAGCATCAGCGCAGGTCTTTTCAACGCAATTTCCCTCTCCAGGAGGGGCCAGGTGAGTCAGTGCCGAGTCAATCCAGTGCAGGGAACGGAGCTCGAGCACTGCGCCCGTTTCAACTTATCCACTGCAGTTTGCACTCAGCAGGGTTTGGAGGACTTGGGAGAGAAGACCTTAGGTCTGYAACCGCGTAGGCTGCTCTCCCACCACTCACTGTGTGCAGAGTGCTTTTAATGGCAAGATAAATAATCTAGTAGCTAGTAGAGGTTTGTGTTTTCCTCCTCAYGCAGAAACATTCGCAGCTTAAGCCTCAAAGCCTGCAATTTTCCACTTCAGATACCAGAAGAGACTTTCTCCTTCCTCGTCCCTAAACCGCCGAGAGAGASGTGCGCCCGGCTCCCGGCTCACCTGGACCTGCTGCTTCTGCGCGTTCAGCATGTTCGGGTCGATGGAGAGGGGTCCCAGCACGCTCATCATGAGCTCCTTCTCCAGGAGCCAGGGCCGCAGCTGCGCTTCGGCAGCCTGGAAGCTGGCCAGCTGGTTCGCCGATTCCTCCAGCTTCTGCTGCCGCTCGGCTGTCGCCTGGTTGGCTCTTTCCCACCTGCAATCTGAGGGAAACGGCTGCGTTGGCAGCGGCCGTGCCACCCGCCAGCCTGCCCTGCCACCGAGCAGGATTTTCACCCTCCCCGTGATTCATCCGTCGGCGGAAACCGCCACAGCTTTTCAAGAAAACCAGCGCGGATCTGTTCGCTCTCCATCTAATAAGCCACTATCCATTTCTAATGGTGGTGTGCTCTTGGGGCTCATAGAAAAACCGTGCAATCGCGATTTTGGCGTTCTGGTCACTACTGCCATGAGCTGGTCTGACCTTGGGTAAGCTACTTCACGTGAGTCTCCGGCTTGGACGCTAGCTCCGTTAAATGGGGACGCTCTCGTACGTATCACACCTCAAACACCAAATTCAGGTTATGTGGGCAGAGAACTCCACAAACATGTTCCTCCTATTTCAAATAAGAAAATCTCTGGACTTTTTAAATATACAGCCTTGTTTAGTCAACAYGTAATTACCTTGGATATCCTTACTAATGACTAGAATTTTGTATCAAGCAGTGAAGCTTTTACTCAAATGAGTTTTAATCAACTCATGTTGCTAATACCTTTCTTTCTTTCTTTTTAAAGAAGTAATTTAAGGAGGCAAGTCTTTAAAATATACATCCATCATAGAGATTTCATTAATCGTGACAGTGCTCGTCTCAGGAACACCCTGTACACCAGACAGCTTGGAGATAAGTTCGCTATTTACTGAATTCTAATTAGAAGTGACTCTGCTCTGCTATGACTTTGGAGCTGTCCTGCAATCCCGGATCACTCCTAATGCGACGTTGAAGGACAGAAACCTCACCAAATCCTTCAGGCACTTACTCAGGTCTTCCTGCATCTTCTTCCAATTTGCTGCTTCTGGAGAATCTGGGTATTTATCCAGCAAATTGGAAAGTGCTTCCTTTACTTTCTGGATCTTCCCTGAATTCTGTTCCAATTCAGCTAGGAATGCCTGGAAAATAAATCATTTGCATTTCTTAAGATATAGGGAAAAGAATAAAATCACTGAGTAGGAACAAAGGCAGCAGCCACAAACTGGAGTTGAACAWTTTTTTTCTTTGCATTTTAAGAGAATCATTTCATTTTATTAGCAGTATCATCAGCTGACTTGGCTCCAAGAGCAGAAGAAAGGAGAGAGAATTGCTTTCCAAGAGAAGTTGCAGTGACCCAACAAAAACGGCTATAGATAAGCTTCCCTTTCTCTGAGCCAAATGCCTGTAAGCAATAGTCTGAAACCTGGAGAGGGTGAAGCTCCCGTGAGGCTTCCTGCTCAGGGGACCCGCCTGCATTCCSCTCTTGTGAAAGCCAAGGACAGATTTTTGTTATTTGTCCTTTTAACCTTGATGTAGTAAAGCACATCCCCAAGAAACTTTGGGTCACAACGCTCAGGTCTCACTTTTGCTCCGGAGAAGTTACCTTGTTGTGCTCAGCCTGGGCTCTCATYGTCTCCGTCTTGGTAGGCGAGGAGGAGGCCTCCAGCTCGGACAAGGTTCGCTCCTTCGATTCCAGCCACTTCAGCATTGAACTTGCCTCCTCCTGCACTTCTTGCATCTTCTCCAGCATAGCTGAGAGGTGCTGCTGGCGTTCCCGCAGCGCCACACCAAGGCCCTCGTACTGCTGGTTCACATCCGACACATCACACTGGATCTCCGTCAGATCTAATTGCAAAAACAACAGCCTGAGATGAGGAACGGTGCTTGCCTCGCCACTCGTAACCCGGACGAGCGGGTACTAACGTAGCCCTGGGTAGCCGCCGGCTGCCAAGCCCGACGGCCGCGCTCCCGTACTCCCGTCTGCCCGAGACCAGCAATGTCACCACCCGCCGCGCCACTGCGGCTCTTCCGCTTCCATCACATATAGGCATTGACAGTTTGCAAACGAAGCAAATGCCTTCACGTTCATGAGACTGATGCAAGCTGAACCTCGCTTTTCCTGTGTCAGTGCTAATACAGTATTAAGTAATTTGTCACCAAAATATAAAGCCATTTTTACGCATCTATTATTTTGTTGAACCGGTGAACTAACAGCAGATAACAGGCAATGATTAAAACTGCATTTCAGATTGAAGGGCTGGATGGTGTTATAATCCCTTAGAACCAATAAATGTAATTGCAGGCCTTAAAACAATCTCCCATTTATCAGCTCTTAACACCATCTGACAGGGTGCCAAGGTGTTGTCACTCCCCAAAGCTGCCTTCTGTCCTGCCCATCTCTGTCCTTCAGCCTGACCTACATCCTCGGTCACAGCCACCTCCCCGCCCCACACCGCTGAGAGTTCGGAAGCCCATTTGCAGGCTCTTTTCCCCTGCTGTGAGATGCCGGCGTCACATTGCGGTTTCCCTCCCGTGGATTTCAATGCACGCTGCTGCCACCGGGCACGGACAACGCAGACAGGGATGCAGCGGGGACGGCGGTCTCACCTTTGCAAGTGTGGTATCCGTTCACACTGCCTACCGACCCTCCCAGCGCGGGCAGCACAGAACCTGAGCAGAGGGGACGGGGACGGACAGAAGGACAAGACAGACGTGTTAGGAGTGCAGGCAGCAAGCAGTGAACATTGGCACTCGGCTCCCAAGCAAGCGCCGGCCGTTGTGCGAGGCCAACGCGACCCCGAGCGTGAGTCCGTCACACGGCAGGAGACAACACAGCCCTCCACGACATGGACCACACGGCATCAAGCGAACGCTCGCCGTTTCCAGGAGCCCCTTGCTCTGCTCCTGACGAAACCCGGGGTCTCGCCCACGGTAAGAGCTCAGCGCTATGTGATCAGCGTTAGCCAGTCGTTTTGGTTTTGAGCCCCCCCTTTTTCCTTCTCGCACAGCCAACACCCTTGCTCCCCTAGAGGTGCCCCTGTCCTGCTGTACAAGGAGAAGCCAGAAGTGGACAAGCTGGATGCTCCTTGCAAGCAGGCGCCTCTTCTGAGGGAGGCCAGGCTGGAGCCGGCTCTGCACGGACTGCCAGGCTGGTGGCCACATCTCCCCTCCTCAGGAGCACCACGGAAAAGCCACTATCCTAGGAGTGACTTTGTGAATTATAATATCAMGGGAGATTGCTGAAGCCTAATCATACCCTCACTGAAGAGATTAATTCTCCMAAAGGGATTAACTCTCCTGTATTCGCCTTTTCTTAGGGGATGAAGCTATTTAATCAAGCCTTGGTGCACGGACACGTTCTTGTTGCAAAGAGGGTCTGAGGATGATGCATCAGAGCACCGTCTTTAGGATCCACTCCAGATGCCTCAGTTACATCCACAGTCAAAACAGGATTCTTCAAAAACATTATTGAGCAAGTTTCTCACTTTGAAACCATGCAGAAACAATTACCACTCGTTTTGAAGCTCTCAGACTCCGAAAGGATCGCAGCTTCCAAATGTCACCCCAAGTTTGTAAGGGGAAGGTTTGCCCTGCACGAGGAGGAACGTGGCAACACTCTGTGCTGGTAACATCACCCAACACGTTTTAAGGGCAGGTAAACTCCAAATTAAAAATCTCATGAGAGTTTTGGGCTGGTAGCAGGCAAATATTAGTAAAGAATTTAGCAAAGATATTGGCTTAACCACCCTAAATCTTGGAATCTTTAATGAGCACAGAATGACAAGACAGATATTCAGTGTCGCCTCCGAAAGAGGAGCTGGGGCTCTGCTCGCTCCTGCTGCGTGCCAGCTACCGAATCCTCCGCACCGTGGGCTGCGCGCTCTCTCCCCGTGCTCCCATTGAGCTGCTGATCAAGTTAACCCCGACAAACACATCCAGACTGTAAATTCTCATTTAGTGCAGCTTTTGCCCTAAATGCCCATCAAYGATGAGAATCCAGGGACTTGTTCTCATGAGCTGGACAATATCTTTCAGGTGATTTTCAAACAAACCAGACATAATCTTCACTGCTTCACAGACTTGGAACCAAGAAAGAAACTAGTAAATCAAGCCTGAATATCACAGTCTTACATTTCATCCAGATATAAAACCCAAACACCAGAGTTTGATTAAAACACCTCAGGCCTCCGGAGGGTGAAGCTCATYGCCAGCAGAAAACAGGGGAGTGCCACGTCCAAGCTGCTTCCACCACCTCCCTGCAGCGCCGAGAGCTCGGACRGACGAGCTGCTGCAGCGTGAGGCTCCGGTCCTGTGGCCGAGCAGCCTTAAATGCTCGTGCACTTGGCCCGTGGTGCCCACAAGGTAGTTCGCTGCTCAGGGCACTACAGAAAGTCGAGGACATCGCGTTACCTGGCACTGGTGGGCTCAGAGCACTCGGCTGAAGCCGTAACGCAACAAGCTGCAGCAGCTCCACCACCGCTCTGAGCCTCATGGGACTCAGGCCGCTCTCGGCCCCTTGAGGTTTGTTAAAAAGGGAAAATAACCTCGTTTTTTGCTTGATGTGAGCACATTCATAGAGCAGTGAAAGCAAACAGACCACAGAGGAAGGGGGCTCCGTGCCAGCAGCGGCGTCTCCAGGAGAGCAGGGCTGCCACTCACCTGTCTTGGCCTGGCTCTCGGGGGCCGTAATCTCCACTATCAGGCTCTCCAGGGCAGCCCCTTTGCGACTGATCTCCTCCACCTGGGCCCCCTTCCCCGTCCATTCCTCCAGCAGGACCTATTAAAAAAATAAAATACGGGCGGGGGGGTTGGGACCAGAGCCTGCGCTCCCCCCTGCAGCCCCATCGCCTCCCACCGCCGCGGCACCGGGACGCAGCCCGCAGCCACCGCTAAGGGCACGCTCACGCGGCGCGAGCCGATTGCATTGAGAAAGTGGGTGTCTTCACGTTTATTTTTGTCCGAGGGAATCAAACAGCAAAACGCTGTTCCCTAACCAGCAGGTCTGGCACAGGAAACACTGTTTTCCCTCCTACTGTTTCTGGGACCTCCCTCCCACTCCAGATGCATCCCGACCTCACATGAGTTCAGTCCCCACAGCTTTCCGTATCGTCCCCGTGTTAATCAGACGCTGGCTGTGTTTCTGTCTCGGATACAGCAGCCTGCAGGTGACTCAACAGGATGCCGCGCTCCCTCTGAGTCAAACCCCTGACATGCCCTGATTTAAAGCACCGCTGGTGCCGGAGAGGAACGGGGGCTCAGATGACAGGAGGCAGCCTTTGATGTCTACCGAGGAGAAGTGCAGAGCAAAAATGAGTGTGTGCTGGACTCCCACTCCCAAATTCCTCCCCAGGCAGGCAGGGAGGGGGGAAGGAAAATTGGATTGCTGGGAAAAAAAAAAAAAAATGAAGAGCCTCCATATGTTCCAAATTAGCTGCTGCGAGTCAGGAGCGAACGGGGAAACCTCCCGGCCGGKGCCCTCTCCCCACGGGCCCGCGCCGCGCTCCCGCGCGCTCTCCTCTCTGCGCTGAACGCAAGGGGCTGTGCGCGCGCACGGGGCAGCCCGGGAGCGGCCGGATTACGGGGGTCTAAAGCCCCTCGCAGGACCCGGTCCCGGGAGACACTGCCCCGCTCCGGCGTCTCCCCGCCGCTTGCCGACCGCCCGGCGCATCTCTGCAGCCCTCGGCCCACCTGGAGCTGCCGCATGCGCTTCTGCAGCTCCTGGGTGCCCAGCGCGGTCTCTGCGGACGGCACGTTCCCTTCGCTCTCCTTCAGCCACTTCCTCACGGCTCCGACCAACTTTCGGAAATCGTCCAGTTGCTCCTGGCAGGCTGACGCATCCTTTTCTCTAACAGTGAAAAGGTTTCGCAGAGTTAGAGCTCGTGCTTCGCGTTGCAATTACCACGGCTTGAATGCGGCACAGTCG
>NW_028186305.1:1464825-1503720 GCF_003343005.1 Rhea americana
CTCCGGCCGGCCGCCTGCGCTGCAGCGGGCCCTGCGCGCCGGCGAGCGCGCCTTTCGGGAAGGCAGGGCCCCCTCCCACCGGGCCTGCGCCGACCRCAGCTGCGTGGCACTGATTTATTGTGGATTATTAAAAAATTCATCTGCTTTTGCCCGGCACATTTCCTTATCCACYGGGGCGTTTGGAGCCCTGGCCTGGGAAGCAGGAGGCACTGGGAATACTGACGAGCTCTGGCCCAACTGCTGGCCAGCCCCTGGCCACGCTGCCACGGCTGGTTCCAGCTGAGGATGCTCCCAAGGGATCCTCTGTAACCCCACTTCAAGGGGACCCTGCAGAGAGTCCGCTCTGCTCCACCACTGCCCAGAGAGCGCAGTCGGGGCCGGCTCCTGCTTGGCACCAGCACCCCGCTCCCCTCGGGCGTGATGCTCCCCGCTCTCGGATCGGCGTGTGGCAGCCCACGCGCTCGGGAAAACATGAATGCCGGCTCCTGCAGCACAAGGAATTTTTCACAACGCCCCCGGCCAGGCTTTTTTTAAAGCACCCGTTGGAGAGAGCTGCGCTGCGTCTCCCAGTGTGGGAAGCGGAAGGCAGGAGAAGTTCACTCATGCCCTCCCGTGAAAAGGAAGTCTCCGGAGGAAGGGCCGCGCTCGCAGGGCAAAGCTGCCCCCCGCCTGGGGCRTGCGGGGCACCAGGACTCACCTCTCTTTTGCCACCTTCTGCAGCTGCAGGAAGTCTTTCTTCAGGCTCTGCACCTTCTCCTGCTGTTGGCAGGCGCCCGGAGGGAAGCCACAGGAGCCCAGCTCGGCCACCAGGTGCTCCAAGGTGTCCAGGTCCTCCTGGTGCTGCCTCATCTCCAAATTCAGCTCCTGCCAAGAGCAAAGGATGATGCCAACCTTGCTCCTGCCACCTGATTCAGTCAAAGGGGCAAAGCCGGCAGATGAACGAGGCAGCGCTGGGTCCGGATGAGCCGGAGAGACCCTCTGTAGGCAGCACAGTGAATTACACCAGCGCCGAACGGGGGGGGGACATGCTCTGCTCAGCTTGCTTCCGAAGCTCTGGTTCAGCACAGCCTTTCTCCAGAGCAAGTCCCACCTTCCCCTGCCCCTCCCCGAGGCCAGTGTAAGTCTCTCAGAGGCCACACAGCAAACTGAGCAGGGGGCTCAGTCCAGACCAAATCGAGTCCAACAAAAGCACAGATGTTCAGTTTTAGGCCAGCTTAGAATATTTCTGAGGCTGTGGCCAAACCACCCCCAGCAGAAGAGCAGTTGTAGAAAGCCTGTGGAAGAGCTCTAGTGCCAGACATCAGAAATCACAACATCTCTAAGGGCTTTGGCATATCCACCACTGCGCTCACTTCACTTTGCTGTATTAACCTGTGTAGTTTTTAACTGCTAAACCCTTGCTATATTTGGTCTGACCCCTGAGAGATGGGCTAGAGATCCCTCCAGCAGATTAGCCTGGCTCCAGGGAAATGCCATTCCCATCTCTCACTGTTGGAAACAGTTTCAACTGCTCCACTCTCCCTCCCTTCCTCAAGCAAACAGCTAGCACAGTTCCTGCAGATCCTGACTGTCTGGGAGATTACCAGGAGGCTGTTTATCCAGGAACAAATCATTACAAAAGGGCACTTCCTAGAAACCCTACRCAGCTGGCGTCTCCTCTCTTCTTCGGGCAGGAGACCGCCATCTCACCTGGATGCGCTGGGAGAAGTGAGCAATGTCATGGTCTGGCTGGTTCCCAGACGCCAACGTCCGAGCTCGGCTCTCTGTGAACTGCTGCAACTTCTCTGAGAGCTGCTCATACTGCTCGACCTTTGGGAGGAGGCCTTTGAGTGCATCCTCCTTCTCCCGCTGCTGCTGGCACAGCCTGCCAAAATGCTCTGTCGCCTGTGCCAGCTTCCCCTGCAAGGCAGAGGCCGTGGTGCTGTCTGCTGTCTCCATGAACCGCGTCACCATCTCACGGGTAGCTTCTAGACAGCTCTTCTGCCTGGCAATGTCCTGCTTCAGCTTCTGTTTTAAACACACAAAAGATGCCATTTTAGAAAGGCACTTGACCAAAGCCAAATGAGTAAGAAGAGGCTGGGCTGCCCTTTGGAAAAACAACAGGCRTTTCTACATGAGCAAGATCATGCAAGAGCAGTTTTCAATCCTAGTTCTCTTTCCTTTCCTGTCTCCCTGGTCTGACCTTCCTTTCCCAGCACCTGATATCTAAGCTGGTTGCTAGTCAAGGCAGAAGGAAGTTCCTCAACAGTTCTGTGTCCTAGCTCAAAGAAATTAGCTAAAGAGCCTGTTCACATCCCTTTGGGGGAGGTTTTGTGCATTCAGAATACTTTAACTAAACCAAGGCAACTATCCGCACAGCTCAGAAACCCGAGACAGACACACACGCCTATCCGAGGCAAGACAGCGAAGCGGGCATCCTCACCGCGCTCGTGGCAAGCGAGTCCTGGATGGAGGCGGAGGAGAGAGCAGTCGGCTGCTCTCCCTCCAGGCTCTTCTCGATCTCAGCTACAGACTGGAGGAGATTTTCCAGGCTCTCCTGGACACTTTGAGACTGGGCAATGGATTTCTGCAGCAGATCGGAGCGCTCTGCCATCTGCTGGGAAAGGCTCTGGAAATGGCTCACGATGGCATCTGGAGAGGTCAGTGCAAAAGAAAACAGATGTCAGAGAGGTCTTGAGCTTCTCAGCTGGCCTTCAAAGAGCAGTAAGGACCACCTCACCCGCCGGGTTTAGAGCTGCAGCAACGCCTGCCGAACTCTGCCAGTGAATCCCTGTCCCCCAAATTGGGCAACAAGAAAGTAAACAAGAACCTGAAGGGTCAAAATGGGGCAAAGCCTTCCTGGCATGCACATGTATGTGCAAGCTCTAGAGACGCTTCGTCATACCTGCCCAGCACCTGCTCCTTTGCCTCATCTTCCCCCCCAAGGTGAGACACTTGCTCCTTCCTCCCTCTCTGGTTTGTTTTCACTTTCTCCCCAACCATCCATGCTAATAYGGCTGCTTCGCTCTGTACCTGTGGTTTCCTGAACATGTCCATGGTCAGGGGCCGGCTCTCCTTGTATCTCCAGCAGTGAACGAGCTGCTTTTTGGAGCTTTTCCACTGGCATTTGGTGTTCAGCCAGGTTTCCTTGCAGCTGCTGCTTTGACACAAGACAAGACCAATGTCAGCAGCCAGTCACACTCTAGAGACCTTCACCTGCTGGCAGCACAGGGCTCCACATAAACTCTCTTGAGGTTGCTGCTTGGGGACTTCCTGAGCCTACAGGTATATCTTTGCACTTGGCCAGCAAAAAAAGCAAATAAATCAAGTCTCTGTTGCTGCTGACTTCTAACACTGCTTCTGCTCAGAGCAGAGGCTGTGCTCCTGCACACACTCCCCCAGGGGATCACCCAGAGGTCATATACCTTAGCACTAGCGAGCTGTTTTTGCAGAACAGCAGGATCTGAAGAAACTGTCTCCAAGAGGAGTTTCCCAACTGCTGCTTCGCTCTCCTGCAGCCACGTCCTGAGAGACTCTGCCACCTCCTGGAACTGCTGGTAGTGATCCAGCAAGGTGGTTAGATGGGAGCCAAGCTTGGTGCACTGCAAAGGAGCAATAAGACATGTTGTAGGGATGCACACGAGTACGGAACAACTTGGGTGCCTCTGGAGAAAGCAGAGAAATCRTTAATGGGGAGGGAGGGGGGAAATGAATCTTGCCATGTTTTAGAGGAATTACAGGATACAGCACGCAGACCAACACCAAGAGAGAGACTGTTATTCCAGCACAAGCCCTGGAAGAAGACAGTCTTTGTCCTGCAGTCTGCATATATGCTAAAGGCACAGTCAGACTCAGGGAAACTCTGCTACCATTACTTGTTTTATATGGACAAGAAGAAAACAGCATCCACGGTTTAACTCCTGGCCTTGCAAAGCCCTTCCCATACCTTGGAGTGCAGCATGGTGTATCGCTGTGTCGCGTCCTCCAGCTTGCTCTTGACCACACTTCCAGAAGTCAGTGCCTGGGTCCCTCCGTCCTTGGCAGCTCCCTCTGCGTCCAGCACCTTCTGACCCGACATGGTAATGAACCGCAGGTCACCTTTGTGAGAGATGACATCCTCCGAGAAGCTTCCCTGCCGCAGCAGCAGCCGCCCGAGAGACGCTGGGTCGCTGTCCCCTTTGTACATTCCTTCCAACTCCTGCTCTGCTTGCTTCAGCCAGGTCTCAAACTCTCCGTGATCCCGCAGGAACTTCTGCAGCTCATCCCGCAGCACCTGCACTTGCTTCAGCTGCGTCTCCGACTGCRAGAGCGAAGCCGCGTACTGGTCCTTCAGCTCTGCTAGCCGGCCCTGGAGCGCGTCCCTCTCCTCCGGCGTGAGGTTGTGGCCCTGCTTGTCCAGGAAAGCCTGAGCCGCTTGCGTYGCCAGGATGATGTCCTGCTGCTGGAAGAGCAGCTCCTGATGCTGCGCCTGACACATGCAAACAAGCCCACGTGAGTTCCACCATCGAGAGCCTCTGCCCACCGACACCTCGCAGCGGACACAGCCTCCGGAAAGCTGGGCAGCAACTTCCCCGGAGTTCCTTACTCCATACAGAAAGTGCAAGGCCACTCCAAATGAGTGCTTTGGAGGACAGACCATCCAACCTCCTGCTCTGCGCTCAGCTCGGTCAGCGGCCAGAGGCAGGCTTGGTGCGTCTGGCAGCCCTAAAGCCTGCTCTAGTGCTGACAAGCATGCAGAAAGTTTTAAGAGGGATAAGGTGTCGGTGCTGACCTTCAGCCTCTCGTACTGCTCATCCAGGTCCTCGGCAGCACTGTCGGCTCCCATGAYGCGGCCGTCGGGAGCATCCTGAGCACCCCTGTCCGCTCCTGCCCCCGGCGCTTGCTCTATGGGGTGGAGTCTGTACTCCAGGAGCCCTCCCTTCTGCTCCAGCGATGCCACCCAGTTCAAAAGGGAATCAATCCTATTTCGGTTCTCCTCCAGCTCTTTGGCAGCTTTCACCTGAAAATGCAAAGGCTCCAGATGAGAAGGATCTATGTTATGCATGTTCAAACTGTTGAACAGGGAAAGGAGACGAAAATGACTGGGAAAAGAAAAAAACTAAATTGTTTTCCTACTACAGCAATCACCCCAGACTCTCACAGTGTTCAAAACACTTTGCAGTTCTTTGAAAGGGGGGAAGGTACAAAGAAGCTGCGAATTAAGTTATAGCTCAGCCTCTTATTTATGGTGCACTTCTCACCCTAATACGATCCTGGGCATCGCAGAGGAGAACCAGATGGGGTGAACCCACTCCAGGTGGCTCGGACACAAGAGTGAGCCCACAGGCATACGTGCGGGCCCCTGTTTCCCCTCCAGTGCATGGACTACTTGATGGTCATGCTCATGGTAAAGAGCAAGATGTTTTTACTGCCCCATTTCCTCCACAACCAGGTCATCTGTGCCTGCAGCTCTCAAGGCATTTCACCAGGGAGCATGTCAGTGCCTCACCTCACCCAGCAGACAGACAGGGAGGAAAAGTAAATCGTTTCACGCCCTAGCACCCAGCAGAGGAACACCAGGGCCTTGAATGAGCATGTTTCCACTCACTAGCCCTCACTGTCCATCTCAATCCCAACGGTCATAGCTCATTGCACGTTACCTTTTCGGTCTCCTGCTGCACTGCAGCTGTCACGGCGCTCTCCAGCTCCTTCTGGGCCATCTCTGTTCTCTCCTGCAGGGACTGGTACTGCTCCTTGGCATGCTGCAGCTTCTTGTGCAGCGCTGCCAGCTCCCCGGGCTCCATCTTTGCCTTGTTCTCCTCCAAGAACTGCTCAGTGGTTTTCAGGACACCGGCGAAGGAGGCTGCCCGGGTGTGCATGTTCCTCTGCAGCTCCTAGGCCCATGAGGCGGAGGTGCCATCAGGCTCTGTGCTTCCCACAGAAGCGACGCCAGACCTCCCCTCTTTCTCGCCCCTGTTTCAAAGCACTAACCTTAACATTGCTTTGCCTCTGCTGCAACGCGGACAGGTCGCCCTCGCTGGCTGCTCTCGGCTGCCCCACCAGCGTGTCCTCTGCCTCGCTCAGCCAGGCACACAGCTCCTCCAGGTTCTGCGCTCGGGCTGCCTGCTGCTCCTGCAGCGTCTGCGCTCGAGAGGAGAGGGAAGGGGAGAGGAGGCAGTTAGCATCAGTGCTGCACCCCCGGGCACAACTGGCGCTGAAAAGCAAGGCAAGAGGTTACAGCTGGAGCACCTTCCTGAAGGAGAGGATGCAGCACAGGAAACGGCTTTCGCAGCTCTCCACGTGCTCTCTCTCTGAGACCTGCACACTGCAGGAATGYGGCTGGGGTCAGAGTCACCGCCGGACAGCAGTGCCGGGCGCTCCACGTGGAGCCACGCTCCAGTTTGTGCTCTTGGGAGCACTTAATCAAAAGATTCTCTGCCTTTTCTATTTAACGTTAAGAACATTAAAACTTCATCAGAGACTCATCTAATGAGAGCTGGCATCAGGCAGCACCACTGTGGAGCCCTAAGCAACCTAAGGCAGGTTTAATTTTGACATTGGTGTCGGAGAGGGAGCCTAGGAGAGAGAAAGCGTTTCTGTAGCTGATCCAGCTCCTACATTTTGCTGCCAGTGCACAATACAGAAGCGCCTGTTTGAGCAATTGAGCATGATGTGACCTGAGAGTCCCTGCAACGTTTTTGTTCCCTTCCTCAGGGGAAATAAACATTTTTGACTTTCCCTGGGCATTCCAGCAAAGGTGATATACAAACTTGTGCAAAACATTGTGCTTGTTTCTCTCAATCATAAGATAAATGACAGAAGCAATTTGAAAGAGCCTTCTTAAGAGCTCTTCAGCTGCAAAGCGAGTTCTTCCTGGGTTAGGATGGCGCACACTGAATCTGAAAAAGCAAAGCAAACTGGTTAATACACACACACTCCAGATGGACAGGCAAGAGTTACAGAGAGCAACTGTTAATAAAAAAAACACATTAATACTGTCTTGAACAAGAGGATCCATGCAGTGMTATGTGCTGCAGGAATACAGCAGTTGGGGGCAGGTGCTGGCTGCCTCGCTACATCATCAACAGCTGTTTCTTTTAGGCCAGCAAAACCCGACCTTTGCCATGAAAATAAGACATTAAAGCCACCAGCTGTCTGTGGTGCCAGCTGTGCTCAGACACTTTCTGATGGGGCTGTTACAGACTAGGGTTTCTTCCACCACCCCAAAGCAACTTGGTGTTTGAAGAAGGGACTGTCCAACTATGCTACCCAGACCCCTGATCTTTTGGGAGGAAAGCAGCTTGCTGCCTGTGAGTTACATGGGAGGAGGAAGAAAGACTTCAGAGGAAGCTCATGAYGTGCAATGGGAAGTCATAAACTGTGAGTGGCATGCAAACGTAATCTCCAAAACGAGGCATCTCAACGCACGTTCCTATGGCCGGAAAGTGCCTCAGTGAGCAAACTGCAGCCAGCAGGCAGATGTCCCACAACCTTCACCTGATCCGTTCGCTCCGCTTGCTGGAGACAGACCTGCAGGACCTCCACCTGAGCCGTCATGCGCTCGGACAGGTCCCGGAAAGCCTTCTGCAGTTCATTGAGCAGCCTCAGCAGCTGCCTGCTCTGCTGAGGGGTCAAGTCCTGGGCGTGCTCCGAGATAAGGAACTGAATGTCAAAGGCAGTGGCATCGAGCTGAGATTTGGTGTCGGCAAGGGGCTCTTTCAGCTCCTGAATGGAAGAGAAATGGCCTGTCAGGTAAAATTACTCTCCATGGCCAGCACTTTCCTACACTGCCGGCTTCAGATTAGACAGTCAAACAAACAGGATTTACTGCTGCTGCACAGGCCGCAGTATTCCTCAAAAAAGTACTTTGCCACCAGAACAATATATTCCAGAAACCCAAACAAACCCTACTGGAAGCACGCTCAGTGTCAATGTACCAAGGTCTCACAACACCACTTCTCTAATGCTCCTCTAAACTAGGCCTCCAGCATCGTACCAGGAGGTTGCTCAGACCTTGTGCATAAAGTTGCCCTGTTCAGGTGGGCCTGGTGACACCCTGAACACGGATCCAGACATGGAGCTGCCAGTGGCTACCGGTAGCCCAGGATAATCCATGATGACTACACATGGTACCACTAACTCCCAGAGCCTTCAACTCCCTGATTTCAAAGCCAAGGTGCTTCTGACAAACAGGAGCATCTGGACTGATCGAGTCGATTCACCAAGAGATGAATAAACATGGATGGGTCAAAGGGCAGGGAACAAGTTGGGGCTCCTTATAAAGGTGATGGAGACTGGGAGGTGCGAGGGGAGGAGGCTCTCGGAGCCTCCATATAGGAAGCAACTCTCTCYCTCAATGTGTCACCCTCCCGGTCACTCAGGCTCCGCTACACATCTGCATTTGAACATGCTCCCCCAAAAGCCAAAGCAGATGTTTTATTTATCGCAGAAACAAATCATTGTGGAGCAAATACAATACTGTAACTCCTCCTGCAACAAGGGATAAAGACAAAATCACCAAGACTCTAGGGGGGAAGCAGGATTAAAAGCTTCTCCTCCCTGCATAGGACGGCAACTTTATCAGCTAGGATTAGGGGTGTTGCCATGGCTACCTTGTAGTGTTGGAGGCAGCGATTCAAGCTGTTTGCATCAGTCGCACGGTGGTAATCGCTGCTATCCAGTGCCTGGGCGGTACCAGAGACCCAGCTCAACAGCTCTTGTAGCTTGTCTTGGAGATTCTCGTGTTGTGCCATAATTTTAGCCTTAAATGAARCATAAGTATGTACCATTTAAATAAGGAGCAGATCACTCTGGGAAACAAGCACAGGGAACCTCATGGGATGGGGGGCCCGGCCGATGGAAGGACAGCTGTGAGCTCTACCTTTTCGGTTTCTGCTGCTCCACGAAGGTTTAGCAGCCGGGACTCCAGGACATCACTTGCAGAGCTCAGGGACTTCTGAAGGTTCTTGGCATCCTTCTCCAAAGCTTTCAGTAATTGTTCAGGGACTTCTTCAGGCGGGTTGGCCACAACCCACTTCACAGCGTCCAACTCCTGCTTCACTGGAAAGCTCAGCTCCTTCAGCTCAGCGTCCAGGGCCTGAGGCAAGATAGCATCATTAAGTCTAAGATAGAGCAATGTCTTCTTCCCACTGCCAAAACCGACAGTACGGCAAAGGTTTGGAGGAACAGCTCCAAATGACGTATCTGCTAGAAAGATTCACTTCAATCGACCAATTCATCCAAATGCGCTCAGCTGCCAGCCCTCAGTTGTCTTTCTCCAGGCTGTAAAAATCATTTCAGTCACATTTAGGTTATTGTCTGAGCACAGACTAGAAGGTGAGCCAGAGGGAGGGCCAGAAAGGAGAGAGACTGGCTTTGCATATAAATATCTGCTAAACCTGAGACTCAACTCCCCAGCTTGCTTCCCGCAAGTGCAGAGGAGGTGCAACAGCCACGCACAAAGCCTAGGAGGTCCAGGGGGCAAGGAGGGAAGATCACCATCCTGCCTAACCCTGGGCTGAGCTCAGCCCAGCCTCTCACCTCGGCCTGGCGCAGCAGGTCTTGAAGTGTTGCCAAGTTCTGCTCCGCTGGCGGGACGCGCTTAATTTTCATCTCGATGTCACGCAGCATGGAGAGGTAAGAGATCAACTTCTCATCATGCTCCAGACACATCTTCTTGCTGAACATAATCTACAGAATCAAACGGCAAAACAAAGTCTCAGATTTAGACAGAAGGGAAAACAGAAGGTTATATATATTTTCTAAGAAAACTCTTAACATTCAGTTTCAGGGACTTTCCATTTGCTAKCCTATCTACAAGATTTACTACAGGAAAATAAAACACATGGCTTTTTTCTAGCATAAGCTTATAAAYGGCAACAGATCCATAGTGCTGCAGTAAAAGCACAAAAAAGTCCCACTTATTAGTCATTTGTAAGTAATGCTCTAGTAAAAGGAAGCCACAACTAAAGCCTGGATGTTTKCAGGGCTACATCACTGGGTTGTTTGCCAAATCCTTTTCAGCTGATACTGTAACACCAAGCCCCAAACCCTCACTCCTCATGTTCCAACTATCCTCTAYGCTAACTGCGGACCTCAGCCAGATTTAACATCAAATACATACAAACAGCTAATAAAAACGTTGAAATAGCAAAAAGCAACTACTTACCTTGGCTGGTCTCAGGGATTCCCTTGAGGTTTCCAGCAGCTCCCCCTCAGCTATCACAGGTAAGAGCAAGCTAGACTGCCGGGATCTTTCCTGGTGCATCTGTTCTTGGGATTTACAGGGGAGAGGGGAACCCGCTTGACCTTGGCTGAACTCTGCCACTTGCTCTTGTGGTGTCTTTTCAGGAAGTTCAAGGATTACAGAGGTTTCCTGAACTTTTCTGGGTTCCTCTCTGATAATTAATTCTTCTAGCTTTTTGTCCGCTGCAGGGGTTGTAGTGGACGCACGACCGGTAGTTTCCACTTTGACATCTTCCTGGGATGTCCCCACCTCCAGTTTAAATGATACAGAGGAATCCTGGCCATTTCTGATGTCATCTACAATTACTTCTTGAGATTCCTCTCTTTCTAGGGGAATAGGGTGATCCTCTACATGACTCTCTTCAGTTATCTCAGCAATTGGCTTCTCTTCCTTTTCAGAAACTYTCTCTCTGCTGGTTTCCATTTTCTTTTGCTTGGCCGCATCTTTTGGCAAGTCATCTATAATTTTCTTAGTAGTGGTTTCATGTTTTTGTTCTGGGGTGCTTGAGATGAGCTCCTCCTCCATCTTCTCTGGAGTTTCTTTGGAAATTGGAATAGGAAGGGGCTGTTTTTCCATGGAAGATTTCTCCAGTTGAGTGCTTTCTGTTGGGATACTGGTCTGCTTTGCCTTCTTTTTCTTGGTTTTCTGTTTTTTGGTAGGTTTTAGATCAATTTCRCTTGATTTTTCCAGAACAACTGGACCTTCTGCATCCAGTCTCAGGGTATCTCCTTCAGTGTCTTTGACACTTCTCTCATCCGCAAGCTTGTCTTCTGCAGGTTTCTTACAGATGGCAATCCTGAAGGATTCCTCAGATTTTGTAGGAACTCTCTCTTCCTTTCCTTCACCCACAGTTACCGATTCCTTCAGCACTGCCTTGCTTACCTCCCCTGCCTGATCCAAGCTGCCCATTCCCTCACCTTGTTCAGAAGCCACAGCTGCACCTTCTGGTCTTGCCACAACTCCCACTGCACTTACAAATCCTCCCTTTGTTTCCCTGCTCTCCTCAACGCTTTGAAGCATCTTTTTGTCAGAAAAGGACTGCTCTTTCTCTGACCTCAATGCCTCCTTTTTCTTTGTCTCCTGAGCTACTTCTGCTTGCTTCAACTCCTTCCTCTCAGCTTCTTTGACATAGGAGCTATTTTCTCCTATCCCTCTTTCCGCAGCCTCTACCATGACTGTCTCTGCAGAGAGAGATGTTGTACCTAACACCAAGGGGTATTCTGAAGTCAACTCAACCTTTCCTTGGAGCTGATGAACTATGCTGTCCTCTGAAGCTTCCTGTGGAAGCAGTTTTGGTTTCCTACCTTCTGTTATATCTGGTGTCACTGGTGATCTGYCAGAAGCAGTGCCTGTATCTCCAGCCACATCATAGGTCATTGCTTCAGATCCAGCTCTGCACTCAGCAACGTCAGACTTCTTAGCGGGACTAGTRTAGAGGATCAAATCTTCCTCTTTTGGAGGTGGTTTTTCCAATTTTTCAGGCAAAAGGTAGGGTTTATCTTCTCTGTGGATTTCAGAACCATATTTCTCTTTGGRTAGTTGAGTATCCTGAATGCCGGCAGCTAACTTTTGGCTAACCAGACCTTTTTCAACAGCTTCCTTTAAAGTCAATCTTTTCCCACTCTCAGCATCAACAATTCCTCCGGTCATCATCTGGTTGGATGCAATGAGTTTGGCCATTTCCTCATCCAGCAGCCCTTGCTCCAAAGCAGACTTCAGGGAGAGCCTCTTACTGATGGTACTTTCCACAAACCCACCACTGTCTGCTTGAGCCTGCAGTAATCGCAAGGTGGGCACAAGGTCCGCTTTTCCCAGTTTTACTGCCTCAGCACATKTGAGCTTGTTCCCCGACACCTTATCCTTGATTGCTCTGAAGGGATGAACCTCCAAATATCTCTGACCAGATTCAATGTCAATTTTACATTTTTTAATGAATTCTGAGTAGGGAACTATCATGCAGTTCTCGGGATCTACAATTCCCTGTTTTATTTCTGAAGATGACATGACTTTCTCCCTAAGTTGTTCAGGTAACAGTCCYTCCTTGACTGCCTGGGAGAGTGTCAGTCTCTGGCCAGAAGCAGGATCAAAAATACTTCCACACCCAGCCTGGATTTCTTGYACCTTCCTTTGGAAGTCTGGACTAATGAGCCCTAACGATACTGCCTGGGGCAAGGGAAACTTTTCCTGTGTTTCTGGATGAACATACTCATGTAGACACACACTTTCTGCCTTTGTGAGTTCATCACACAAATCTTGATCAATCAAACCATGTTTCATTGCGTCATTTACTGAAAGCCTCATTCCAGACATGTGATGAATGATTCCTCCATCAGCAATCTGCTTGGTCAAGAGCTGAAATGCTTTYTCCTTTTTGAGGAGCCCTTTTTCAACAGACTGTGCAACAGTCAAAGGCTGCTTGGTTTTCGGATCCATAATTCCGCTAGTCTCAGCCTGTAAGCTAATGAGCTTCTGTCTAGTCACCTCATCAGTGTCTTTCCCTTTAGAAGCCTTCTCCAGTTTAACCAGTTCTTTCTGACTAGATGGCTCTATGAGGCCTAGGTTTGAAGCCAAAGTGACTGATACTTTTTTGCCACGTTTCAAGTCAACAATCCCACCAGTAACTACTTGTTCTTCCAAGACCCTCATTGCTGTTTCCTTGTCCAGAAGGCCAACTGCAGCAGCATCCTTGATAGAATAGACAAAGTTGTTACCTGGGTCAAGAACACCACTTATTGCTTTGTCAGATGCAAGTACCTTCTGGAGAAGTGTCTCATCCATCAGACCTTCTTCAATGACTTCCTCTGTAGTTAGCGACTCACATGTATGYGAGTCAAAGAAGCCACTGAACATCTGCATTTTCTCCATTAGTTTCACAGCTGTGTGGCTGGGCACCACTCCACAGGCTATTGCTTCATTTAGAAGAAGAGTCTTGCCAGTCTGCTCATGGATTATGCCACCACTTTGGAGCTGTGTTAACAGCTTTTCTAAGGTGTCATCTTCTTCCTGCTCTGTAGCGGTTGGCAGGGACATTTCATAAACAATCTCATCACTTGATACTTCTTTTGTCTCTCTTTCTTCCACTTCCAATACACTTTCAATTTTTTCAGTATGCCTCTCTGKTTTTGCTACCTGTCTAGTTTCAGGGAGCGCAATCTCCTCTCTTCCCAACATGCCATTCTCAGTTAGTTYGTCATTTAGCAAATACATCTGTCTAATATCTCCTGCCTCTAATTCTGGTTCCTCTACTTCCTGAAAGTCCTCTGCCATGACCTCCAGTCTCTCTCTRCTTTCTGAAATATCCATTGGTATCTGGCCTTTGCTCTTCACAACACCTGCCCCAGTTTCAGATGCCCTCTTTTGATCTCTGTTACTTTCTATTCCACCCTCCATAGCAGGCTTGGACTCTTCTTCTATATCAGTTATCATTTCCTTTGTTTCTCTGAATTCACTACTAGGATATTCTGGCATCAATAATTCTATCTGATTTTTGTCCTTGGTTGTAGAAACTATTTGCTCTCTCCCAAATTCAGCACCATTTTCACCCTTCATGGTAGCCTGTTGAGTATAAAGCTGCTTTTGCTCCTCCGCAAGCAGGATACTTTCTGCATCCTCCAACTGGAGGCTTCCAGGTTCCACCACTACCTCCCCATTCTCCAAAGCAGTTCCAGGTAGCTGGTCCTTTTCACTTTGTCCTTTTGGAAGAGCAAATTGAAACTCAAGCTGCTGCAAAGGCAAACCATTGTAAGGCTCTCTTGAAAGAGCTGTACTCTCCTCTGCCTCCTCAAAACCTTCGCTCCCTTCCAACATGTGAGCACAGGATCCATTTTCTTGGGCTTGAATGAGGGCTTTAGTGAGATTATTCAACTCTCCATCTACTAAGAGCAGCTTCTGGCCATCATGGATGTTGATATAGCTGTGGGTCATCAAGTGGAACATCAGTCTTTCATTGTCACTCTTTAGCTGAGGGTCGCTTTGCTCTTCCTGACCTGTGTGACTCCTTCTAGAATGCTGGCTCTGTTTGCTTCTGCTTGGAGAGCCAGCTAGCTTCACACCGGGCATGACATCAGGTATAACTGTCGACTTTAGCTTCTTGGCCACCTCTCTCTCCAAGACGCCATGTTCAACTGCTTTCTTCCAGGACAATACTTCAGTGGTTTCAGGTATGAAGACAGCCTTAATGAATTGTCTCTTGTTGAGAATCTTGTAAACCAACTCTGTAGACAGGATTCCTTGCTCTAAAGCATCTGCAACAGGGATGATCTCCCCCGTCTCAGGCCACAGGACCCCCATGAAGGACCAAAAGGATTCCAGGATCACCAATGCAATCCTTGGTCCTACCAACTCTTTCCTTACAGCTTCATCAATTGTCAGTCTCTCTCCTGTGACTGTATCAATGACGCCACCTGTCTGAAGCTGCCGGATAAGAAGTGTGCATGCCATATCTTGGTCAATTAAATTATGTCTCACGGCCTCATCCACAGTCAGCCTGTGTCCTGTCCTGGGGTCAACAATGCCACCAGCAAAGAGCTGGGCTTCCAGCAACCTCACTGTTACCTGTCTGTCTATCAGCCCTTCCTGGACAGCACGGAAGATGCTCACTTTTCTGCCTGATTTCAAGCTTACCATCCCACCTGCYAGCTGCTTGACTGGGAGCAGCCTCAGTCCAGTCTCTTGCTGGATGATACATCGATGCATGAGTTCAGGCAAACTGATTTTCTCAGCAGTGTTAGGGTCAATCAAATTCTTGCCACACTCTAGGTGAGACAACAGTCTGGAATATAGCTGGGGAGTAAGAAGCTTTTCTTGTACGGCTGTCTCCATGCTGATTCTGCCCTGATGCGCTTTAAAGCCCCCAGTGACAAGGTCAACTTCCAGAATCTTTAGCCCAATAGTCTCGCTAATCCTCCCCTCTTCTACTGCAGCTATGACAGGTAGCAGCTGCTTCCCTTCACATCTGACTTCATCCACCTGGCGAAGGGCATCCTTCAATTCTTGCAGCACCTGGAACGTCCTGAGGTCGATGATGTTTCTTGCAAGACCCTCCTCCAAGGAGAGTTTCTCATTGGTCTCTGGAACAACTAAGTCAGATGTGATAACCTGGGCCTCTAAGAGGACAAGGCCAGTGTCCTGGTCTATAAGACCTTTCTGCATGGCACCAAAGACAGGGAATATTTCCACTGTGCCAAGGTCGATCACTCCCGCCACTGCTTCACTGCCCTAAAACAGAAAGAGAAGGAAAAAAATTATATCAGAATTCAGCATTTCCAGCAAATCAGACTGCATGAGGTCCAGGGAGGTCTCAGTTTTCAAAGTAAGTTAAAAGAACAAAACCCCAACAAGCTAGAAAGTGAGTCCCAAAGTGTTTGAAATGCAACTCCAAAGGCATCACAGCCCGCAAATTGGTGCATTTGCTAGCTTGCATGTTGTCAGCATGTTTTAATGCTCATCTAGTCCATCATCCAAGGCAGCACTGAGTCACTTCCAACATCTACCAACAGTAACACAGCAAAGCAGCAAGCAGCAAAACCCAGAAGTGCTCCTAATGTACCATGAAGAAACAGAGAAGAGGAGATCAACAACACACCAAAGCCATTCAACAACTCATTAAAAAAAATAAAATAAAGACAACACAAATCCCATTTTGTACTAACGGAGGAAGAAAGAGAAGAATTCCACTTCTAGGACCTTCTCCCAGTGCAGTTTCCACCCTGACTCCTGCCATGCTCAACAACTGCACTTCCCGAAGCAGATCTCAAGTGCCAGAAACCCGGGAACCAAACAGACTCCCGCGCCATGACCAGCTCCCAGCAATGACAGACCAGCCATGCRTTAGGGCACGAAAGCTGCCTCTGACATGCAAGGCAGCTCCCAGAGCACGTTCACCGGCAACCGCTTTGCCCTGCTCTAGTACCCAGAAGTAGCCATGCTCTTTAGATAAGGCAAGCAAAGAAATATAAGAAGTTGTAGGTCCCAGAACAGAGATAGTGACAGACTGGGAACAGACCATACTCGGTGTTTCTGCAGGGGCTTTTCTCTTGCTGGTATCCACACAGGGATGTAATAATTAAACGAACGACAAAAGAGCAACAGCACTACTGACACTGGGACTTCTCGCATCCCCACTGCTCAGGCATCAAGTGGGCCCAAGCACTACAGGATTTTTATGGAGATAGGGAGAATGGAGGAAGGAATCTGGACTGTAGAACTACTTCCTTCTGCATCCTCAAGACACTCAGATTTCTTTTAACAGTGAGTCTAACAGGACAGCCAGGGATGCTTTGTAGGGGCTGTGCAGCTCGGTTAGGGCACACGAGAATGCAGCTCCCACCACACTGCTTTGCAGTTCCCCTGAACGCATAAACACTGCGGAGACTGGGTGAGCCTACTGGGAAAAACTAAGCTCCCCATCATCAGACTTAGACACGTGGGCTCTGATAGGAACAAGCTGTAGAAAGACAGAGAAGAAGAGGTGAAAAGGAAGATAAAAAAGGAGATAGAAGGGGAGAGGGRTAAAAGGCTTTTACTTACCAGAGTTGCAGGGTGTGCCTTGAGCAGTTAAAGACAGAGCCTTATGGAGCAGTTCAGCCGTATCACACACAGTGTAAAGCTTGGTGTTAGCGTCCAGCATGCGACTGTTTTGTTTGCACAAAGAACCCCACACACAGGTCGTCCTCTTTTCACTTTTGTGTGTTTTGTTTGTTTAAATCCCGGAGGGTTAGTTAAACTTGTAAGCAAGGATGTCAGTTAATCTTAAAAACAGTTGACATGAAACACAAACTGTACAGGGACACATCATGCTCAATTTAGCGCGCTCTGCGGTTCTGCTTTGCACTTTTTCATTTTAATTTTGTAACCTCTCTCTGACAGTTGGATGTTTCCAGCAAGCAAATGTTAAGAGTTCTTCATGCTCCCTCTACAATGAAGCAACTGGACCACACAGCAGCTACGAGGATAATCTCCTGCACCAGCCGAGGATCTATGAAGCAGCCCTATGGTTTGCTCTCATCCTACTTTTCCTGGGCTTTGTGGAGAGCGTGAGTGAAAATTGGCCCCTGCTCTAACTTGGGCTCCAAAAATGCCCTTACACTGCATGAATGCAACCCAAGCCTGGAGAAGGCTTTTGTATGAAAGTTATTTTCCTGCTCAGGAGGGAGAAAGAGAGAAAGGAAAAACCATCCTTTCCCCTGGCAGGCTTCTTTGGTTTCTTCCCTGGCAGCAGTGGAAGGAGCATCAGAGCTGTGAGGGTTGAGTTAAGGAGATCGCTGACACTCAGGTTGGTTTGCTCATTGGGGCCGTGTCATCACAAACTTTCTACTGCCAGCAAGAGTGCTAAAGGGACTTGTGATAGAGTTTACTGAATGGACACATCCAAAACTTGTTATTAAATCCAATTCTAAGAGCCATTATACTTTTAAGTGAAAGCTAGACATGCAGATTTCAGATAAATGTCATCCTCTGCCCTTGATTTAATAGAACAGGGCTTCACTCACTGACACAACAGCCAAAATCTGTGTCACACGTTCACATCTGAGTAGGCCATTGCTTCAGAGTACAGGGAGCCAGCAAGCAAACACACAAATATATCCATTGACACATGTATATACACTTAGATAACACATACACGTATATCTGGGAATGACTGAAGACAGCTAGCACCAATAAAAGAGGCAATAAGGATGCACTTTGGGTCCTTCCTACCCAACATGAGTGGAACAAGAAATGGAGACTGACAGGAGCACTGTTGGATGCGAATGAGGAATAGCCAGGGGTCAGCTACTAGCTCAGTGAAGGTCCCCCAGGTAGCTGAGGGCCTGTCGAGATAATGCAGTTGCTTTCCACTTGGCGAGCAGCTTCATTCAGTTGCATCTTAAATCTCTCACCAGACCACTGCCACTTACATGTGCATGGGTTAAAGAGATTGCACAGGCAAAAGGCCTTCTGCAGAAACCCACCTTCATGTGTCTTCTACAACATACAGGTCTGGGCAATCAAGCTCTTTCCATTCAAACTATTGAAAAGGCATTACTTGGAGGAGACCGATTTGCCAAGGATACGATTTGCAGGATAGAAATCTGTCTACATCATTACTCCTGATAYGAACAAGTCAACTCTTTCGCACAAGGCCCAACTCTATCATAAACACCACTGCAAAGGAGGCTCTCAGTGACCCGGAAGCAGCAGGTAAATGGCTTCTGCTTGGCCTCCAGTGACCATCCCAGCCCAGACCCCGTGGAGTGATGCACGGGACAGGACAGCAGGGAAGGTGATAACGTGCAATTAGGAAAGGCAATTGGCTGTGAGTGGCTGGTGGCCATGAGATACAACCAAGCAAAGCCTCTTTCACACCCTGAGGAATAACCTGTGGCTGAGTTGTTCCCAGAGCGTGCAGGGAACAGTACCTTGTGCTCTGTCTCCTGAGCCAGCTGGCTCTGGAGCTGCTGGAGCTGCTCAGTGGAATCACTGCAGAGTGCCTGGTAGGTCTCCTTCAGAGCGCTGATCTGAGCAGAAATCTGTTCCTTCTCCTGATGGGAAAGCCTGTGAGGTGAATAGGAAACCTTTTAGGGTAACTATACAAAACATCTCCAGCTCCACAGATTTAGCATGTTCTTCTCATGAAGAAAAAAGTCAGAACATGATGAGTCTCCTCTTCCCACAGCTCTACTTCGCACCCAGCTCAGCTACAAACAGTAAGGTTAATCGYGCTCAGCAAAGGCTGACTTGCATTATAACGATCAATCCATAAACATGAAAGGTTGGATCACTACTAACACGGGTTAAATTTGGCCCAACAAGATAAACAGGGTTCATGTTTCTTATCTACTATTGCAGATGAGAGAAACAGCCACTTTCATGTGCAACTGCTCACTATTTTCAATGGGAATCAGGCACTGGATTCCCAGGATACCAGTCCATCACTGCCTAATTCAAGGTAGTTTTCCTGAGTCATACTCACTTGTGGCTGTGTTTTGCCAGGAAGATTTGGGAAGTTTTGATGGCCTCAGAAACCTGCTCCTTCTTTGCAGCCAGCTCCTCATTCAGAGCCTGTTAGGAACAAGAAAGAAGCTAAATTCAGCTGTGGAAAAAGAACAGAACTTAAAGAAACTCCTTCACAATTGCCCCCACACAGCACTTCATAGAAAACATCAGAGCTTTCAACMATTAGAGTTCTAGGAAAGCTCATCTGGAAACAGTAGAATAGTACAGTTTTGTGGAATGATACAAAGAAGTCAGAGTATATGCAACATGCATGAATCAAGCTTGACAGAGCAGGCTCCTGACTTACCTGCTGCTCCGAGATTGATTTCTCAATGTCTCCAAGCTCCCTGCTCTTGGTAGAGRCAGTTCTGCCTTGCACACTCTGCCTCAAACTGGAAACCCAGCCCAGGAGCTCCTTCACCTTGTCCACATGCTCCTGCTTCTCTTCCTCCACTACTTTCTGTAAACAGAAGTGGGAGGAAGATAAGCACATCAAAGGGGTCCAGGATTTCCAAAGTCTCTTGGGAGCAGGACCTGAAATATGCTCTAACCGCGGAGCTGAGAGGTGGGAGGGCAGGTGTTAAAGGTGGAGCATCTTTGGGAGATGCTGGGAAAAGAGCCTGGACATTTCAGATAAAGAGTTCAGTTCTACGTAACAGCCATACCTCCTCTTCCTCCAACCGTCGCAGCGCATCGCTGATGTACTTCACGTGCTGCGTCGTTAATGTCACCAGAGCTGTATAGCGAGTCCGCAAATCCATGAACTGCAAGGGGAAGAGGAGGAAACAGAGTGCATTAGCCATAACCAGCCGACCTGGAGCTACGTACTTTACAGTACAGGACACGGCTACACCATCTCTCACTTGGAAAGATCCCCAGGCACCTCGCAGACCCAGTACAGCATCAATGAAACGCAGCAACTCTGGGGGGGAGGGTGGTGGCCACACACGGCATGCTGCACGACACCGGAGCGGGGGGCAATTCCCATCACGGACACTGGGGCAGGTGCTCAACTCTTACAGAAAAGGGCCACTGGGATCTTTGATATCCACACGGAGCAGACAGGACCGCAGTTTCTAAAGGTCTCATCTCAAAGATGCACACACAGGAATGCTGCATGGCGCTCTGTGTATTTACCTGGGGAGGCTGACGGGCTGAGCCGACCCCGCTGGGATTGAACCAGGGGTTCCCAGGAGTCCAGGTATTTCATACCTGGTGCTTAGAGCACTAAGCCATCCTCTCTGGCTATTGGAAAAAACAGCGAGGGTGGAAACTTTATTTATATAAAAGCGTTCAGCAAAAAGGAGCTCATTTCACAGAGAGGCTGCTCATCGGTTTGCTCAGGGAGAAGAAACCCCCTACATAATTCCTCCCCGGCAAGGCCGGGGGGCGATGGCCTCCTACCTCCTGCGTGATAGCATCCGAGGAAGAAAGCATGCGCCGGCGTTTCATGGGAGACTTCTGCTGTGATTCAACGAACGCCCTGTATGTCATGAGCTGCAACTCATAATCCTGGAAATGAAACCAAGGGTGGGGAGAAAGATTTTGTTGCTACTTCTTTAATGCTGGCACTCTTGAATCTCTAATTCAGGCTGGCTCTTTGCATGCAGAGCCGGATCTATGCTGCTCACACCAGGGAAGCCAAGAAAATGCAAAATGGGAACCACTCTGGGGCTGTTTCTGCCTGGCCCCAGGCTGAGGAAGTGGACCGTACCTTGACAGCAGCTGAGTATTGCTGAGAGAATTTCTGACACTGGTCCAATTTGGCTTGATTTTTCTCAATTTCTGCAGCCAAAGCCTTCAACAAAATTCGAAATAAAAACGGTTACCACAATGGCTGCCACAGGTCAAGCAGGCTGAATTTCAGCTCCCATCCCTTGCCTTTTTGTTAAAGTCTTTCTACTCCTCAATTTTTTAATGCAAGGCCCCATCTCCACCTCAAAMTACGAAGGGCTTATCCACTTCCTAGACACTCCTCAGTTCAGACCCACAGCCTCCTCCCCACTACGTTTCACTGCATGGAATAGTTTCTAYGCTGAGTTATCCGAATTTCTTACAAAGTTTCTCCACATCCCTAGGGCAGTTATCCTCAACTCTCACGGTGGTGTGAGGTGCCTTTGGGACCTCACTAGGAGCAGGCAACTAAATCATTCCCCCAGAGCCGCAGCTGCACCAGAAGCCTGCAGCAGAGTCAAATGCAAGTCAAAGTCTCCCATTCCCCAAGCTACAGCTTCAAATGCAAACCACCCTCCCCAGGCTAATGGGCTTGCCATGAGCTCCTGCAGCACCACAGGTGCCTGAGCAGCTATTGGCAGCTGCAAATTTTGGTTACTGCTCTGCTGGGAGGCACGCGAGCTGCTCAGCAGCAGATGAGCAGCTCTGTACAATTCTGCTCTTCCACAAGGCACTGCAGGCCTTAAAGCATTGATGTGTTCAAGCTCACAAAGATTTTAGTGAAAGAAAAGAAGTGACATATTCACTGCAGCAACTGCCTAGACTTCACAAGGCCCCGTCTTACGGTTTGCTGGCTCAGCTGCTCTGACAGCACCCTGCTGTCTTCCGCTTGTCCCAGTTTCATCAGTTCCTGCTGGGTGGTGATCTCCTCAATCCACCGGATTAGGGTGCTGTGGCACTGGCGGTAATCACTGAGCACCTCCTGGATGCTTTCCAGCTCTGTATGGCTGAAGGAAGAACCAYGATAAATAAGAAGAGAGTCAAATGCTGCATAAGCTGGCGACCAGTGGGCATCACATCTGGAAAAATACCACTACTAACAAGCCTGACCCAAGCTCTTAACTAAAACATAGAAGCAAATCCGTGAAAGGAGGAAGGGAGTATCTCACCGGGTCTCGATCTGTGTGCAGACTCTCTGCCAGCGATCCCACAGCTGGCTTCCCTTCTCCTGATAGCGCTCGAGGTCGATGCTGCGCTCTTGCCTCAGACGGTACAGCTGCTCTCCCACTACCTTAGCCTTTGCTATTTCCTCCTCCAACGTGGAGAACACAAAGCTTTTGTCCTTCACTTCGCTGAGCCATTGCTTCAACAAACAGCGAAAGAGATAGCTACAGTTTAATGCTATGGAAGCAGATGCACAGCTTCACTTTAAGGCTGCAATTCAAGCCAGAGATTCCCTCCCTCCCATAGTTTAAAAGCCTGAGAAGCCTCCCTCTCTCCCTAAGCTGTAAAGAACTGGTTYATTATAGACTTAGGAGATGCAAAATGGAGGGGTCCATGTTCCCAGCTTAGACCAAATCAGTTTGGTCCATTCCCTGCAAAACACACAGCTGCTACGATGCTCACATTTATCCGCCCTGCAAAAGAAAGCACAAGGCCAAGGCAGCTCTTCTATCATTCCCAAAGCAATAAGGAATTACACAAGGACCACCAAAACCTCCTGGAGGCTATCTAGGGGCAAAAGAAATGGAACACAATGCAAGYTCATCAGAGAAGACGAGCACCCTGTTTCACTGGCCTAAAACATCAGCCAGTTTCTCTGCTGCATACTTGGGAAAGCGAACAAGGCCAACCTGTAACGTCGTCCTGTGAGACAGAATAGCTGTCAGATCAGCTGGGACTGCCTCCTCTTGGCTCAGCTTAACTTCATATCCTTTGACCAGAGACTCTGCTCCTTGGGTATTACGAATAATAACATCMACCGTCTTTAACCTGGCAAATCAAAAAGAGGCAGCCCAATGACTTCCAACGTTTGGCAGAGATCCTCCTGACTCTGAAGCTGTTTGCCCCATATTCAATAGAGGGATGGATCCCAGCTACAATCCTGCGCAAGTTGTTCTGTTTGAGGGCCAGAAGAAAGGTCTTTTAACAAAATCAGGATGCTTGAGGAAGAACACAGCATAGCTTGCACATGTAACTACAAATGCCTCTAGCAAAGACCAAAGGGGAAAATGGAACCACATACAGACTCGGAATACCAGACTGGAAATCCTCAAAACACTTCTCCTGTTACCTTTAGTGTGTCATCAAGGCCCAAAAGTGCTAAGACACTTTGGCACCCAAATCCCACTGCCCTTACTTTTGCTGCCTCGATATTAACCATCTAAAGCAGGAGTACTTTGCTGGTTTTCTACAAAGCACTCTGTAAAGGAGGAATAGCTGCACACATGCAACGAGATAGATATAGAAAGGTATTTAGGACCAAAAGCATGTTCTGACTCACTTGTCCAGGTAGATGGAAGAGAGCCCGTTCATCTGATCCATCTTATTGACCACCAAGTCAAGTTCAGAACGCAAATGTGGGGTGCTGGACCCCGTTGGAGCTTTGTCAAGGAAACTGTAGCACCTTTCAGAAATGTGCCGCAGGTCAGATTTCAGCCGCTGGAGATCCTCCTGCATGCGCTATAGGGGGAAAGAGGAAAAACATCAAAGGAGAGTCCAAGTAGGCAGAGGCACTTTACACAAGGGATTTTTCCCAGCTAGCTGGAAGCCGAAAAGGTGACCTATTTCACTACTGTCAGCTCATAACAAGAAACAGAAATGTTTTGGTTCAGTTTTTTCCTAAAGTTCCAGCTTTGCTGCTGGAGGGATTGGTTCAGCTTCTGGTTCTTATCCCCTGGGAAGGCGAGGAGAAATGAGAGCCCACGTTGCTGAAAAGCACAAGGAGCTATAAAACCAGGAGTCAGTCATTGTCTTCTGACCCCAGAGCAGCATGCGCTGTCCCAGGGCAGAGAGGAACACTACGCAGAATTTACCCTAGAGAAGTTAATGCCATTTTAGGCACATGCAAAAGACCAGCAGTGACCACCTTCCTCCCCTGCTAGAAGGGCTCCTCTTCCTCACAGCTAGAAGGACTGACCTCCTGCTCTGCAATGCGGATGGTGTTTTCCTGGATAGTGTCACCATCTGCCCGGGTGCTGCTTGGGGACTGGATTCGGCTCACTAGTCTCTGCTCACACTCCTCCAGGCGCAGACGGATGTTCTTGAGCTCGGAGAGATACGTTCTGGCAGCAGTCTCATCCTTGTCTTCTGTTGAGTCACAGAAAAACAAAACACGGACCCACAGCCCCAGTGAGCGCCCGTCCCAGCTGGCACCCACTGGGAGCCTCGGCACCAGGCGTGGCACCACGCTGGCAACGAGGTACCCGGAGGTCTTCGCTCAAGTGAAAAATAAGTTAATCAAATCATCSTTTTTGAACACAGGGCACCTCATGTGACCAAGTCAGAGTTGCTTGTCTTAGAGCAACTCACAACCCTGCTGTGTCACACGGAGTCATACACGGCTCTGAAGAGCAGGACTGTGGCTGCCACATACGGCTTGTTAAGAAACTAAAATGAAAGCCATTTAATAGATTCTTTTCGTATTAGTTCCCACAGCTCCTGGTTAATCCATCAGCCCTTTGAAGCTCACCATTCTCCATAGACTCCAGCAGCTGCCGGATGTGTTCCTTGGAAGACTCAACTTCCTCCTCCAAGTGCAGCCGGTCGGATACAGAGAAGAGCTCCGAGTCGCGGCTGTCCTGCAGGAAGTCTTCGTAGTGCGCCTGGAGGTTCTTCAAGGCTTGCTGGCATTCCCCTTGCGCTAAGGATCTGAGCTGCAAGTGGAAAAGCAGTACATCTAACTGCTGGGAATGACTTCCTCCGTACCACCCGAAGCYGCTCTCACTTGGTTTAATGACCTTCATTTGCCAAGTGTATATTGTCTCTCTAGAGGTGAAAAGACAAGTTCCTTCCCCATTAGCCTTCATACCTCCCCCTCCAGCCTTGCTCACTGGCTAATGAAATACTACATTAAGTCCACAGTTGCTAATGGTTATTACAGTTCAGCAGCAAACTGCTGTTGCTCTGCAATCATTTTTGCGCTAAACTCCCAAGCTCAGGTTATCCCACTGTTCGGGGTGCCTAGGCCCCATTTTCTTGTCCTTGCAGTTTCTGGTCTTCCCTTTCACATTTCCTTTTGGCCTCTCCCACGTGAGGCAGCCTTGAGAATGTGGTGACGCAGCCTAGGAGGCAGGCAGAGAAGTTCATGTGGTACCTTCTCCATGTTGAAGCTTTGCACCAGGGTGATGTCCTTCCGCAAGTAGTTCCAGGAGATAAGGCTCTTCGTGTTCATGTGGAGCTGGTGCCAGAGAGCCATCACCTTCTGATACAGTTGCTCTACCCTGCAACAGGAAAGAGCAGATCCATCAGCCCCGGGATTTTATCTTTTGGAAGCTACTACAGCAGTTGCTCTGATGGAGTTTGCAGTAATACAACCATGAGGGATGTAATACAGTAATACAACCAGCCTGAATGACCTGTRCCACCAATTCCTGTTCCTTCACATTGACTCCTCTCCGCACAGACCCACTCCTCCCATTCCCACCCTCGTCTGCCTGCTCCTATGTCATGAAGTTACGCACCTCCAGCTCAACGTAGSCAAAACAGAGCCCTCCCAGGCACCCAAAAGGGCCTCAACAGGAATTCTGACCATGCTGATCACCCCTCCCCTGGGAAGCATGACGGCCCCATCACACGAGGGACCCTTCCAGCTCTGATTTCTGAGCAATGCAGCAGAGACCAGTGAGTTACCTGTTAGCCATCTCGATGGCCTCTTTGTTCGGAGGTGGGATCAGGAAGCACACAGAGGGCACCATGGCCTCATTGC
The DNA here is from genome assembly GCF_003343005.1 of Rhea americana. Lineage (NCBI taxonomy): Eukaryota > Metazoa > Chordata > Aves > Rheiformes > Rheidae > Rhea > Rhea americana. The sequence continues at coordinate 1,490,607 of NW_028186305.1, forward strand.
CTGTGGGGCTGATCACCTTCCACTTGGTCCTCTGAGAGTTGTCTTCCAGCACACATTCATCGTTCCTGCAGATGGTGATCTGCAGGACACCGACAACAGAGCCCCATTAGAAACCAGCAGCAGTTCTGTATGCACCTGCCTGTGCTGCCAGCTCCCCTCGTAGGGGGCAAACCAGCTTCCAGATTACCTTTTTTTAAAAAAACAAAAMCCACCACCACCAAGGAAAACAAAGTATACTGCCAAGCAGCACAGCACACCCATGTCTCAGGAGAAAGGGACAAGGAAGTTAAAGCTGGCTACCACCCAGGCAGTTATTTGGCTGAAGATGATGAACCCCATCCTCCTTGAGGAAAGGCACTTTAATTCCTGCCCAGAATAAAGCTGAGATGCAGAAACTGTTCCAGGGAAAARAGCCACACTGTTTTTTCCTACTCATTCCTTCCCACTCCATTCCCACTTTTCCCTGACAGATACCAAAGAACTAGTCCAAAACGGTCCCGGGCACCTACCCCCTGCCTCATTTGTCCCGTCCCTTTCAAAGTCACATCAACACCCTGCCATCCTCCTCACCTCGATCTGCCGATAGTCGCAAACAGCCTTGATTGGGATCGTGCTCTTCACAGGGTGCTCCGGGTTCCTGGGTCTGAGCTGCACAATGGTTTTGGACCGTCCCACCAGGCTGGCAACGGAGCTCTTTGACTGAATAAGCTGCTCCTTCTCGTCCTGGCAGAAAGAAGGGCAAAGCCCAGGTTGCTCGAGGAAGAGAGGGGGGAAGAGACATCTTGGACATCTTGGCACCCCCCCCCACCCCGAAGCGAGTCTTCAGGAGCTATGCTGGGACCTCGACAGCTGAACAAACATGTTAGGAGGATCCCAATGGGAAGAAGGGGTCAGGAAGGAAGGAAGGAAAGAAGGGAGAACTGATTTTAAACCAGGGCTGGGACCCCTCCACTACTATTCTCACGCCCCTGCAAAGCTGCATGCACAACATTGGCTCTTTTGCTGTTAGGACAAGRAAATACTGTCTTTGAAAAGGAAAGAAAGAGAACGCAGCATACACCAAAATTAAAGTCACAGTAGGTTTAAGTGGCAAAGAGCAGGACAAGCCCTAACCAAAAGCCAGGGATTTTTARTTGCTTGGTGGAGAGGCCACAAAAGCATGCTGCCCTTTCTAAAGCAAAGGATGAAGGCATGTTTAAACCCATGTTTGGAATGGAGGTACGATGAGTCAAGCGGATAAAACATCTCAGGAGAAGTGGCTAGTGGTGGTGTGATCACACAGGTCTCTGGAGTAAAACGCTGCATAATGAAGTCCCACAAGTGCCCGCTGGGTCCAGTGATGGGAGGACCCTGGGGGATCGATCTCCAAAGCTTCCTTGAAACAATCTCCAGCCATGGAGGGACAGGGACGTGTGCGGATCACAACACCAGCAGCTCATGGGACTAGTCACAGCTCAGCCCATTTGGGCTGCAACAGTTTGAAAAGGATCCCAGAAAAATGTTCTCCATCATGCTTTGATCTCTCAGACCGTAAAGGGTTGGTTAGTGTACTAAGAATAGTGGAGGATAAATTATTTAATGGCAAAAAAAAAAAAAGAATAAATGATTAAATAAACTACCTGTGCCTGTCCCACGGAGCATGATTGAAAGAAATACAACTTTAACTCATTAGATAAGAAAGAGTAATATAGCTTAGATCAGGGCAGTTGCCCCAATCCTGAGATTGTGGCCACTCTCCTACTGCCCAGCCTGAGCCCTCCCCATCCCAGATGCCGCATGCCAGGTTTGTGATGCCCATCATGAACACCGAGTAACAGCATCCCAATTTCACCGTGGACGTGCTGGAAATCAGCGGCGTCTACTAGAAACAAAGTGGCTACCTGACTTCACAGCCTCCAATTTAACCTCCTTGACCTTTCACGAGAGGCTCAGCAGTTAAACCACAAACCAAATCCTCTCCTACCCCCAGTTTCAAGCACTATCTGATGCTTTGCATCTCTTTTTTATTTTTTATTTTTTTTGTCAGGCCAGTCTGGACAATGAGGTTACAGCTGTGTGTCTGCTCTCTTGGTGGCCACGCTTGGGGACCAGAGCTGCCTCAGTCCTGGCCACYGCACGCCGGCAGCCTGCCCCAGCCGTCTCGCCCTCCTCCCCGAGGACACAGCACRACAGACTGACACCGGATTTGGTCTGGACAGGCGTTTCTCTCCAGCCCACTGCACTCTTAGCGAGCACCAGCTAGAGAGGGGAAACGTAACACAAGTGTCACACGGGCGCCACGTGGCACCTCCACCGACAGCACAAAACCACCTCCAAACAGCTACAGACAGAAACGGCTCGACAGATACCAATGGGGAAGAACCAGCTCGGGGGTCTTACTTTTCTATATTATCGAAAGGAGCCTCTAGCTATAATCTTGCCAGGACAGTATATGCTGCTTGCTCTTTACCAAGACAATACAGAAAAAYTGTGGCAAGTGCAGCTAAACACGAATGCCCTGCCGCAGACACCGATCATCTGCTGCAACGCCCAAAATCCAGCTAGCACAGGCAACACGCACGATGGTGCAACAGAGGCCACACACAACCTGCACCACACAGCTGTGTACAAACACACACTGGAAAGCAAAAGCTSTTCTGGGATGGGGAGACAAAACACATTACGTGAAATTACATCACTGCAACAGTAAGAACGTGCCCTGTTTTCCATAGAAAGCAAGAAGGCCCCGAGCAACACTGCTGGACTGGAGCAAGCATTCAAYGTGCTGCCTACAGGGTGACAGGGATTGCAGAAAACCCACCATGGAGTCCTGGAGCAGGTCCTCCAGCCGGGTCAGGCTTGTGTTGTGGTCACACGAATACTTCCGTTTGATGGAGTCCTGCAGGCTCCGCAGGTAGGTCTCCGACTCCCGAGCATCGCTGAAGAACTGCAAGGCCAAAAAGCATCACAGGAATCGGCACCACTCAACCAAGGGMTCAACAGACTGTGCTGCAAGAGGCCACCCAAAAATCTCCACAAGCAGCTAACTGCCACTGGCATGGCCTCAGCACTGCGAGAGCAGCAAGCACCCCGGGAGGACCCCAGAGTTGTACGAAAGCTGATCCTCTTGCCTAAGTGAGATATCCCCAGATAAGAGGCAAAAAGAAAAGAGAGAAGTCAAAATAAAGCAGTCCTGTTGAGCACTGCAAATCTCTCCTTCCCTCTCGCACAAGAAGAAAGCACTATATGAAGYTTGAGCATCAGGACCCAGCTGATGCTGTATCGCAGTCCTGGCACGCAGCAGCTTTCTGCTCTCCTGGTGCAGACCRGGGAGATTCGGGTCGCCCCTCCCGCGTACCTGGAAATAGGCAGCGTTCTCCTTCACGTGCTGCTCCACGCACAAGCAGAGCTGCTTAATCCACTGCCACTGAGTCTGCACGGCAGCACTGTAGGCCTGGGAAACACACACACCAAACAACAGTGATGAGTAATGAGCATTTACGCATCAGGAGGGTCACAGGCAGGACACAGCTACAGTCGGTGAGATGTACATACATGGGCAGGAGCCTGAACCGGCACATGCCAGAGGCTGCTGCAGGCATAAATTTGCTCTCTCCCCTGCAAGTTTCCCCTGCTACGTTTCAGAAGATTTGCTGTCGCTTGACTCATGGGGCTCCTGCTGGAGCTCCTCTGCTCTGCCATTGCCCACTCACCTCTACGGTTTGTTTGGCTGGGTGATTCTCCAGGGACAGGAGCTCTGCTGTATCTTGGAGGGACCGGAAGATGTCCTGCTTCTCTTCCAGCTCCATCGTCAGCTCCTAAGTAATGGACACAAGCAAAGTCCTTGGCTATCAGGAGCAGTCTGCATCCAACGAATGAAACTAGCAGTGTGGGAAAGGCAACCTATGGTCACCCCATCCCATTGGGCGTTCCAGCTAATACCAGCAGATCTCAGAGAAACCAGCCTGGCTTGGGAGCATCACAGCCATTCCCCATCCATCAGAATTCCTCATCTGCACCAAACACTCACATGGGGCAGATTTACAACAGATACGGGAAACTCCTCTGGAACCTCCTCAATTCCAAGCATTGCAAGTGTGGAATGACTGTCATTTATTTATACTGCTTTAAAGAGTAATCAATTTTCTTCTTTATCCCAGACTTTTTTTTTTCCTCCCCCTACTTAAGGATGCCTTTAGTTCTAAGCAGTGCTAAAAATGCCTTTTGACTGAAACTCAGTTGAACTGACCCTCCTTTGCACTTTCAGCTCTAGGGAGAGCTGCTTCATCAGCATGCATTCGTGAGCTACAACTTTGGTGACTCAGAGGGGAACATCAAACTTCTGGGGACTTTTGCAAGTTTATCAGTAGATGAAGGTCCCAGAGCAGTTTAAAAGCTGCAGCAGTGCAGCCAGAAGAGCACGTGTCCCACCAGCCCTGCTCAGGGGGCCCCTGTGCACTGGCACTCACTGAGAAATAGTTCCTCTTGGCTGCAATATTAGGGTTGTTGTCACTCCAGTCGTACGCCAGTTCCTCTTCCTCCTTCTCATTCAACCAAATCAGCTCAGCAGTGGCTCGAGACACAAACCCGTGCAAGCTCTGGAGATGTCTCAGGCGGAAGCTCGAAGTTTCCTGAACACAAGAAAGTGACTCATCCCTTGTGTGAGTTCTCAGAGCAGGGGCTGAGCCCCAAAAATGGAGAGCATCATGACTCTTCTTCCCTGCTCTGATGATGACTGGTTTCTTCTCCCACCCTCCCCAGCCACAGAGCAGGGATGTTCAGGACCCAAACAGCAGGGATGGACCATGCACTCCCCTGCAGTGGCAGAAGGTGCTACCAGCGTGCACAAAGCCCACTCACCATCAGCTTGCAGTACTGTGTTTCCAGCTTGCCAAGTGTCTCTGTATAGCTAGCACGGAAATTCTGAGACATTTTACCCTGAAGAATGAAAACGCTCCTGTTAATCAACATAAACCAGCATCCTTTGAAACCCCATCTCTAAACCTTTCTCCCCAGCTCTCCACAAGCAAGTAAGGCAGAGAGGATGGCTCAGGGCAGCAGCCTCTTGTACCAAATCAGCACCAATTCCCAAGCTCTAGTCTTAAAAAATACCTGCTTCCCAGATACCTTTACCTGTAAAAGCTGACCTCCCGACCCCTGACCTTCTAAATGCCACCAATGTCGCTTTCCAAACATGCTGGGCTGTGGGTAGTGCCACCCTCCCCGTATCACCATACCTCGTACATCCGGGCCTCCTTTACGCTGGAGCCCAGGTCCTCCACACTGGTGTGGATGTGCCGCTGGGTCTCCAGCTGGGACTCCACACTTGGCAGGTCACTCCCCCACTCTGCCCGCTCCAGCCTCATCTGAAACAGGCCAAGAGGTCTAAGTCAGCACTCCCCTTTCTGCAGGAGCCTATCTAAAAGGACATGAGGGCAAAGAAACCTCCTAGGTCACTGCAGAGGCAGCAAGTACCAAGCCAGCCCTGRTAGAAAGTCCTAAATCAGTGTTCAAACACTGAATGATTTCAGAGGCAGCTCACCCAGGCCTTACATCCAGATAAGACCAAAGGGCTCATTGGACCAGTACARTTTTGTGTGCACCTTTGAAAGGTGCCAGTGAAGAGTAGGATCACAAGAGAGAAAACCCAACTCAAGCCAAAAGCATCAATGCTTTCCAGAAACTCTGAGCCATCAAAACAATTCCTATTCACAGATAGAGACAGGGAAAAAAAGCACAGATCATTTTCAATTTTACCCTTTGGTGTAGTCTGGGGAGCAACTAAGCTCCCAGCAGAGAGCCTGGACTCACCTGCATTTCTTCCACCCATGCCAGCAGCTCATACACAAATCGGAGACTGCCCTCGTCTTCAGAAGAGGAGATGGCCACCAGCTCCGCCCTGGTCATGGGCTTCCGGAACCAGGAGGTAGACGAGGTGTGCAGCCCTTTGGTCAGTGACTCGCCCTTCAAGTGTGTCGTGCTCAGCATGGAGGTGGGTACCAGCTCCAGGGTGGAGAAGTGGCCTTTCCTGTACAGGTTAGTGCACTCGAGTCTCAGTGTCACCAGCTCGTCTTGCAGTCGCATGATCCTGGAAGAGCAAACCAGGCATGTGTAAAAAGCCCAACATAGCTGGKGCAGAGGAGCCCCGTGCAGAAGACTCTGACCACACTTCTCCAGCCATAGGCCGTCTCGGACACAGCCATGCTCACCTGAACACCAGCTCCTCCAGTTGATAGTAATTCTCATCCCGAAGGATCTGCACATCCACCTGTAGCTGGCGGATGAGCCCCTCACACTCCTGCAGATACATGACGACGTCGGACTCGTACTGCACCGGCTGTCCAGACTCCAGGTGAGCAGCGTCCTGCACCAAGACAAATGAGAATGAAAGCTGGGTCCCCTCTGGCCCATGCAGATGAGCAGAGAGATYGGGATGGTTTCCCAGCATCGATTTTAAGGCCAAAAGGACTCCGTAACCCTCAAGCTTCACTAAAATCAGGAGGGGGGGAAAATACCACTCCACCACTCACAGCTTGCAGTGTGTTCTTTGCAAGAGTGAGTTTTTCTTCACAGCTCAGAGCACCATTCTGGATTTTGTTAGCGATTTGTAGCAGTAGTTCCAGCCTGCAATGGCAGAGGGAAAGAGTGTGAGAGAAAGGCTTTGAGCGTTTCCTGCAGCCAGGGCAGCAGGGGATGTCCCAGCAGGGAGCTTTGCCTGCTACAAGCAGAGCACCAACCTCTCCACTGCTGGCCGTAGGAGTTTCTCACGCTCCAGCATCTCTATGATCAGCTTGCCCCACTCCTCCTCTACGTCATTGGGGTGGTAACCCTGGGGCAACTTAATGCGGCCAAACTCAATCCATACCTGGAAAAAAACAGCAACAGAATGGCATTTCATACCTAGCTGGCAAAGAAAGTGGGGCTATGAGGCAACAGCACTGCCTCATGTAGCATGCTACATGCAAGATAATTTACCCCGAGGGTTATTTCCACTTCTCTATTCCAAAACAAACCTAAACTGAGCACACTTAAATCTTGCTAAAAGCATAACACTCCCAGCTACACGCCTCTGTGAGGCTGAGATGATACTTACCTCTAAGAGTTTGTAGAGCTCCTCTATCCTTCCTTTCTCCTGCTCTTTCGCTGGGATTTCAGTTTCTTTGAAGTGTACGTATTGATTATAAAGTGCCTAGAATGAGAAAGCCTGCATCAGAGATTGGCCTGGGGAAAAACGCCGCGTGGCTGTCGGAGCTGAGCGTCGTGCCACCCTCCTCGCTCCAGGACCTACCTTGAGTTCTACAGGGTTCTGGGGGAAGGATTTATCCGACATGAGTATCGTGTGCTGCTTGATCCATGAGATAAGAGACTCCACTCGGTTCTGGTATTCGAGCCACCTTGAATCCACTTCCTGGGAGGCAAGAGAGACCTCGTAAAGCACTGCCAGCGGGGAGGACTCCACAAGGGGAGAGGCAGAGCCTGGCCTCAGCGGGTCCCCAGGCACAGCAAGAAGTGACCTGACACTGCATGGTTACAGCTGTGCTCATCGTGAAGCGCAGCGGCTGCAACAGGGWCTGGCAGCCTGGGTCCCCTCGCCACGACGCCATCTCACAGGTACAGAATGGGAAAGGGGGGACTCTYCCTGCAAGCTGCTCTGCAGAAGCCAGTCCGGCGCCGTGAAGGTGCCGCCCGAGCCTTCCTGAGAGCTCAGAGCCCAGCGCGTAGCTGAAACACTTCCCCCAGGCGCGGAGGACGCCGCGACCCTACTGGCACACGGGCAGTTTAAAAGGGCAGACGCACTAATGGGGAAGCTCCTTCCTTCCCTCGAGCCTGCTCCGCTCAGCAGCCATCTGTTACGACTGAAACGGAAACCTCCAAACCCTCCTCCTGAGGGATACAGCGAGCAGATGCCTCCCAAGCCACTGCTCCAGGTGGCCACGGATCAGTCTCCCAAACAGTTCGAGTGCAAAAAAAGCAGCAATGCTTACAATAGCACTGATCCCTTCTCCTCCCTCAGGGACTTTGGGAAAGGCATCGTAAATCGAAGACACGTAAGTTATTACAGACTTCTCATCCGGAGACGGGACGTCCACATCTGGAAGGGGACAGAGAAGCACAGTAAGGCAGAGGAATACCAGCAAGCGGAGAGGTCAAACTTCCCCAGCAGGAGCCGTTTTTGCCTGCTGGATCTGGCCAACCTCTCACCTTCTGCATCCAACAGCCGAGTGACCCCCAGCCGCTCCGCAATCTCAAAGGCCTGCTCCAGGTTCTCTCGGTTGCTCTGTATTTGCACCCTCTCCATGTCCACCAGATCTGGCCTGCAAGACACAMGCCAGAGTCCCGATGGAGGTGCTGGCAAACGGCACAAGGTGCCCGGGGTGGAGCGGGCGGGGACGGGCACCGCTGACCCCAAAGGCTGCGCCTCGGCTCGCTCCGAGGCCCCGTCCCAGGCTGGCAATGCTCCGAGGGGAGCTGGGCTGCGCTGCCAGGAAGGGGAAGAAGCAGGCAGGTCTCCTAAAGAGCTGGGAAAGGAGTTCTCCCTTGTCCTCAGTCCTGAAGCAAGCGTGAGGGATAAGGCAGCTTTTTACGAAGCCCTGGAGAGGATCCTGCTCCAGGCACCCAGGAGGCAAACCTGCAAACCAGCACCCTGCACGAGCCYGGGGCAGGAGGGCTGCTCAGGCTATGCAGAAAAGCCTCTTGCTTTATACTTCCCCAGGACTCCCCCCTTCCAGCGTGGTCTGCATCCAGTGAACAAGGCTGGGGCTCRTGAGATGGCCCCTTGAGGGGGGTACACAAAACACCAACGCTGAACCAGGGTGCTTACATCTCTCCAGAGAGCTTGGCAGACCCCATTTTGGGTAGAAGAGCYGAGGGGACAAGACAGACACGTGTCCTGCTAGCMGCGCGTGACGCCGAGCACRAGCAAAGCGCAAAGAGGAAYGCRGGCGAGCAGAGCAGAGCCAGGGAAACCGCAGCCTCGCCGGCACGTCTCTGCACACGCGGCCGCCCGGCGAGGTCTGCTCCCCRCCCCGCGCCACCTCTCCTCCCTGCCAACAGCAGCCTTCTGCTCCCCTCGCCGCTGAAGCCTGCCTGCTGGCCCGGGGCTGGCCAGAGGCTAGCTGCGAAGCGTGAAGTCCCCGTGGCCAAGCAGCTGGGGAGAGAARCGAGCTGCCGAGCTCCGTCCCCAGCCCCGACGCACCGCTAGCGCTGAGCAAACGGAAGGAGTGTGGTGCCGTGCTGTCTCCCCCACGGAGCTGCGAGAGGCTTCAGCGCTGCTCGGAGCGACCCTTGGCTGAGAGCGTTACGTGCTGCTATTCACCGACAGCAGAACGGGAACCAGTAACGCTTAAAACACTGCAGCACCCTAGTTTAAATGCTTTTCTGCTTCCATCACTAAAGAGGGTTTTTCTTGTGACCTGACATATTCACTGCTTTTTCTGAGCACTCACCCAGCAACTRCCCAGCAGAGGAGCGGCCGGGGAAAGAGACGTTGCTCCTCGCAACCTCACCCACTATTAGCACGTCCAAGCACTCCAGACTACCACCAAATCCAGAGGTGCGAAGGGACCCCRGGAGGTCTCCAAGCCCATCCTCCCACCCAGGCGATGCTCTCCGCTGCTCCCTTCTGCCTACCTGTATCTGTGGATGAGGGCATTGAACATCTTCCCATCGCTCCAGCACGAGGAGAAGTTGGTGCACTTCACTCCAATGTAACCTGCCGTCACCTTCTGTGTCCACAGGAGCAGCTTCTCCTTGGCCGACATATCCCCCGACTCTCCGCTGATGTAGATATCGGAGATCTGTAAGGGTGCAGCATAGCCATGGGGTGACTYAGGAGAAGGAAAGAAGCCACCGGGCACATCTGATCTCTATAGACACGTGCTACGCATGCTGCTGGGGAACGAGGAGACGCTTGGGGCTCCTGGGGACACCTGGGAGCCTCGTGTTAAGCCTCCAGGACAAGGATTACTGACCGAGGAGGGCATTAGGCAGACAGGGCACCCCTGGCCGGCCCTGCTCCTAGGTGCTACAACACAGATACGCCGAAGGGACATCAGGCAACCCCCAGGAAATGCCGCGAGGAAATGTCTCCTCGCTACGTGCAAAAGGAGACCCTACGGCCAGGGGGCTCGGAAACGGACCGCCGGCCGCACAGCAGAGCGTCGCGGTGCCGACGCGCTGCGCGACCCGGGCCGGCTGAGGGGGCCCCAGAAGGGGCCGCGAAGGAGACGCGGCTCGGCCCTCGTCCTACTGCTCGAGGAGGAAGAGCGGTGGGAAGAGGGTTGCCACGTCCCCCCCTCCRCCTCGCCGTGCCCGGCAGGGCGGGCGCCGCGGGGTGCCCGGGTTCGGTGACCCAGTTTCCCGACAAAAGCGATCCACAGTCGCAGATCCCTTTGGATAAATACCCGGGACCGGCTGCGAATCCCGGGCTCGCACGTGACAAAACGCACGTGTCTCCGCACGCCAGGATATTTCTGATTGACGCAGCTTTCTCCTCTCCCCTCGCCTCCCCACCAGCTCCCCAATTAGTGCAATTACCTCCCCTTCGTTAAGGGGCGGACAGAAGGGAGGGTCCGAGCCGCACGTACTCCCGCAGCGGAGGCGGGACGCCAGCGGCATGCCAACCCACTTACGTGCCGGCTGCTTCCCTCGCCTGCCGGCGCTGCCGGGAGAGGGGCAGCCAGGGCCCAGCCCTACTCGCTACCRCGCCGGGGCTCCTCAAAGACCCCTCCGCGCTCCTTCCCCTAGCCCTTAAAATACCCCATTGCTTTATTTCCTGTAAGACAAGAGCTCGAGAAACCTTCAGCTGCATCCTGGCTCTTGCTACAGCTCGGTGAGGATGCTGGTGCCGACCGGCAGCCCAGCACAGATCCCCCCATTGCAGGCAAAAAAAAAAAAAAGGCAAAAAAAAAAAGGCACCTGCCGGATTAAAGACCAACCGCTGCCGCCTCCCTCCTCCCCGGCGCCTGGGGAAGGCTCCGCCGAAGCACGCGGCGAGGAGCCGCGTAATTGGTATGCTGCGGCTCGCCTCCCTCCCCGGCGCCCGATACGCTCATCACACACAAAACTGCTCTTTGTCAGCCGCAGCCGCGCAGCCGGCGCTGCCGTTAACTCTTCCCGGCCCAGGGCGAGGGTCTGCTCCCGGCAGGGCGGACGAGACGCTCCGGCAGAGCCGCGCGGGGCCGCGCTCGGCGCCGCGAGCGAGCGGGATGCGCCCGACGCGCCTCGCGGGCTCCGCGTCACTCAACGGCCGGGCCCTTCCCCGCGAGCCGGTTCGCACAAGACCCTCGTGGGGACCAGCTTCCAGAGGCGCCGGATGCGGCACCGGCTCCACCCTCCTTTCTGCTCGCGTGTGTCTTGTGTCAGGACAAAGATTTAGGGAGGCACCAGCGAGAGGAGAGAGCACCAGCTCGCGGGAGCTCGCGCCGACCCCTTCCGAAGCTTGGCGAGACCAAGCAACCAGTGGCTGGAAGCCGACGTCCAAAACGTGGCTGYGACACCAGCCCCAAGTCACGGCTCCTCACGGCCGCAGGCTCTTCCCGGCTCTCCAAACGCTCGACCTGCTTCTTCCCGGGGACGAAGAACCCGGCCAAACTCAAGCGGCATCTGATGAGAGCTGCCAAGGGACCCCCAAACAGCAGTGTCTCCTCTCGGCCGACCCCACAGCCCAAGGCAGCAAGCCTTCCTCCTCCTCTTGGAGGGCCCTTCCTCCTCCTCTTGGAGACTAGCATCACACCCTCCTCAGAAGAGGCGAACGACCCATTTTCTCTTCCAAGCGACTCTTGGCTGTATTTCACCTGTATCATTAAAAGCATCTTTGAACCAGTCCAGCAATCCGCTGCAGGAAAGAGGGACGGCCTCGGCTCCCCAGCCCGGGAACGGAGGTGGCACCCGACTTGGAGCTCGGCAGGGCGCCTGGAAAACTTGCTCTGCTCGGAGCTGATGACGGTTTCTGGTTTGCTCGCCCGCCGCGTCTCTGCTGGGCCAGGAGAGAGGGGAGGGCGCAGCCAGGGGACGCTCCTCGCTCCCCACCTTGGCGCTGCCCCGTCTCTGCCCCCTTCGCCCAGCCCCAGGGGCAGAGTGCGGGGGGGAGATGATGCCCCCAGGGCGCGTCAGACCGCGGCGAGACGGCACGTGCCGCGGCAGCTCCGAAAGCACCCGGACCAGCGGCTGCAGCGAGCGCACGGGCCGTGGCAAAGGCGCAGCTTCACCCGGAGCAGCAGCAGCTGCCCGTTCCTGCGGCTCCGGCCGCGGGAGCTCCCAGGCGCCGGAGAGCCAAAGGGTCCCTGCCTTGCCCGATGTCCCCAGGCTGCGTGCACGCGACCCCGGAGCGGCGGCAGAGACCGTTCCTCCCGGAGGGCAGACAGCCACCTCCCCGGGAAACGCGAGGGTCCGCGCCGAGCCCCTCCCGCCTCCCGCTCCCAAAAGGGGGTTAGCGTAAACGCGGCCACTGACCCTTCCTGCAGCCGTCCCCGCGCGCCCCCTCCGAGCCACGTCCTCCGCCTTGCCGGGGTGCGCGAGAGCCGCCGAGGCGCCGCCGGGCCCAGCGCCCGCCGCCGGCCGCCGCGCCGGGTCGCTGCCGTACCCCGAGGAGCACGGGGCCGTGCCGAAGGAGGACCCGCTCGGGGACGCCAGCGGCTTCGCGCCGCCCCGGGCCCACGCGCCGTCGTCCCCCGCTCCGGCAGCGGGCTCGGSCCCCGAGGACGGCAATCGCGCGAGGCCGCGGCTTTCCAGCTGCTCCACCATGGGCGACGGCGTGGACAGCTCCGAAACGGTGCCCGGCTCGGCGGCGGAGCTGGTCCGCGCGGCACTTGAACTTTCCTCCTTGCTTTCTTCCCTCTCCCGGGTCCCTGGGGGCTCCTCCCTGGTGCCGGAGCAGAGTCCCGCCGCCGGGCTCCCGCTGCCGCGGGCCGCCGTCCCGCCGGGCACCGGCAGCAGCACGGCCCTGCTGCTGCCGGGGCCGGTGCGCTGCAGCTGCACGAGCCGGCTCACCGCCTTCTCGCAGTGCCTCTCGGCCGGGTTATCCAGCAGGCGGGCGACGACGGTCAGGCCCTCCTCCGGGGAATCGCCCGCCGGCCCGGCCCGCGCCTCCGGCACCAGCCGAGCTTTCTGGAGCTCCCCCTGGAACCGCTCCTTC
>NW_028186305.1:1503915-1506049 GCF_003343005.1 Rhea americana
CTCCCCGCCGCCGCGGAGCCGCCTCCGGCTTCGGCGCCTCGTCCTCCTCGGCGACCTCCCCGCCGCCGGCCGGGGGCCGCTCCTCCTCCGGCGCTGCCTCCGGCCCCGTCCTCTTCCTCCCCCGCCGCTTCCGTCTGAAGCGGACCCGTTTTTTGGGCGGCAGCGGAGCGTTGCCGGCCGCGGGCTCCTTCGCTCCTTTAACGCAGCCCAGAGAATTGCCCATGGCCGCGCCGAGAGCGGCGGCAGCGTCGCGGCGAAGCTGGGCTCCGGCTCCCGGAGAAAGCCCGGCTGCCGCTTCATCGGCTCAGAGGCGCGCGTTCCCAAACGGGCGGCACCGCGAGCTGCCCGTCCCCGCGGCCGCCCGCGGAGGCTCCCAGCCGCTGCCGCTCCAGACAGCCATCTTACAGCCTGCGAGCTGCAACGAGACAAATTCAAAGCATCTCACTGCAGTTCAGAAATCACTTGACCTAAAAGCAGACGGCGCCCGGATTGGCTGCAGCGTTCGCTCTCCAAATATGAGGTAATTGGAGCGCTGCCCTCGGTAACACAAACAGGGAGCGAGAAGCAGCCCGAAAACCGGGGAGAAGGGAGGGAGAGGCTGGGCGAGGGCGGGCGGAGGGAGGGGGCGGGAGGAAGGTGGGGGGGGGAAGGGAAAAAAGGGGAAAAAAAAAAGAAAAAAGAGGGGGAAGGTTGGCCAAGGTAGCATAAAGGAAGGGGTGGGAGAGAAACGGGGAAAAAAGCAGGGAGGAGTCTGAGCGGCTCGGCACGCATGCCAGAGGGAAACCCCAGAGCGGCGGCGAGCAGAAAGCGCGGACACCCGCCCGGCGGAGCGCTGCCCTCGCGCACGGGCGTTTCCCTCCCTAATTCTYGAGCAGGGAGATGCGCCGAGGGACCGCGGCGAGCGGCGACCCTCCCGCCGCGGCTCCGGCGCCGCTTCCCGCGGCCCCCCGGGGCGCCGAGCTCGGAGGCGACCGCGGCGCAGCCACAGGTGCCGAAAGCAGGAGCGAGGCAGAGGAYGGGGAGGAAGGCGGCACGGAGGCAGGGGAGGGGGCTCAGCCCCGCAGGCAGGGACCCCGCCGAGCCCGGCCCCGCGCTGCGCGGCCGGCAGAGCTCCGCACGGCACCATCGCATCCCGAACGCCCCCGCCGGCGCCGCCTCGCTGGCTCTGCCGGGGCAGGACCGCGGCGCTGCGGCACCGGGATGCAGGAGATTAAGGGCGCCACAATAGAGCTACAAGCCGAGAAAAAATCCCTTTAGCGCAGGCGGGGAGAGAGCCAGCCCGGCTCCCCCATGGGGCCCGTGGGGCCGGACCCCCCGGTCACCCACCGCGGCGGCAGTGCCACCCCCCGGCATCCCGGCCCAAGAGGGGACCCCGTCCCATGGGGAAGGGCCGGGCAGCCGCGGAAAGCGCCCGCAGCTCCCTGCATTGGCTCTGCTCGTCTTCTCCGGTTTCCTCCGAAGGGGAGAGCAGAGACCAGCCCCACGGCCACCCCGGGGGCAGCGCGGAGAGGACGCCTTGGCAGCCACCACGGCCCCACATCTTCCGCACCAGTGACTCAGCGTCCTGGCCCTGCTCAACCCCGACTGCTTCCCAGGACCAAAATGCCAACGGAGAGCCTTGTCAGCAGCTTCAGGCTCAATTTATACATGTGCATCCAGCCGAGAAGCACAAATGCCCCAGAAAGCATATTCCCAAGAAATTCAGGTCAAGAAATCCAGCAAAGACACGTCGGCCTGGCCACCCCGGCACAGCGAGCGTGCTTGGCGCGGGCACTCGGGAACGTCGCTTCGAGCCGTGCCCGACCGTCGCCTCCCCGTCCAGAAACACCCCCAGCAGCATCCTGCAAACGCACCAGCTCTGCCTCCTCTGCATCAGCCAAAAGCAGATGCATCACAAAAAGCCCCAAACTTCCACGTTTTCTGAAATAACTAATAGTACTGGATGCCCAGCTGTGCTAGGGCTCCCGGGGTGATGCACACTCATCCTCTGAAAATGGAAAGCTTCCTTAAGAGGTCTCAAAGCAAGCGCTCGCTGTGTCTGAAGGATATGTCAGAGCCTGGATATGGCAGGTCCCAGAGGCTTGGAGACCTCCCAGGTCCCCTTCCCACCTCTGGATGCAGCAGCTCCCAGAGA
>NW_028186305.1:1506449-1517932 GCF_003343005.1 Rhea americana
GATGCAGCAGCTCCCAGAGGCTGCTCGTACATGGGGGAACCAGGACAGCGGTAGTTTGTCTTCCCACACTGATCGCTAATAAGCGGCTCCCAACACTACTGCTGAGGAAGCRGCATGGAAGGGCAGCAGGGCCGTAAAGAGTCCCAGGCTCCCTCCGACACTGCACGCAGGAGCCTGGACGGCAAGTATTAGCTCCCAGGCGAGGAGCAAGAACTCCATCTGGCTCCCGAAGCAGCGAGCTCAGCTGGGCACAGAGCCCCCACGGCTCACRCTCAGCCACCCCAGCACATGGCAACACGGTTATGAAAGGTCTTCTCCAAACTGCCACCCCAAATAAGCTGCCTCAGCAAAGGCATCCAAAACCCACAGTATGGGCGCACACGATCCTCCTTGGCCAGTGCYGCCTGCCCGCTGGTTGAGCACGGTCCTTCCCCACCCTCTGCTCCCCCTTGGCAAGGCCATTCAGCGCATCCTTCCCACCTCCCCAGTGCTATTCCAAGACACCGGGGCCTTTAGGGGCCCCATGTTGGCCTCCCGAGGGTATCAAAGCAACATCCTGAAAACACAAGGCTATTAAAGACCAAGACCTTGTTTAGCAAGAGCATCTATAATATGCAATTGCTTGAGATGGTCCTAAGTCCTTTTGCCAGCATCGCAGCTGGAGCAGACAGTTTCTCCCATCCTTGTCCTGAACTGCTGTCATGCAGCTGACATTTTCCACCCTAATGAAGGACCCTGTGGCTTCTGACTGTCTGAACCAACCACGCGAAGGGCTGGGAGTGCCTCTGGGACGAATGTCCCTGTCCTGACGTGAGCTCGTTCTGTCCCCACGTGGCCTCCTCCAAGTCCACGGCCTCCTCCAGAGTTCAGCTGAGCAAACAGCTCCAGCCAGCAGCCTTGGTGCCAACCAGGAGGCCACAGCGCAYAACTCATCATTAATGATTTAGTTATGTAAATGAGGAGAAAGGGGAGCTGTTGCGCGCTGACACTGGTCTCCATGACACTGCAGCGCGTGTTAATCCTCGCAAGCAGGCTGCACGCAGGCCTCGCCACGAGGCACGTGCACGCGCGGGGACAGATGCCAGCACCCCGGGGAAACAGCGTGTTCCCTCCATCTGCCCCGTGTCCTTCAACGGAGAACATTCACGGCCTACCTGGAAGTGGAGGATAATCGTCCATATGAGCCCCAGGGTGAGTTTGGGGTTGCCGTCYGTAATGTCATCATTGCGAATGTTCACCAGTTTCACCTGAAAAAGAAGGAACAGCGATGCTCAAAGCTTCTTACCGGATGCACCCACGAGGAGCACGGTGGGCCCTGTCCCCGAGCACGCTGCTGTCCCCCAGGTCCCCACCGGACCCTCCTCCCCGGAGTCTGCACCAAGCACCCAGAAGAGCCAACAGAAAGTCCAGACCCTTCTTGCGCGTCTGCACATCTCTGCAGCAGACGAACGAGGCCACCCCAAGCCTCTGCTCTAACTGGCGTGTGTGTGTGTGGCAGGGGGGGTTACAGGGACTATTTTTCACTTCTCCAGCACTCTCTGGCCAGGCACCTAGAAGTGCTTTACCAGCACTTAACCGCTTGATTTCAGTTCACGTGGAGAAGTGCCTCGTCCCCAAAGCCCAGAGCGCTGGTGCATAATTTAACAGCTACAGACCACAGAGCACGGTTAAAAGGGGACGGGCAAGCTTTATTAATTCCCTCCTGCGTTCGAAACCAAGCTGCTAATCAATCAGCCCTAACGAGAGCAGATAAGCAGGGCGCGCTGCCCGCCGGAGCTGGGACCCGCAGGAAGGAGCGTTGACAGGAGCGGCCAGGCAAGACGCCCCGGCAAGCACTCTGCCGCCGCGCTTCCAAGGGGAAAGGCGTTTAACCGGGCCGGGAAACAAGCTGCCAAGAGCCCCCAGGAAAAATGTCTCTATCGCAGGGCTGGGGAGAGGGAGRGTGGGCACCTGGACGCCGTTCACCTTCCCTACCGGCGGGCACGTGCTCAGATTTATTCGGTGCCCTCAGGCCAGCAGGGAAAGAAAATCTCTGCTGCGGCGTGAACCAGGATCATTTATCATCATCTCCACGTATCCGGGGAGCATCGCGGCTGGGAGACCTGACAAAACAAGCCCAGCAGGGCACCSGGCCCCGGGGAGCCGCAGGGGTTTCACCTGCGTGAAGAACGAGTCTCGGGACGCGCTCGCCGCTCCGGGGCGAGAAATCCGGCCAAGGAGGGGGAGCATCTCCCGCGCGCCGCCGYGAAACGCCGAGAGCCCGCGGCGGCCCGGCCCCCGAAAAGCGGAAGGAAGGGGCCGCCCAAGGCGGCTCCGGACGGGAGGGTCGCGCGCCGGGGCCCTGGCAGCACGGCCGCGTGGAGCCGAGCTCGAGGCTGCCGGAAGCGCCGCGGCCGCGCGGCCCGCCTGCAGCACCTCCGGCCTCCCCGCTGCAGCAGCTCCCGCGTGCCCAGCACCCCCGGGCGACGCTCCGCGGGGGCACAGCAGCGACCGCGCTACAACATTTGCAAAACCCTTCCTGGAACAGGAGTCCAGGCCCTCGTTTTTACACTGTTTTTTGCACCACACGAACAGTTCTGAGCATGCACAAGGGAAATTCCCTCYGCGGAGCTGGCATTAACCAGCACCTCCGGGACAGACACGCCCCAGAAACAGGCTGACGCTGCTTCTTTACACCCTTCCCAAGCTACAGCCGGAAGAAAGAGTGACAAGTCATCCCAACCTCCTTCTGCAAAGAGCTTAAACCGAGAGGCACCCRCCAGGCATTGCCCAGCCCTTACCTGCCGCTGCTTCAGGAAATCCAGGGCAATCTGCACGTTCTGGAGCCTGTGGAAACGCATCCGGCCCTTCTCGCGCGGCTGCAAAACAGAGGCAGGGGCTTCAGTCGAGTCCTCGCGCGGCGGCAGGGCTGGGCTGGGCTGGCGGCAATCGCATGCACGGCCGCCCGGCGCCGCACAGCCCGCATGCCCCGCGGGGCTCCCCCCGCCGCGCGCGGGAGCCCGCTCGGTGCGGCAGCGGCGCTCGAGGGGCTCGTGTGACCCAGCGTGCAGGCACCGCACTCCCCGCTTTCAGAAGTCGGCAGGTGGAAACTTTCARTCTTACGCGAGACCCCACAGAAAGCGGGCGAAAACGCCTCTGGTAGGGCTCAGAGCTGGGAAGACTCGGACGTATCGACCCCCTGCTCTGAGCCCGCCTGCCTGATGCCTCCACCTTCCRTGGGCAGCCCCGCGCCAAGGCTGCACCACACCTGGCTCGTGGCATCAGGCACCAGCAGCTCAGGCTCAGAGGAAGAGGCTTCATGAGCTGGGAAAGGGGAGCAGAGCGTGACACGGAGGGCTACAGCTGCAAGGCGCTGCCGGGCCGGCAGGAGAGGCCGGCACGTCCGGGTGGAAGCAGACGCTGCTCTGCAGCAGGACGCACAGATCGAGGCAGGGACCGGCTGCGGGTCCCCACCTGACGGCAAGGAGACCACGGTCTCAGCATCAACCCTCCGCTCCACCGCGGCGTGCAGGGCTCTCCGCCGTCGGCGGAGCTGCAGCTGCACCCAGCCTCGGCTTCGAGGCGCAAGGAGGGGCTGCTGCTCCAGGTCCTATCTCCGACCCGCTGGGGAGGGGAGGAACGAAATCTCAGCTGTGCTCATCTCCACYGGGCAGCTGGTTTTCCGAGATAACTCGCGGCTGAGCTCTGGCCCGGGGAAGGGGTACGGGAACGASTAGGTGCAAGGCTCAGACCTTCGTGCACGAACCTGGGCTGCTGGTGCCCGACAYCAGGTCTGCTCTGAATCAGAAGGCTGGGGCCCCGGCCTGGCCAGTGCAGCCTGGAGGCATCACCGGGCCTTTCCGACCCAGCAAAGACCCTGCAGCTGCTTYGTGCCATCTTTCTGCCCCAGCGCTACGAGGAAGACCCGTCTGTGCCAGGGGAGCACCCCCGGYGCTGCCGAGGGATGGGAGCGGGCAGGAAGGTGCTGCACCCGCAGCACGTCCCAGGCTCGTTGAGCAGCTCAGGGGGACGACAGGGAAGAGACCCTGCACAGGGAAACCACCGCCCAGCACCGGGGCGCTGGAAGATGCATCGCTTCTTTCACCCGACCTAGCCAAGGGGGCTYGGCTACCCGCTGGGTAACCTTCAGCTCAGCCTGGGGCGCGCTTCGCTCCACCTCCGCGGGGTCACGGACCAGAGCGCCCTCCTCGCACCAGCCTCACCCTCGCCTGGCTCGCGGGGCGGCGGACRTGCCCGGCGCGTCTCCATGCAGTGACGGGGTCAGCAGAGGTCCGAGCGCCCCGGCACGGGCGGCCGGTGGCCCCGTGCGGGACCCTTCCCCTCCCGCCCCAGCCAGTGGGGATCATGCTCGCACACCAGTGGGTCGCGTGCCCCGACGGCAGGCCAGCACCGCACCGCGCTCGCGGATAATCCAGGTAACGGGAACGCAGCCCTGCCGAGGGGAGCACGGGATCGGGCGCCTCTTAGCTCGCCCGTCTTCCCCTCCGCAGGCCACGCTGCTCCCTCGACCTGCTTGGAGCCAAGCAGGACGCTGCGTCACGCCGGAGCATCCGAGGGCGCCCGCGGTGCCGCGCTGCGTCCAGGACGGGCTCAACCTACTGCGTCACCATCCTCTTCCTCCTCGCGCTCCTCGCTGCTCGCGCGGCGCCAGGACGGCGCTCTCACCAGGCGAAGGCTCCTCGCGCCCGACGGCTCTTTTTGCTAACGAGCACGGCACGGACAACACCGATGGGGAAGCGACACACAGGGAGACAGAATGGAAACTAAAATGCAACACCCAGGTAAAGGAAAACGCTGCAGAAACAGGCTCCCTGGCGAGGGAAGGGATGAAGGGCAGCTGGCTCTCCTGGATACCACGGGTGCTGGGAAGGGCTGGATTCGGGGTGTGGGGGGGGAACGAGCCGGACACCAGGCACCAACCACCAGACCCAGGACAGAAGTGGGTAAAATCGGAGGTAACGGTACCCATTTGCGACAACACTAGTATTTCTTCAGCGCCTGGGGCAATTTCCACAGCCCCCAGGGCCGTCCCACACCGTCTTCTGCACAGCAAGACTTCTCCAAGGCTTTGAAAGCCAAAATGAAGAGAAAGAAGCTGTCTGGATCACAAGTATCTCAGTCCAACTTTGCAACACCCACAAGCTCTAATTTGGCATCTCGGGTGGGAACGGAGTAAGTTAACAGATCTTTGCCCAGATCCTATTTTAGGGGAAAACTGAAATAATTCCTGCTGTGCTACGGTGTTGCACAATGAAGATCTTCCCAGCGCTAACTAAATGTGGCAGTCTAAGTGGAGGAGGAGGAGGAAGAGGAAGCAGGGGGATCCTACTATGTTCAAGATGCAAGAAAAGATGCTTGCACGCCAGGAAATTATTGATTTGCACAAATCTGGCTCGTTCAGAAGTTGCTAACTTTGGAGCAGGATAGGGGAGCATGGATCCTACCAACTCTACAAACTCTGAGCTAAGGTGCCAGACAAACTGTCACAGAAGCAGTTCTCAGTGCCGTTCTTATTCATTATTTTAAATATATGGAAAAATATGGAAAATAAATGCTTGTAAGCCCTCCCAGACAGAGGACTCTGCCCAGGGCACCATAAAATGGCAGTTGTATATAATCACATGCTTTAGTGGTATCCAAGAAATCAGCATAAGGAACACACGTCTGAGTGAAAAATGCAAAAAAAAAAAAAAAAAAAAAGAAGAAGAAAGAAAAAATACAAAACCAAAAAATATATGGCTTAAAGACAACTGCTGATCACTGCAACTCAACCAGAGCGGAGAGGGAAGATGCAGGAGGAAGAGCCAGGCGGTGGTGGCGGAGGGGACGGCAGCGTCACCAGCCAAACCTCCAGACTTACCAGTTTCACTCCTGACAGCACCTCCAGGAGAGAGATCAGGTTGTGGCCGTCTCGCAGGTCCTCGTACAGGTCGTTGATGTGCTTGCGCACCTGGGGAGACCGGGGGGGGGGAAGGAAACGCTCTCAGGGACGGGTGTCCCGGCTGCGCCAYCGGCCTCTTCGGCAGCACCGAGGGAGGAAGGCACCAGCATTTGCAAGCAGCCGCCTCTCTCCAAGACRCACGCGTTTAAAACGGTTATTCCAAAATTACTGCTACGGAAACCAGCCTCCGGTTCCCCAGAGGACCCGGCAGAGCTGCTGCCAACCTCAGACGCACAAACAGATCGCTGTTACACCACTCGCGCTCCCGGCGTTCCCGCAGTGCCGCACGCGGAGCTCGGAAGGAAAGGAAGCTCAGTCCTGAAGCAACAGTGTCGTTTACTACGTTACTTTATAACGTCCCCCCAAAACACCATATGGCATTTAGCTGCCGCTGAAGAACAGAGGGTTTTTTCCATGGGGAAGCACAGCTGCAAAAGCAGGCTGACTGCAAGCTTGCTTTCTCCGTTTCGAGCGCTGTTGCTAGCAACATGAAACACCCTGTACCAGCTCTTCCCCCTGCAAATCCAGGTGTTTATGCAGCTAACCCCCCCCCAATGTTTTCACACAGCAGCCTGACTTTTTTTTTCTCCCCTTTTTAAGATTTAGAAAGCAGCTGGAAGGTGAACGCAGAGATTTGCAAAGCTGGCTGAAAAATACCACTGCGACACCTTTAACACCCAAACTAATTTCATTTTTTTTTTCTCCAAACGGAGAATTAACGAGAAAACACCTGGCGGCTGACCAAGAAAAGCAGGAGGCACCTTGCCGCGCCGCGTTAATCCCGCTTAGGCGCCGAAGATTACCAGCGGCTCCGTGCAAGCCCGGGGGAGAGGGCGGCTCGGAGCGGGGCCGGCGCCGACCCGCAACGCCGCGCCGGGGCCGCGAGGACGCGCGCAGCGCGCTCAGGTGCCGCGCAGGGGCTGCGCGTCCSGCGGCGAAGGCGGAGGAGGAGACCACGCTGCGGTGCCGCGGGGCCCTCCAAAGGCACCTGCGCGTTCCCACGGCATCCGTCTCCGCTCCGGGCACCGGCGCTACGTTTCGGACATCCTCAAAACCAAGGCGAAAGCACCCCGGCAAAAATGTAGGTATTTATCTGCTGCTCCCGCGCCAGAATGGATGGACAGACAACCTTTTAATCTGCTTTAAGGTTAAATACTCGGCCCTTACCTTCATCAAGTGTTTGTTGACCCATTTAGTGAAGGTTTTCTTCTGGACTCTGTCCCGTTCATCTGTTAAGAGAACACAAAGACGAGCCTTGGTCGGGGATTTCCTCAACCACCTCCAACCACGCGGCGGCGGAGAGGCACAGGAATCGCGGCCAGAGCCCGGCGGGACGGACGGCGGCGGCGCCCGGGACAGAGCGCCCTTACGCACCCGTCCGCCCGGGGTGCCGAGGTCTCGCCCCGGCGCGGGGGTACGAAAAAGGACCGGCCAGAGTTGTGGTTTCCCCCCTTGCTCGGCGCATCAGCGTAAGCCGTAAACCGCGCGTTGCCCCGCGCCGGCGTCAGCGCCGCGGCGAGGTCTGTCCCGCTCCCCGCAACGGCGGGCGCCCGCGGCAGCAGGCTCCGAAAGCGTTGCATAAAAACCCGCAGATGTCCCTTCAAAGGCCCCTGCTGGGCACTAACCACGCATGCAAACAGCAGCTTACGCTTTCATTATATTTTTGGTTCATTGGATTTTAAGGATTTACCGTTTATTTCCGTCCCTCAGCTCAGCCAAGGACGCCGGGGCTGGACGCGGGCGGCTCCGGCACGACCGACCGACCGTCGGGGCCCTGCCGAAGGCGATCCTGCCCCGAGGGGTCCCGGCCCCGCACGCCGCGCTGGGCAACGCGGCACGGCYGCCCCGCGCCCGACGGGATCGGGATCGGCCTCGGCAGCGCCGCCTGCGCCGGGGAAGAGCGCTCCGAGCCCAGCCCCGGGGCGGTTTCTCCAGGCGCTGCCGAGAGCTTGGCGCGGGGATTGCCCGCGAGGGGCCACGAGGGTGCGTTTCGGAGCCCTCCCCACGTTCCYGGAGCGCTGCCCGGACCAGACCCACGCGGGCACCGGGGAGAGAGCGGGAGCCGAAGGGCAGGCGGCATCCGGGATGCGCCGGGGAGCTGGTGCGGGTCGGGTGCATTTACGGGCAGCCAAGCACCCTCCAAAAACACCGTTTGGGGAAGGTTTTGCCCCTTTATCGCGTGAGCTGGGGGAAACCTGCCAGGTTCTAAAGCCAAAAAAAAAAAAAATCAGCCAAAGGCAGAAAAACAACCCCTCCCTCTCCCTCGGATCCCTCCCAGCGAGGGCAGGGGCTCCCCGGCCGCGCTCCGCATCCCGCCCGGGCAGGCCGGCTCTCCGGGCAGCGCCGCCGGCGGGGCGCCCGCCCTCGGCGCGGGGCCCCCAGCTCCCGGCGGCCGCCGCAGCGCCCGGGACCGCGCGGGTTCGCGAGCACCGCCGCCGGGTTTCACCCCCGCCCGCGGGGTTTGGGGCCCTCTCCTCCGCCGCGTGCCGCGTGCCGGGGCCGCCGCGCGCCCGCACTGACCCATGCAGCACATGCGGCGCGCCAGGTGCGCCGCCAGCCGCCGCTCCTCCCGGTAGAGCTGCCGCGCCGCCATCCGCCGTGCCGGGGAGGGGACGGTGGGGGGGGGTCCCGCCGCCGGGCACCACCGCCGGGCACCGCTCCGCCGCGGCTCCTCCCACCRCGCCACTTCCTACGCCCGCGGCTTCGAGCTTCCGCGCCACGGCATCGCCGCGGAGCCCTCCGCCGCGGCGCCGGATGCCTCGCGCTTTCCTGAGCGCCCGCCACGGATGGACGGACGTTTTCCGGACGCTCCCGAGCCCGGCGGGCAGAGCGCGCCGAGACGCCGAGTTTGGCTCCGGGCCGCCGAAGCCGCAGCGGGCGGGTTCACGCCGGGGCGGCAGCTCCGAGCCCGGCAAAGCCGCCGCAGCCCATCGTCCCGGCGCGGCGCACGGCGAGCGCCCGGCTTCGCCGCCGGCGGGGGAGGGACGAGCTATCGCCGGACCGAAGGCTCCTGCGAGCGAGYGAGAGGCTTTCCGGAGACCGGCAGCGCTCGGGGCAGCGGAAAGGAGAAGTCCTCAGCGGCGCAGGTCAAACCGAAGCCGAGCGGGCGAAACGCGGGGCTCTCCCTCCGCCCGAAGCCGCTCCGCTGCCCGGRTAAAGCGCCCGGCGGTGCCTGGAAGCGGCACCGCGCATCCCGCGAGYGCCGGCGCCGGGCACTGCCCTGCAGGCAGGCTCTTGGCTTGCTTTTCCCCGCCTTGTTTTCCAGTTCTCGCTTAATTGCGCCGGCCGGACAATGCGGGGCTGTTCTGCCCCGCGCGCCCCGCCAGCCAGCRGCTTCTTCCCAAAGCGCCTCCCGGAGCCGAGACCCGAGCGCTCCGGCCGCGACGCCGCTCGGAGAGCGCTCGCGACGGCGCCCGAGATACCAGGGCCCGGCGTTATCACCGCCTCGCTTTTCTTCTATAAATATAACCCCGCTTCGGGGCCCGTACAAGCCCTGCTCGCCGCCGGGAGCGCGCCCCGGCGCAGGGTCCCGCCCGGAAAGCGGGCGGCCGGCTGTGCGAGGCGCCCGGCTGCGGCGATCCCTGCGGCAGGCTCCCTCTTCTCCTCCGAAACGGAGGCGGTTTTCTTCTTTTTTGCCCCGTTTCGGCTCCCCCGCGAGCCTCCCTGGTCCTGGGTAGACTGCGCCTCTCCGCCCCGTGCCCGCGCTGCCCTCCAAGCTAATAATAACGCGCGGTTGCTTCTTGCTGACAATATTAAGGCACTGCCAGCTTATCTCTCGCTGGCTAATCTTTTCCAGCCGTCTCTCCGTCCTCTTGCCGGCTGCTCTTCCCAGCCCCGGCCCCACCTCCCAGCCAGGATCGGAGCGCGGAGGCGAAGCGGCGCGGCTCTCGCGCGTGGCCGGAGGAGCCATCGCGGCGTTGTCCCGGCCGGGAGAGGAGAAAGCAGCCGCGCGGCCGACCGCCTTAGTGCGGTGCYGGGGAATTAAGGTTTTCGAATCGGGCACGACGGGAACCGTGGGAATCGCCGGCAGCGCCGCGGCGCGAGACCCGCATGCCGGCAGCTGCTGCACCTCGGAGAGGGTCTCAGACCAGCGAGAGCAAACGGCGTCCGACTCAACACGGAAAAACGCACGGGATGCCCRCGGTGGAAACCTATCCGCTCGGCGCGGGAGCCACCCGAGCCGCGACGAGGGCCCYGGCCGGGGCGGCACCGTGGCCGTAAGCAGGGTTATTTTTATAAGATAAGCCGCTGCAAGATGACCCTCACCTTCGAGCCCGCTGGGGGAGTTTGAGCAGCAGCACGCTCGAGGGGGACGTTATCCCACTTTTACTGAGCGCAGAATAACTGACGCTTTTTTCCAACATTTGCATCACTGCTTTTCCCCCCGCCACGAGAAGGAACAGACTTCTCCAGCGCCTCGGAGAAGAGAGGCCAGTGAGYTACGCGGGGCACCGGGGCGCGCTTCCGCACTGCGCCGGGTTTATGCAACTCGGCTAAAGCCAGGGAGCCTCGGGGCATCCGCACACCTCTCCTCCTGGGCAGCGGCGGCGGAGGATGAAGTGTCTCTTGCTACTAGTAACCGGGGAAAAGCCCCGGCAGATCCCTCAGATCTGCACAGGCTCCTCTGTCCTGCTCCTTCGGATAGGAAAAAAAAAAAAATACATGCAAGGAAAAGGAGATCTGTAAGTGATCCCGGGAAAAGGCTCGGTACGGAGCCACAGGAGCGAGCAAGACCTACTGGAGGAGGAGAGGAAAGAAGGAAAATCAGCACAACCCAGGAGGCACCAGAAAGGCGGAAGCGGTGCRGAGGGAGAGGGGCCCCCGTGCGCCCCCGCCACGGACCCTCCTCGCGGCCCGCGGTCACGGGTAATCCCTGCTCTCGGGGACGGAGGCAGGGCCGCGGCCAGCTGCCGAGCAGGCCGGCGGGGGTCCGGGGACCGGCGGGGGCAAACGACGGGGTCGCAGCAACGCCTGGGACGTCTGCCCGGATCCCGGCCGGAGAGCGACGCCGGAGGTCGGCGGCAGCGGGCAGACCGCGCTTCGGGGGTTTGGCTGAGACCGTGCAGCCCCTCGCGCCAGGAATGGAGTCGGGAGCACGGGGAAATCTGCCTCCCTCCCCCTCCTCCTCCTCCTCCTCCTCCCGGCCAGGGAGGGGAGATGCCGGCCGGGAGCGGGAGGGGAGGACCCGGAGCGGCAGCTGCCCTCTCCCTCCCTCCCTTGGGTCTCCAAACGCGGCGGCGGTGGCTCTCCCGGAGGCACCAAAACCCGTGACCTCTCGCAGCGGGACGCCAGCCATCTTAGCGCCGCTCGCGCGGCCGCCCGTACCTGCTCCGCTCCGGCTCCTCCAGTACAAGACGCCGGCCAGGCCCAGGACGTGGCTCAACACGAAAGCGGCCGGCGGCAGATAGGACCCTTCCGAAAGGGGCATCGCCCTCCTCCGCTCCCGAATCCCTCCGCGCCGAGGCTCCCGGGGCGGCCGGGGGAGCAGAGCCCGCCGCCGCTTTGCAAACTTCCCGCCCGCGCGGAGCGCGAACCTCTGCCC
>NW_028186305.1:1518367-1520032 GCF_003343005.1 Rhea americana
GGGCTCGGGCACCGCCGCCGCGGCCTCGCCAGCCCTGCGAGCCGCAGGCGAGCGGCTCAGAAACGGGGCGGCGTTTCGGGGCAGCCTCCCGGCAGCGCGGCCCGGAGCCCGCGAGGGTTTTACGGGAACGTTTCACAGGTCCGACCGGGAAACAGAGCGAGTCCGATGATTATAACACCAGGAAACCCTGCGCCAAGCAACAAAAACGAAGGCAAAAGGGATCGATGCCGAGCGAGCGGCTCTGCAGGGCGGGTACCCCGAACCTGCCCCTTCCCGGCCGTTCCCCAACGCTGGCACCCACGTAGACCCCTAGGAGCATCTCTCGTTACAGAGGCTGCCAGGCAAAAGGCCCCAAAACGCACCAGAACGGCGACGCTTTCCGCTCCGGAGGGAAGCGGGCTGCTTGCTAGGACTCCCCTCCGGTCCCRGGCCGGGCGCCGGGGAGAGCAAATCCTTCCGGCAGAGCCAGGGCGCCGGCACCGCTCCGCAGAGCCCTCAGCACGGATCTGGAGGYGGTTTTGGGGGCGCCGGGAAAGGCTGGAGGCAGGTTGGAGCCGGGCGGCCGCTGCCGGGAGYGCCGCGGTGCCCCCGGGCCAGCACCCGCCTCGGTCGCGTCCCCCCGGGGCGGAAGCACCGAGTCTGCGGCACGGGCACCGGCTCACTCCAAGCAGGGGAGCGGATTGAGCGGGAAACCCAGCCCCAAAACCAGACTCGTACGGGTTTGGGCCCCCGTTAATCCCAGCCGGCCACCAGCGTCCCCCGCACCCGCCCGGCTGCACACCCGGCCTGGAGAAACACTTCGTTTCTTTCTGTATTTTTCAGGAAAACCGAGGTTTGGGGGCTCCAGCAGAAAGCCCCGAGAGCCGACTTGCAGCCAGAACGGCGGCGGCGCCGCCTCGGTACCGGGGACCTGCATCAGGTGGAGGAGGAAAGAGCAAGGAAAACGGCGGCAGGATGGCAGCAAGGGGACAAAGGAGGGAGGAGGCTCCGGCGGCGGGAGGCTCCGGCGGCTCTGCCCCGGCGGCACAAAGAGACGCAGCAGACGCCCGGAGCGGCGCGGCCAGCGCCAGCCCGTGCCGGGGCCCCGCGGCACCCCGGCCGCGCAGCAGCCCTCCCCGCGCGCGCTCCGCTCCGCTCGACTTAACCCCGTTTCCACCGCTGCCTCCCCCCCCCCCCTCCACCACCACCCTTAAACATTTATTTTAACGCGCCGCGTTTGGCGTAAGCCACGTCAAGCTGCGCCGCGCTGCTGCAGGAAACCGATAACGGCCGTAAGGCACCCGGCTCCGGCGGCGCGGAGGAGGCCGGGGCGGGCGCTGAAAGCTGCCGGGGTTTTGCGCCGGGGCCGCGACGGCCTGTCGGGAGCCCTGGAAAGCGCCGCGGCGGCGGCCGCCCGGCCCCCCCCTCCCCGCCATGGAAACGGCGCCGCGCGTGCAAAACACACGCGGCTAATTTTAGCTCCTTGCAAGGCGGCTTTTGCAGTTACGACTGCCGCCTCGGCCCGAAAAGGAAACGGGCGGAGAGGCAGCGCGCGGCTGCTCCGGGGCCGCCTCGAGTCCCCGCGCCGCGGGAGCGTAGAAGCGTTTTTACGGATCACCTCGAGGCGCCCGTCCGGGCGGCCGCAGAGCACAGGCGACGCTCGGCGCACGCGTCCCGCAGCGCGGC
>NW_028186305.1:1520186-1521211 GCF_003343005.1 Rhea americana
CCGCCGGCCTCCCCGGCACAGCAGCCAGGTGGCACTGTCGAAACGCCGGCGAGAGTCGGAACGGGCCCGAAAGCGCCGGCGGCGTCGCGAGGAGGCAAAGCCCGTCCTCCCCCTTCCCCAAAACACCCCGGGGTGGGGAGGGGGGGGGGCTCCGAGCCCCTTCCCACGGGCCGGCCAGGCGCTCCGCACCCCTCGCCCAGCCCCGGCTCGGTTTCGGTTCAGCGGCAYCCGGGGAAAACCGGGGCCCTTTCCAGCAACCGCAGCCAGCCGAGCCTGGGAAAAGCCCCAGGGGCACCCGCCGCCGGGGGCGAAAGCGGCCGCGGGCCACCCCGGCGCTCCCGCGAGGCGCCGGCCAGAGGGGGAAGAGCCCGTCGGACCCGAGCCGCGGTCCTGCCCGGCTGGCGCGCGGCGCTGAGCCTGCGGACAGCGGGCCTTGCTGGCGGGCTTCCCTTCCCTCTTCTGCTTGCTTCCCCCCTTTCCGGGGACGTTAAGGGCCTGAAGGGCAAATCCCCGTTACTGCGGCAGCAGCACGCAATTGCCAAGGAGGGAGAGGAGATGCTAGAGTCTGGAGCGAGCTAAGGGACGAAGAAATACACCTGCCACCAGAACGAGCCTGCTCCAGCGCGGCAGCAAGGAGCACTTCAGCGTTCAAGCTCAGCACCTTATTCCCGAGGCGCAGGCGGGACCCAGTCCCCACGCAAAGCACGGGCAAGAAATCCGTGCGCTTCGTGCCCCGAGGCCCCGAGACGGAGGGGCCGAGCACGCGACCCGCACCGCGACTCAAAACCTTCCCGAGTACACGTGAAAAAGTTCGACGCTTAATCCGCCCTGCTGCATGACTGCACCTCTCCGCTCCTGTAAGCGTCACGGCCGCGGAGCCGGGGCGCCTCTGCCTCCCCCTCCGGGTCGCTAGTTCACGCCGCAGGAGTGCAAAGCAGATGCCGGCAACTCCCGGGGGCATCCGCGTTCAGCCAGAACCGGCGTTCGTTTACACTTTTCCCTGGAAAATGCCCATGCCCCCCCCC